>NC_137166.1:39896391-40236391 GCF_951394435.1 Stenella coeruleoalba
ATTAAAGATATACCTAAACATATGAAAATCATTCGGTGAGACACAAGTAAACCACACTGAAGGCGTGAAAATGGCCGCGGGCCCAACCAGAGCGGTCAGGTTGACACAGCCAATCCGGCCTCTTACCCTGAGCTTCTCACCTGAGCCACAGATGAGGCAGCCAGCCCCACGGGAAACCACAGCAGTCACCCGCCAGGTGCTCAAAGCCCCTCCAAGCATGACCAGGTAGAGAAAAAGTTTCTATTGGGAGAACTTTGAAGAGGGAAAAACAGCAACCATGACAACAACAAAATGCTTCTTCTCACCCTCCAAAACACAACCATCTCTGAAACAATGGGCTGACCGAGACTGCGTAGGGGCGAAGGAGGCATGTCGACTCTTAAGATGCTGCCCCCCACGAGAGTAGTGATGGGCCCTTGGGTTCCTAATTCTTTCCCAAATAATCAGCCAGTAGAGGGATCTCCCTAAACAGAAACCTAATTGTGACAGTGTGGCTGGAAAACTATAGCTTAGAGCTGGAAATGACCTTAAGGATCAGGGAGACCACACCCGGAAACATTTTCTCACCTAAAATTTGATACAATGAAAATTCATGTAATATATATGTAGGTACCTAAGTATAACAGAACAAATATCTGCGAACCAGAACCCCATCTGAGAATCCCAACATTAACACCGGGCCTCTCCCATCAGGCAGGTATCCTGGATACAAATGCATGTTAACCCTCACCCCCAACAATCCCGTTTACTTCTGAGCTTTAGAGAAATGGCTGCCAGCCTGCATGCAGTCTTCTTTGATCTGCTTCATCCACTCCTATTGTGTTTCTAAGATCCACCCCTGCTGTTGTATGTGGTTTGGGTTCCTTGGTTTTCACTGCTCTGTAATATTCCACTGCGTGAATACGATTTAACCTTAAAAAACAATCAGATGGGTCAGGCAAAAGATGTCTTTCTGAGAGCTGACACCTGATGTGACAGCTCTGCTTTGCACTCTGCCCCCTGCCAGGGATGGGATCTGCAGTTATTCACATGTTGGGGGCTACATGTTTCCTCACCTGTACTTCCGGGGAGGGGCATCTGCTCAGGGTGACCTGAATAGCTGACCTCTCCTCTGACCTAAGCCTTTGCAGGTTGTTGTAATTAAGATACCACGAGGTGCTGTCCAAAAGACTTTACTAATGACCCGCTGGCTGCAGGAAGGGGAGTCTGTAGTGCACGTAGCTGAAGGGACGCAGGCCAGGAGGCTGATAGCTCCTGACTCTTGGTGCACAGAACTAAGGAATGGTTCAGCTACAGGCCCACGCATTCTCAGGTGCTTTGGGTAACATTTTTATCTCTGGTTGCAGGATGTTACTGACTCCAGAAGTGGTTGAACTCTGGGACCAGTGAAGGAGAAGGTGGAGCTCCTTTCCCCAAGGGCCGTGTTGAGATGGTTAGCAGGCCTTAAGACACACCTTCTAACCAGGCAGCCTCCTGACACATCCTCCAAAGAGGTAGGCGTCTGCTTCACGATTTTTAAATTATATAGTTTGGTTAAGTGTCAATGTCCAGTTGGCCCTCTGTATCCAAGGGTTCGTGGATTCAACCCACCTCAGATTGAAAATATTTGGGAAACAAAATTTCAGAAAGTTCCAAAAGGCAAAACTTGAATTTGCTGCTCACTGACAAATATTTACATAGCATTTACCTTGTATTAACAACTATTTACATAGCATTTACATTGTATTAGGTATTATATGTAATCTAAAGATGATTTAAAGTATATGGGAGAATGTCAGTAGGTTATATGCAAATATTATGCAATTGTATACAAGAGACTTAAGCATCAGGATTTTGGTCTCCATGGGCGTCCTGGAACCAATCCCAGAGATACCAAGGGACGACCCTGTCTTACACTTTTCAATCCATTAAGAATGTAAAATGGTGTTGGTGTTGAAGGATGACAGCAACAACATACAATGATAAAATACAGTATTTTATCATTTTCTTTTATAGTTTCCCCCTCCCCCCCAGATCCTTGTTTTCTAAGGTAATCCTCTGAACCCCATTCATCATTCCAATGGAGAGATAGGTAGTGATGGTGTTGAAAGGCGAAGGCCCCTGCTTAGGGCCTGACCTGTAGACAGGCAGGGCTGGACACCTCGCTGAAAGGCGCCATGCCCTAGCCCCACCGCACAACCTCACAACATACCCAGACACAGCCCCTGGCATCATGATATGGCTCACCACTGAAATGTCCCGAAGATGCCTTTCTAAGTTAGTTGTTTTTTAACTGTCCACCTAGGGAGTGGACAGTTACCTTTATCAAGCTTAACTGGGAGCCTCAAGATCTGCTTGGAACTGCGTGGAGACTCACTAGTGCCGGGGTGTGTATGTAAAACAGACCCCAGTCCAGTAAAATGAAGGGTCCTGACCACAGTCAGGGAGCCAGGTCAACAGCATCCAATGCAATTTATCCTCTCGTTTCCTGGACATCTGCAATGGCAGGCCCAATGTGCGCTTTCCCTCTAGGCTGTGTGTGTGTGTGTGTGTGTGTGTGTGTGTGTGTGTGTGTGTGTGTGTGTGTGACAGAGAGAGAGAGAGAGAGAGAGAGAGAGAGAGTGCGAGGAGGGGAGAAGGGAAGAAAGAGAGAGGGTAAAAGAAAGAGAGGGAGAGAGTTGAGGCTAGGATAAAAAGATGTGAGAAGTACTTAATTTTTAAATAAATGAATAAATGAATGAATGAATAAATGAAGTAAATGAGTAAGGAATGAATGAAATGAATGGTTTAGTTACCTTCTGCCCGGCCACAAGGGTCTCTAACACAAGACAGCATCAACATCAGGTCTAAGAGTTAGTGACATATGTCTATTGTTGAAAATTTGGAAAATAAAGAAAGACATATACAAGAAAAGATAAGAAAAAGGTGACTTCAACTTTGAGGACCGTAATTCTTTTTCTGTTCTAACAAGTTCATGTGTGTGAGTGTGTTGGGTTTGTGTTGTGTTTGGCAACCTGCTTTTTTCATGCAACATGGAAGCTGAGAGCTTCTCTCTCACAAGGAAATTGTTTTGGACAAGTCTTCTACTAGTGGGTGCTGAGACAACCCCAAAGGTGACCGTCCAGTCCCGGAGCCAAAGACCAGGTCCTCCTCTTCAACGAGGAGTCTGTTGCCCACCTCAGCCCGCCACCACACGGATACCACTCATCCCTCCGTTCCACGGAGTACAGCACAACCGTGAGCCTCTGTTGTAGGCATGTGGCAACCTTCACTGTTCAATGATTCGGAGTGTTTAAAAAAAAAAAAAATACTGAGTCAATGATGAGCTCCTGTAAATAGGTTTAATTATAAAAAATTGAATTTATTTCAGACCTCAAGACACATGAGCTCTGCCATTTAAGTAAACAGACAAAGCATAATCCTGTCAAATGCGTATTTTTCTTTTGTACTTTTTTTCTGGATTTTTGTTGTCGGCTTTTTTTTTCACCTCTGCAAGGATTCAGTGTTGAAGAACCCTACAAAGCGGGAGCATTAGATTTCTCTCTGCTCTCGGCGATGCACACAGTTGGCTCATAAACTTCACATTAGCAGACCCACGATGAGCACTAAGAAACGTCCAGATCGCAACTACAGGAAGAGCCTGGCTTCTGCCCATCGGACACGTGGGGCAGCCCCACTGCAGTTCTTAACCCAAAGATGGAAGACTCAGTCCACAATAACCTTCCCACACTGTCAGCCACCTTGGAAAGGTGTTTCTCCCAAATGGTGGAGGCAGCAGCTATTGTTCTGACCTTGAACCTACAAGACCCCCTCCCCTCTGCAGGGCACCCAAAGATGCTGCAGTGTCTTCCTGGGCGCCCTCTCCATGCACTGCAGTATCCGCCATGGGGAGCATGGGGACACACGAGGGCCCAGGGATCAGAAGCCAGGAGGGATAGCACCACCAAACGCGGGAGGAGGAAAACATCTCTGAAGCACACAATTTGAGGCTGGCTCTGGCTGGGCATCGACTCGCATGGGCCAGCCCCTGAAGTCCCTGCTCACACGCACACGCGCACGCACAGGCTGGCCTACTGCAAGCCGCACACAGGATCCAGGCCACTAGGAAGGCAGCCAACGGTGCTTTTAAAGCATTGCTGTTATTTTTTAATTTAGTAGACCTGTGAGTTTTCTATAATTAGAAAGCAACTGTTTGAATTTTTATTTTTAATGTTTACAATTTGACTCTTCAGAGTGAAATCTCCAGTAGCAAGATCTGGACCAAAATTAATTCTTACAGTTGACTTCAACTGTACCCCTCCCCCCATTACAGACAATGGTGCCAAGACGAGGAAAACTAATATAATTTATTTAAACGCCCTGATTTCTCTGATGCCAACGTAAAATTACAGGGGCTTTAAGTTCAGACACAACTTCTGGAAACTGAAGCTATTCCCGTGCAGCAAATGAGAGCGCTTTCCTTCCACCACCTTCCAAACCCGAAGCAGAGGCCTGGTGCCCAGAAAGAAGGGACGGCAGCAGGGGCGCCAGGGTGGAGGATCAGGGCTTCTCTGCCTGCCACGTGCTGACCCATGGGGACAGGGCACTTCCCTGAAATCTGCGCAGACAGCATTCTGCACCAAGTTCCCCACACATCAGGCCCTCTCCCTGCACTGCCATTGCTTCCAAAACAAGAGCCAACCCAACCTGAAGGGTGAGGAGGGATCATTGCATTATCTAGGCCAAGTCCAGAGGGGAAGACATTTTAAAATGAGAGAATCTCTGGGCACAGTGATTCCATGGAAGCACAATATTTTTTTTTTTCAATTCCTTGAGTGGAAAGTGAAGAAACTATTTTCATATGAGCATATTTTTCTCCAAGGAACAGTTAGAAAAATGCTGATGCGTTGTCTCAATACATTTTACTACAATGCCATCAATTACAGAAAAACACAATTAAGTCACTGTTTCAAAATCCTTAAATATTATGCAGCCAAAACCCAAAAGGACATTTTCAGCGTTCTCTGGTCATTATCTGAGAAGCTGCGTGCTGGAGCCGGCCACCTCCGCCGCACTCTGCAGGAGCTGAACATAGACAGTCCACGGTCACAGCACCTCTCTGTCCTGGCCGCTGTGAGCATCCTCAGGTAACGGGGATGCCCGTGGAGCAGGCCTCTGCAGTCCAGACACAGAGCCAAGTCTTAAATCATTCACCGTCTTTGTGGGATTCAGCCAGGAAATGACCATGTGAACTTGGGCTGGTCTCTTTCCAATTCTGGGCCTCAGTTTTCCCATCCGTCAAATGAGGCTGTCAGTCCAGCTGAATCTAAAGGCCTCTGATCCTAGGAACTTAACACCTATTTTCTGTCATCCAGAGATGTAAAGTAAAAAGGCAGAAAAAGGCCGAGATGACCACGGGGGTTCATACACTTTCACATCCGTATCCTGTTTTAGACCCACGGAGACAGGCTGGGGCCCTGCTAAGCAAGAGGCGGGGGGTTGCTGACTGTGGTTCTGTACTACCTAAGCCCTGACAGCCAGTCCACGTCAGGAGCTCACTCCCACGTTGCTGTGGGAAGGAAAATGCGTGCAATCTTTTGGAAGAACAATTTGGATATATACCATTTTGTTAGCTGAACAAAACCCTTTCAAGCTAACATTTCTGCTGTATCCCACAAAGATGTAAGTGGAAGGATATTACTGTATGAAGATGTATAACTATGTTCACGGTGGCACTGTTTGCAGAAGACCAGACTAGAAACAGAGGAAAGTCCTTCCAGAGGGAAACGTGTTCATTGGAGTAACAGGCCCCCCGCTGAAAAGCATGGGGTAGCTCTATATAAATAACATCATATGTACGAATATAAGGAACATAACGTGATATAAGATGTCACTGAGATGTAAATTTTGCCACCATTTTATTTTGAAAATTGTAATACATACAGGAAAATTTAAAGAATTTTACCTGTAAACCCACCTACGGCCTAGATTCTACCTTTCACATTTTACTTGACTTGCTTTATCATATATGTGCCTATCCAACCATCCATCCACATATCTTTATATCTGGGTGCATAAGAAAGCAAATTACAGATGTCTAAGATGTATTCTTCCCTGCAAATGGAAAGCTACAACAGGCAGTGTATATGTGTATTTATGATTTTAAATATCTGGAAGAACATACCACAGACTGGTAACAGTGCTTGCCCCCAGGGAAGGGAACTCTCTTTTAATTGTGTGCCCTTTGGTTCTCTTGGATTTTGTATTATGTGCATTGTCGCTTTTTTAATTAAAAAAAAATTAAAATGCATTTAGTTTCACGAGGGGAAGCTACTGTCAAGTTTTTCGGGGCTCTACAGCTTCTTTAGAGTAGCCCTGCACACACAGAAGCCTGGTGCATGAGTGTGCATGTGTGTATGCACACGCACATGTGCGTGAATGCCGGATGCTGTGAGCCTTCAGAGGGAGGATCATGCTTGCTTCTCGTGAGGTATCACTCTAGGTCACTTTCTCATGGAACTGAAATCTCGAGGTGTGGGGCAAAGAGACTCATTATTTAACGTCCAAGTAAGCAGCTGTAAAAGGCAGCATGTTTGTTGCTGTTAAAGAGAACGGAGCACATGGAACACATTAAGGACGGGCAGCCTCTCTGCGGAAGGTTAGCTAGCTGTGTGCTCCGATGCCCGTGTCTCAGGCTCTCTTACTGTAAACATCTGTGCAACTTCAAATAAATATCCTCCCAGCACATCACGCAGCCTTGAGTTCCGATGGAAACCCTGTGCGATAAGGACCAGTGTGCATGGGCCAGGGAAACATAAAACTCCAGAAAGAAGTGTAGCCCCGTGTTAAGAATACTGGAAAAGGTGTCTGAAGGAGAGTGACCAGTCCAGAATGGGAGTCCTTACAGCACTCAATTAGACTGCTGAAAGGCATCGGTTTTCTGTTTCTTAAAAGAAATGGCCAATGAGTAAGAAGCCAGAAGAAAAAATATACGATTATGCTCACGGTGAATAGTGTTGTAGGTCAAACGTTCAAAGAAAAAAAAAGATTCCACAGCAACGGCTGATGTGTTCATATAATTCCCTTCTTTCCTAAGATCTGAAACTTGAGGTTCCAGACTTTCAGCCCCTGGGTTATGGATGCATGTTTGCCAACAGCAATGGGTTTTCATATAGTATGTTTTAAACTCTCCTCATTTGAGAAATAGTAATATCAAAAATTGAGACCACTGAAAATGATGAGTTATATCAACATGGCTGGCTAAACACCTGAAATCCTTACTTTCCTACACATGAAAAGGATTTGGTAGCTAATGAGAGGGAAAGAAACATAAATTGTTAGCATTCTGCTTATTCTGTTTGAAAACATGCATTAAGCTAGTTTTTAAAAAAATCGCTTTGGAACGAATAAGACTATGAAACACTGATTTCAACCAGCTTATACACATAGGTACTAGACATATACAAACACACACGCGCACCTATATACATATATAAGCACACACAATATACAGGTAATTGAGCTGCACCTTTTACTTAAAGACAGTAGTGTATCCAGGCAATCTATATCTTATCACATACCTAAAAAAAACTCCTACAAGTTACCTAAACTTCAAAATTCAATACACAAAATGAAACTAATTACATTGGGGGAAAAAAAGAAATGAGAAAATGGACTGCTATATTCTCTTATTTATTTAATGTTCTTCTTTTCTAGGGTTTATTTGGACAGTGTCTCTAGCTGCATCTGCAAACCAATACATCTGCTGTCAGATCACTAAGGCGTTTGACAACATCATTTTAGAACCTTTAGCTACTGAGATATCAATAATTAAATGCATTCAGTTCACACTTTGTTCTTGTGGATACCAGCTATTTATCTCTGTCCTCTGAAGAAGCTAATGGTATAATGGGCAAAACATCAAGAATAATTAAGAAAAACATTGCTACAAACTCCATCAGAAGAAACAGAACTTTTACCCAGGACCCCAGCTAGAATTCATTACTACAAGATTCACCTCGTACCAAACACATCTTGCTGAAAAGTGAAGTGCTCAACTCAACAAGCAGGTAACTCACGCAGTTCACACCTCAGAGAAAGACCACCTGGCATCCTTGAGTTGTTCCTCAGAGTGTATGTGCTGGAAAGGTCTGGATGTGTGTAAATATCATCGGCTATGAAACAGAGTCGGGGCTGCCAGCCACATCAGCGCCCCTGCCAGGGTTAGGGTTAAGGTTAGGGTTAGGGTGAAGGGCAGGCTCCCAGGGGCAGGTAGATCCCAGCCTGCAGAAACACCTCCCAGTATAGCCGACAATGCTTCAGGCTGGTTTGCATAACCGGGTGGTACTAAAACAGAAATTCTGACAATATCTTCTTTAAGAAATGGCCAGTTAAATCATAAACAACAGGTCCATATTTCTTTAGCAGAAAATGTCTTTCATATCCCACAACAAATAAAACGGGAGAATTTTTTTTTTTCTCTTTAAGTAAGGGTCAGGCCTACCTGGTATATAAGTCTTGAAATAGGAGATTCTATTCTAAATCAGGAACAATGAATTACAATACCAGAGCCATACTGCAGATATTGTAATTTAAAAATAAAGAATTATCTGGAACCATAGCAAGAGGAGACAGCTTTGAAGAGGTAGCCTCTCAGATAAGCAGTGTCACGTATTTGCATATCCTTTCAAAAATCTCTGTTTTAGTTGTTACCTAAACGCAAGTAGTTTCCTGTCACTGCTCACTGTGTGACCTGCTGGTCAGCTTCCCAACAACAGAGGTCACAGCAGCTCCCCTGATGTCCACCTGTAAACTTCAGAGAGCCACAATGACAGAAGTAAATGTTCCTGTTTCATCATTCAATTATACCAGACTCCCAATCTTTGTGGGAGAATTTGCTGCACTGAAAATGGATATCTTGTTATTAATGACAAAGGTATGGAAAACATGGAATTGAAATAAGTGATCCAAACTTAGGGGGGAAGAAATGTTACAGGAACTGCTCTGTCAACCCTAATTGTGTAATTACTTCTTGGCTTGGTCACCTAAGCTCGGAGCAAGAAATAAGAGACAATGGTAATTTCTTACTGCTGAAATGAAGGTGTCAAGCTGTCTTGTGTGTTCTGTGTAAGCAGAGCTAAAGTTTACATTTATATCATGTGACCACAATTACAATCTTCCAGAGCACAGCAAGAAATGAGTGGTAGAAGGTCAGCCCTCACAACAGGTACAGGGAAGTTTGCCTGCACAATGTTTACTTAATTTAGCCACAGTTAAGGCATATCTGCCTTTGGTCACTGTCTCAGCCCCCATTTCGCACCAGTGAAATTGGTTAACTGCTCCCGACAACTTGCATACTAATAACAATAAAATCATCTTTAAAAACCATGATAATAAATTGGCTACTAATAATAACTAACCACTAGATGGCTTTAGATTTTTCACCTCTGAATATCTGAAAGTGAATTATCTGTGGTCTTGGGGTTGTCTGTTTACCTCAGTTAAAGGCTGGTGTCAAGGCTGAGGTCTGGGGGAGGCCCCGGAGACAGTGCCTGGGGAGGTGTGAGCATTTGGGGTGGGATGGGCTGCTGTACCACCCCACCGTATGGCCCCACAGCCCCCTAATAGGGAATTCATCACAGGGGCACACGATCCTTGCTTCAGTCCCATCAGCCTCCGGTCAGCTAAGGACCGTGCCAAGGATCACGTGCCAAAAATGATTTTTTTCACACCAAGTACGAACCCCTCATTCTAATGGAAAAAAAAAGAGAGAGAGAGAGAGAGAGACAGAGACAGCAGAGACACAACTAGGAAGAGAAAAAAAATGAAATTCCATTATAACTGGCTTCCTCAAGCCCCAGCCTAGGATGTGAGTAATCACAAAAACTGTAATATCAGCTTTTTATGTTTTCCTTACACTGGGTTCCTCCTTTATTTCCTTTCAAAGAGGGTCAAGATCTTTTTCTTTCTTTTTTTTTTTTTTAATTCATAAAAGCTGCTTTGTGATTACTGAAAGGTTGGTTTCTCTCTGTAACAGTTCTGCCTTTCACGACAGTTGTAAATTTGGGGGCAAAAAAGAAAACTCTCACAAAAATCTCTCAGCAGCTGCCCTGAGTAGACTTCAAACCCTCCCCTGCCTCTCCTGCAGGTCTTCAGGAAACCTCGAAGGGACACGGGTGGCTCTAGGAGAGCTGGCTGGCATCCTGAACCAGGAGCTGCAGGTGGAGGCCTAGCCTGCCCCCCATGACCGCCACGGGGGCAGCAGGGAGAGGCCCGCGCACCTCAGCACGCTGGCCTGACCTCTGCCTTGGCGCAGGACAGCCCCTTCCCCCCCAGTGGCATCCAAACCTAACTTCTCCCGTTCCATTTTCTCCTCTCCACCACCTCCCACCCTAACGGGTGACAGGGGTGGGGAGAAAAAAAACAAATGTAGGTTGCCGACACGCTGTGTGGTCCACATCCCTTTGGATTCAAAACATCAATGAGTTTTTTAACAAGTAGCCAAGTTCCATTTAAAATTAGAATTAAAAAAAAAAGGCTTGAACTCCTATCTCCTCTTGGTCATGAAGCAGCCCAGGCAGGAGGGTGATCATGGACACAGATGGAGATGCTCAGAAATACGTCTTCCCAGTAGCTCCTGCTGGCAGAGATGCAGCTCTGTCTAGGGAAGGCGGCCAGTGCCCCAGGGCATGGGACACCCAGCGTCCACATGCCCCCTCACTGCCCCCACACCAAGGGATGGGCACGTCCCCAACCACCAGCGGTTGGAGGACAGTGGGAAAGGCAGCACCTGCCCGGCTCATTGCAGGTGGATGTGGGGCCCCTGAAATCTCCCTCTATCTCCCAACAGCAGAGGTGAGAACCCAGCAAAAAAAGCCGCTCCCCCTCCCTTCGCAGGCTCCAGGGGAGAAACAGTAACACGTCCCTGCCCTAGAGAGACTCTTCAGCTAAACCAAAGCATCCGAGAAGCAGGGCTCCTGCAGGAAATTTGCAGAGAGATGCCCAGCCTTCATGAGCTCACCTGGACTGGAACTTCAGGAAACATGTCTGTTAGAACATGTCCAGAATAATTTTTTGGCACATTGACGAATTAAAAGGGTACATTAATTTTCTCTCATAGTGTGCAATAGCTTATTTATCGCTTTTGTCTTTGTCACGGATATTTCGTGTCTGCCGTGAATTGTTTTTAAAAATTCATCTGCATTTATACAAGCACCCAAACAATCACAGCGATCCTAATTCCCAGTGGACCTCGCTACAGACGTGCCATGAAACTTCCCAACTGCCGCTCTACTCTGCTCGCCGTGCTCTGCCGTAACGCAGGGAAGTGAAACCCTCTGGTAAAGATGCATTTTCTGGAAATGTCATGGATACACCGGGAGAGGAAACTGCAGACAGTTGCAGGAAACCAGGCCAGCACTGCATTGGCTGTCTCACTGTGGTCAAGCACCCTAGTACTGTGTGTCCACCAATTGCCACCTACTGGAGTGTCTGTGCTATCCGGTCAAGGCGTGACAGTCTATTGATTTTAACAGCACGTTCATTTTTCTATTTCCACACCAGGGCATGCTGCACCTCCACGGGAGGGTAGGCTGTTTCTGGGCAGAGTGGCTGAGTCCCTGCCATGCCTGCTTCCCCATCTGCAAAGACGCCACCTCCCTAGTGCAGTTTCTTCTGGGTCGGGGCGACCACGAGGCAGAGATGAAGCAGGTGAGCTCCATACAACCAAGGGCATCCCCTTCTCACCCTCTCACTTTTCCCACCGTAGCTGGGTCTCCAAAATGCATGTTTCCATTCACGAAAATGCACACAGTTGCTGCTGGAGGGCCCAATTATGCTTCCTGAAAGACCCTTTGTCATGTGCTAACACCACAGTCTAACCACTGGCTCAACCCCCATTCCTTTGGTTGTCAACTGAGGTGGTGTGTTCCGTGCCTCCTGACAATATAATCATCATAAACTTTATTATTACATCTGGAATTTCATGATATGCTCGGTAATTGATGACAGAGGCACAGCCCAGAATGCTGCTCCCACAAGCTCTACCACAGTTCCAGTAACCTAACTGCTTAATACTCCTGGAATGTATAAACAATGTTAACTGCTGCATTCCCCGCACTGACATGGCAGAAGGAAGCCACCGAGCCAGTGGGATCTGAGAGCAGGAGAGGCTTTTCACTTATCGAGGAAAATGTCCTAGTGGGATGTGAACTGAGATCACGCTTTTGCGGGCCGATGAGGACAGATGACCCATCATGAGATGTGATTTGGGGCTGACACACTGAGGTTATCAGCTGGATTTGGGAACTGAGATCAATAAAGAAGTTTGCATGAAGCCATCATCCATCAATACTCATTCTCAGGTTGGCGGGGGCTCCAGTTTCGAGAGTGATGGTGACTGGGATTGTGAAAAAGCACCACAGCTCACTATTTCTAATTTCATGGACACCAAAATGCAAATGGCAGGTAAAGCAGAGAAAACGCCATCATGTGCCAGGATTGCAATTGGATTGGATGACACAATTATCTAATAGGAGAAAAGACAGGCAGGGGTGAAGGTCACGCTCAAGGGTCCCTGAGAACTGGGCTTACAGATAAGGCTTCCACTCCCACCCAGAGACAGCTAAGAGAGCTCAGCTGCCCCCAGCGCCACCTGGCATCAGGAGGATGCGACCATGGGCAGGGGCGTCCACAGCTGCTCGAGCCAGGAGAGGCGCAAGGGGTGGAGTCTGGAGGGGGAAGCAGGCCCCCGGTCCTGCACCAACACACCTCACGGCCCCCCCTCCCTCTATATCATCTTTAACCAAAATAGTCTATTTAACCAGCAAACCCTCAGCCAAACTCCCGGCATGCAGAGTGTGCCATCTCTCCAGGCCAATCCACTTGAAATCACCAAATGCACGCCATCCAACGTTCTGTCTGCAAAAAAACCAAACAATAAACAGCTCTGCTGATTCCTCCTAACTTGAGCTCACAGGCCAGGCCAGAGCGATGGGCTCCAAGGAGCCTGGAGCAGACTGTGCGTCCCGGCCTCGGGACCACCTGTGACCAGCCAGGTTCCCTTTAACCTTGGCCAGTGAGTTCCCGTTAAAAATGGCCCCGCCATCCACCTAAGCCAGGTTCCCGCAAGAAAGCTAATAAGTACGTGTTTGTTGAACTGAAAAATCATTACCACAGAACACGTCAAGTAATGAAAGATGTTTTCCTTGGAGAAATGTTAAATACTTCACTTCTTTCACAAGGAATGAGTACATGTGTTTCCAAATAATACTCTTCTCTCTCCCCACCCACACTTCAGCAGAAAGTCTGAAGCTCCTGGACCCAATTTGAACAAGCTCATGTGGCAGGGCTCTCAGAACCAAGAGCATGCTGTTATTTTATTATTTTCCTTTGCCCAGCTAACTATGTGTTTGTTCTATTGCTTACTCACCTAACCATCTCGGTAGGAACCTCAGGCACATAGCCGAGTGTCCCTGCTGCCTTACTATTTTATACGGAAAAGCAAGAGAAAATACCACCACCACTGCCTCATAGATTACCCCGCCGTGGTCTTCGCTAACTAGTATATATGAAAGAGCCATTTCACTCCAGGCCCAGAGCAAAAACAAAGGCAGGAAATGGAATGCCAAGAAAGGGGAACATTTCATCACAGGAAAACCCCTGGGAACCCCATCTTCTCTCCCAAATAGGAATCCTCGCCCCCTTTTAAAAGCTCTTCCTTGAGCGGATGAGTAGTAACTAGTGCAACTTACTTAGGCTGTTCCGAGGTCTTTTAAGTGTTTCAAAATGTCTTTACCTACAGGGAGTCCCACTGGGTAAGTTGTGCTTTCTTTCTGTGGGTGGCATCCTAAGGCTTCAGCGGGGTGGGGACCAAGCCTGCTTTGGGTCTAAGGCAGCTGAGCTGGGAAAACCCAAAATGACTTCTAGGTAACCTCAGGTAACCTCGTGGAACTGAGAGGAAAATGCCTATCGTTTAGAAGAACACTCAAATATCAAGTTGGCGTGGGGGTTAGTGCAGTCCTGGGTTTTCTCACTGTCACAATGACTTTGAACAGGGTACTCTATCCTGGCACACCCTTGCGACACAAGAGACCCGTGTCTGTTCCCCCTCCCTTGTCAAGGGGAGATGCTGAAATTCTGGTCAAAATGGACACTCATAAAACCAAAACCTCTAAAGAGTAAGCAACCCACCCTTCCCTTGGGGCCCCTCTCTCTGTCTCTCATTTATTTTGTGCATCATTTAAACAGATGCCAGGGGTTACTGGAGAGGACATTAGATCCCAGCCACAGCTCCAGAAAAAACGACCTGCACCAACTTCTCCACACTTGAAGACTTTCCCTTTTTCCCCTGGGTTTTGTTTCCCCTTTTTATGGGGAAGCAAATTTCAATCTGATTTCACCAGCACTAAAGGTTGATACTTTTTATCTGTGAATTCACAAAGCTACCATAAGTGACTCGCACAGAACTCTCTTCCTTTGCCCTTCCCTGATGAGCCACCACATTTTGGAACTGCTCTGGTTGACATTAGGCAACGTGTTTTCTCAGCAGTTATTTGGAATGGGGAGATGGCAACTACAAGAATTTCTCTTCAAGCGCCAAAAGGAACTACCCCCACTGCCCATCTCCAAACAGCCAGAGCTCATGGTTGACAGGAGGGCCTCTTGACTCCCCGAACTCCATAAGCTACCTAACTGAAGCTCTCCAGCCCCAGCCAGGCATCTTCTGGCATCGCTGGCTCTCCAACGGCATGGCCCTTGTAGGTCAAGGGCAGGCATTACCCAAGAAAATGTTGAACTTCAAGGGACAACCGCTATGTGGTCAGGAAACTCCCAGCTTTACTCAAAGGCTCAGAAGGCCACCAGGGGATAGCAGCTCAAGGACTCAAGCAGAAACTTGAAGTCAAAGTCATCCATCTCCTGGAGGTCAAGTTCTGAACAAGAACGCTCCTCCAGCCACCTGAACAGGTGACACGTCTCTGAGGGGCTCCAGCAAGCCAGGCGGGTGCTTTTTTCTAATCTGAATATTTCTTTCTTTCTCTCTCTCTCACCAAAAGGCCAGAGTGGTGGTTTTGTCACCCCTAGCGGGCTCCCAGTGTACCAGGGGAGAAGGTGGACATCACACCATGAGGGATAGCCCCTGGGGACTCCCATGTGATGCTTGGCAACCCATCGCCAGGGCTGCTGTGCATGGGGAGCTGAGGGATGGGGTTCTTGATCTGCTACACCCTGAAAACGGTGTCCAACTAAAAAAAAAGTGTGACTTTCTTCCTTCTCAGGAATTCTAATATTCAAAGCCTTTTTTCCTCCTGCTAATTTTAGAAGTCCTGCTATTCTTTGGGAGGAGAATGGTGTGAAAATCAAGCATAGTATCCAAAAATAAAAGAGTAGCTGTGTTTCAGGGTGTGCAGCATATTTAACCGAAAAGCAACGCCAGATACGCCACTTTCTATTGAGTCTTTAATACATTTTCCAATTTCTCCAGAATATTTTAGCTTCAGAAAAGGCAAGGATGAACTTCCTAATCTATGAATATTTTTGTGACTGAAATGGGCACCCAAAATTATTTCTGGATGGTAAGTGGGGATCTTTTCAGAATGTGACGCCAGGTGATCACTCAGGATCTGAGTCACTGGTGCGCTTCCTGGGGCCACACCAAGATGGATCACAAGTTTCCGTTCGGGACCTAGAGCATGTTCCATTTAGAACATGTTCCCAGGCAGGTGAAATGATACAGTGCTCTCTCCATGGACCCTGAAGGTGGACTTCATGGCATGCTTTGCAAGTCTCCCATCTTCACTAAAAAAAAAAAAAAAAAAAAAATTCTTGTGATCTAAGGAATTCACTTGTCTAGACTCCCTGGGACTGTGGAGTGGCGTGTGGTCCAGGTTTGCAGGCTCCACTCCTGTTCCTCGGGTCTGAAGCTCTCCTGAATGGCCCAGCGTGACGGCTAGGGGAGCTTAGAGGAAGGATGCTGGGAGGCTACCTGAAGACCCCAGCCATGCCTCCTCCAGCCAGGGAAGCCAGAGATTTGTGACAGAAAGTTAGAACTCTGTGTCAAGCCCTTCATGCAAACAATAAATATTACTTCTGCCCATAATCGGACTTTTCTCCAGCATCGTCTTTGAATGTTGAACCTTTTTCAATTAATTAAAAACTATGCACTGTAGAGTGCATATTTTATCAGCCCTCAGCTGCTTAAGTGTCTAGAAAAGACCAGGCAGTTTTTCTTTCTTTCTTTCTTTCTTTTTTTTTTTTTCCAGGCAACCCAGAGCAAGTACTTGCAAGGGTCATATCTTTTTAATTATCTTTTCTCTCTTTGATTAATTATTCCGTCTGACAATAGCGTGTTTCTAATGCTATTCACCTGCCTTTGATGATTGACAACTTTTCTGTCTGATTCAGAGCAAACAGCTGCTGCCACAATCTCCTAGCAACCCGGGTGTGATGGATGAGCCCCCAAGATGGATGGCTGCAATAAATCATGTCTCCAGCCATAAAACTGAGAAAAGGGGATAAGAAGAGAAGCGAACAAAAAACAAAACAAGGTTTCTTCCCATGAGTGCACTCAGTTCCTTACCAATTACACCTGAAATGGACTTTGCACCTATTAATAGCAAAGTTTTCCTAATCAGTAAAAATGGGATGATGCATTTGTATCCAAGGTGTTTACAATTGTTCCTGCAAATTGGCACTTGTACTCCAATTACCTCCAACACTGCCCAAGTGCAAGGGCAGAGGATCAAAGTTTTGCTTTCTTCCTTGAAGTCTCGGCAAGAAACGATATCATCTTTCTGTTGTCAGATGTGATTCCAGGCACCAACAAAGGATATAAATCTGATTCTACCCGATTTTTGGCAGCAGCTGGACAACACCAAAAGTGAATCCTAAGTCAGCCTGTGCACAGTGTCAGGCTGCTAATAAAGTTATTTCAAAATAAACAGACACACACACACACACACACACACACACACACAAAGTTGCATGGAGTTGGTGAGTGAATACGCCACGTTCCCATTTGTTTCCCGTTCACGGGAGATACAGGCTTTTTACACGTCAGGGAAAAGTTTGTCCAAGAAAGCAGCAAGATACGAACGTTCAGCCCTTCCACAAATTCTCGATTCTCATTTCTTTAGATAAAAAACGACCCCAGTCTAACTTTCTGTCCCATCATTTTTTTAAATTAATGTCCACACGAAAAGTCATACAAGAAGCCCTAAATTTAATTAGCGGACCCAAATAAAGTCACATATTTAATAGAATGCCTGACAATTAAATTTGCACTATCGGGGCTCTCCTAGCGGAGGAGATGGAGCAGGGAGGCCAGCAGTTTCTGTTTCCCTTTTTCCACCGGGGAAACCAGCGGCAGGCCTCTAAAGCAGGAGGGGGAAAGGCCGCTTTACTGATGCTTCCCAGCAGCTGGGGGCCCGGTCAGTGAGCCAGCCTGCGTCCCTACGTCCTTCCAGTAGGTGGGGGTGTCCCAGAGCAGAGCTCAGGGTGCAAAAGAACCAGAAGTGATTAGCCGGTGGGGCCTGGAAACAGCTGTCCACATCAGTCCTGGCAGGGGTCTGCGGGGGCCTGCGGAGGGGGACCGAGTGCAGACACAAAATGGGGGGAAGCTGCTGGGAGCAGGGACAGGGTTAGATCATTTTTTAACTGAAATATTCCTGGGACGTGGAAGTCTATGTTTCTTCATTCTCGCACTGCTAACCAAGCCAACCGGTATTATTATTATTTTTTGAATAGTTATATTGTGCTAAGCTTTGCAGATACAGATTTTTTTTTTTTAACCATGTCACAGAGTTTAAAAAATCAGGCAAGGGTCCTGGCTTCGGCAAGTACAGCTCTGTTTATATTTTAATGTTTCGTACGTGACTGCCTCTGTTGGGGAAGAGAGAGAGAGAGAAAGAGAGAGAGAGAGAGAGAGAGAGAGAGAGAGAAGTTGCCTGTTAGCTTTAGTGTAAATCACAGATACTTCATTTTTCCTTGTGTCCTTGGAAATTATTCAAAATTAAACCGTCCCTCCTTTATGGGAGGTGGTGTCTTCTGTATTGTAAATGGGAGGGCCTGTGTCTGGTCAGCAGCAATGATAATTCAAGGCCAATCGATGGAAACACACACGCGCGCGCGCGCGCGCACACACACACGCCCCTACCCTGCCCCGGCTCTTCCAACTCTCAAGTTACAGGTTTACACGGCAAGTCTAAATAATATTCAAAATGATAAATGGCACCCTAAGCCCAGGATTCACCATCAATCTTTTTTTAAGGAACATCCATCTTCAATAACGCATGTCTGAATCATGTGAAGCCAGGAGCCCTGAGCTTCATTTATACCACCCCTCACTAGCCAGGGAGGCTGAATGATACCTGTCAGCCCTGCTTGTTCTTCTTCTTCTTTTTTTTTTTTTCCCTTGACTACTAAAGGGGGAGAAATAAAAGAAGGAAAAACAGAGAAAAGGAATGTGGGGGGGTGGGGGAAGTGAGAAGAGCGTCAGAGGCTGAGCTGCGTGGCTCAGCAGACAATGTGAAAGAACATAACCTCGTCCATGCCTCTGCCAATCTCGTGCCCGCCCCGCCACACGCCCAGCCATCCATACGAAGCAGGCTCTCCTCCCTTCGCCCCTGAGTCTCCTCTCTCCTCCCTCTCGCCAAATCAGCAGTGCTCTCTCTGCAAGCCAGCCGTACTGTGTACAGTGGGAGGAGGACGACGACGAGGCAGCATCACATGGACCGGGCTTCCCCTCCCCTCCCCGTGTCTGGCTGGGGCCCATATGATAAATGACATATGTCATTCTGTCAGGAGGGAAGGGTGGGTCAGTGATGTATGACTCCGCTGAAAAGGAAATCGACTCTTTGGCATGGCGCAGCTCTTCACCGGGATCTAGTTTCAGAACTCTGAAATGAATTCTCCGACGTTTCAAGTACATACTTAGGGCAGGCTGATGGGAGGCCTGGGGAAATCACACTTTTATCCTCCCCCTGCCCTTCTGATGGCAAGGGAGGGGGAAAAAAAAAAAAAACACGGCTCTGCCACTGGATACCTGCAAAAGGCCACACGCGTGTCAAAGTCCCCAGCAGTCACACACCACGGGTTATTAAAAAATGTGACTTTGGGGGCAAAAAAAAAGGAAAAGAAATGAAGTGGAGTAAGGTTGGTCCTTTTATTTATTTATTTTTTCATGGCAAAGGGCTGACACAAAAGCAAGATAAAAATTAGCATGTTTGAAGTAATCGTCCGCAGCTTGACATCTGCATAGTAAATTTTAAAGGAAAAAAATGTGTCAGACAGCCCTGAGCCGCTTCGCCCTCCCCCCTTTCATTAGCTCACTGCCAGGGTGGCACTGCTGAACCTCATTACGGCAAGAGGATTTATGAAGCTGAACCCAATGGCAAAGAAAAGGCATCTGTCAATAATTGTAGGGAGCTGCACTCACAGCTTTGAAATCTCATTAAGTATGCAGTTATCAGGCATAAAGATCAAAAACATTACTCAACTCCGACAGAATCTTATGGAGGAACATTAATTAGCAACAGGCCTACAGTACAAAAAAAAAAAAAACACACAGACTTCCTCTCACACCTGCCCAACCCACAAACCTAAAGCAACACTCCCCCTCCCGCCCGAAAAAAAATAATTCCCAGCATCTGAGACTGATCAAGAACATGAAACAAGAGAGACACATACAGAAAGGGGGAGAGGGAGGGAAGGGGTGGGCGGCGGGGAGGGAGGGAGGAGAGAGGAGGGCGGGGAAATTCAGTTGAGAAAGGCTTGGCGGTGAGGAGAGAAAAGGAAGAAGCTGTCAAACTTGAGAAGGATGTCAGCACTGGCCCTGATTACAGGGGCCTATGGAGTTCTCAGACCTTTTATCATCCTCACCATCAAAACCAGCTGAAAGTCACCGCAGGAGGGCTGGTGGCTGGCCCGATGCAGCCCAGGCCCAGGCTGGGACCCCCAGACCCTGTCCTCGGCCCCTGTTCACCTGGCCCGCCGGGATGCTAGGCCTGGTGCCCAGGAGACAGGCCCTGCCCAGCCTTCCGCAGCACCCTGATTTCCCAGCCTGTTCTGCAGCCAGCCCGTGAAAGCAACAGCCAGACCCAGCTCCCTGGGCCTCAGGCACAGTCGAGGGAACCACTTGCTGTCACTGCATCTCAGCACCATCCGCAAACACCTTTTTCTTCCTCCAAAGAAGAAGAGGCATCCCCTTCTCCCACATCCACTTTCCCTTATTTTCTTTCTGTGTATGCCTGATTTACAGACTCCATGCCTTACAACACACCGAAAAACAAAATATAAATGCAGAGAATTCACACCCAAGCCTTCAGGCCAACACCCGGGTCATGAGACCTCTTGGCCTTTGTAGTACAAGAGACAGGGCCCGGCTGATGACGGGGGTCAAACCTCCCTGCTAGGTTGATTCCTGGTTATCCACAGGGAGAAAAGTAAACGACAAGGTTCCTCTCCCACCACATCCTCCACCTCCTGCAAGCTATGATGGCAAAGAAGAATTCGAACGTGTTTGGAAACATCCCGCAAGAACAAGAACTGTGTGCTTGGGGTCTCTGGCAAACTTATGTCCTACAGTGGCCTGGATCCAGGGCAGGTGCATGGAGATGTGGCAGGGGGAGTCTCAAAGGTCACTCAGGTTTCTGTCAAACAGGCGACGTCGGCCAGCTCCGTGGCGGGATGTGCAACAGTCAGGCACGGTCCTCAGATGCCCCCATGAAAGGTGTATAACAATAGCAATAAATAATAATAATAAAGCATATGTTCTGTGCTAATTTCCCTTATTGCACTGTTACAGAAAGGTGGCTTTCTCTTGTTACCCATAAGCACATGCTCCTATGTTCTCTGTCTCTCTCTCTCTCACACACATACACACACACACACACACACACACACACACACGTGCACACACAGCACTTCCCATAATCCCACACCATGAGGATGAGAAAACCTACAGAACAGCCTCTCCCCTGATCTGAAAACTCCACTCTCATTCTTCTCTGAGCTCCTTTTCCATTCCTATACCTCTTACTTCATTCCATAGGCCCTTCTGAAGTGTTTACCTGTCTCCTCTCCAGAAATAATGGTCACCTTAATTAGCCACATCTTTAAGGAAAGGGGAACTAAGATTCCTAGGCAACCAACCTGAAGACCCTTTCAAGCCAAGGCCCATCCTTTCCAATCACTGACTCTCCTTTGGAATATCAATGAATACAGCTCGGATACATTGTCACCTATGACCGAAAAGAGTTGAGAACACTTGTCTACAAACCAGACTTGACGAGATGGAATTTTAGCAGGAGTGTTACAATAAGGTGTTTATATTTTTTATGTGCTTACCATATTACCTTTATTATGTGTAACATCAAAGTGATTATAGCAATTACATTTAACAGAATTAATTACAGAACTTCCCATCATCCCGGGATACATAATGCATTAGAGGTAAGGCAAAGAAAGAAAACATCTTGATTGTAGTAACTATTGTTGGTGTGTATTTTCCCTGGCAGCAGTGCCAAACCAACTGCAGCTTTCAGGAAGGGCAGGGCAATGGAGACGGAGAGCTTTAATCAAAAATGAGGTATATTCCCCTTACCTTAAGTAACACTTTTGCCTAATAATATGTTGGCGCTATTGGACATATAAAATCAATTTAATTTTTTAAGCATGAATCTTTAAAAGGCACTGGTTAATCCACCCAACCAATGTTACTACATAAAGGAGAAAGCACATGGGTGAAAGACTTACAAGCCTTTACGTATGCAAAATAAATTCACTCAAGGCTTCATTAATATTAATTTAAATTCAAAACCCATTTACATTAAATTGTTCATTAAAAATTGCCTATTTTATGCAACATGCATTCCTCAAAGAACTCAGAGGAAACTGAATACATAGGACTAGATTTAATGACGGGGATGGAAAATCAAAAGGAAATGAATTGGAGTCATTTCATGTATATTACCAAACAGCCCTTTGCTTTCCAAGGGATGGGATCCAGTTTGGGGAAAAAACAGGCATTCAAAGTAGTTTGCTTTCTGCTACTATAAACTTGTGAACGTGACCTTCCGGTCTACCCAAGAGGAAGAAGAAAACAAGAGAAATTGGTGGAATGGAAGCCAGTCCAAGACCAGACTGGGGAAGGAAGCAGGTACCACCTCAGAATCTCACCTGGACTTACAGCATGGAGAGTTAGGCTTGCTTTTTAAAAAGTTACATTAGGGAACATTTGCCAGTACCCATCTTGGTCTAGAATTAATAGTTTCTCTCTCCCTATTCACTCCGCCCCCTGCAATCCTTTATTCCCAAGCAAGGGAATCAGGAAGATGATGACAAGAAGTTGGTGAGTTCCTTGCTTTGGCGCCCTCCCCCTTGAAGACAATCTGAACTTACACTGTTTCCCCAACAGCTGTTCTGGATGAAGAAAACACAGTCATAATTAATAACATGTGTCCTGACAGTATGAATTAATAATTTATCATTAAGCCCAAACAAATTTAAATGATTCTTCAAGAGCCACACCTTAGCACATTTGAGAAAAATAAGGTAAGGAGATGGTCAAAAAGTCCGGGCAATGTGACCTTCAGAAAAATGCTTTCCCGACCCCCAATACGTCTCTTAGGCCACTCTTGTTGAAATACTAAAATAATTTACAGAATTGAAAGTAATTAAACCCGAGAATCTAAGTGCTGATCAAATCAAGTGTATGTGCTCAAAATGTCTTTTTTTAAATGGGGCTTATAAAATATTCACTATTTGGTCAAGGACACTGTGTAATCTTTCTAATAAAGATTCCTAAAAGTGGAGTATGACAGTCGTTCAGGCAAGTGGTCATAAGCAGATTATGTTCTATTACTGTTTTTTTTTTTCACTTCCAAAAACGCATAGCGTCTTTCTAATCACAAACAGTAACCTGAATTTTTACACCCATGTCTAACGTAAATGTTTACAAATGTTGAAAAATTTGAGAAAGCTACCAGATCTATGTATCCGTTCCTTAAAATTCAGGTAGAAGACTCCAGCAAGAAAAAGAAATATTCATAGCCATTGTTTAGTAGAATTTGAAAATTAATTTAATGACTAACTGCAAATACTGGAAACTAGAATTAATCTGTCTAGATTTTTTTTAAAGGCTTACAGACGTTTAAATGCAAGTATCGGGACACTTTATCAACCTAACATAAAATTGTCATCTTATCTTATTATATGACTATTTTATGCATGTGTCAAAAGAATTTAAAAATGACTGCCTGTCTATTGAGTCTAATTACAACTGCACATTATCTGTCTCGATGTACCAGTCCATACCATTGTTACCAAATACAATATATTGTATTCACCTTTCATTTTTAACTTCAGACAGAGAAACCACAATTTGGAGCATAACTAGAACACACACATACACACACACACGCGCACACACACACACTGAACACCTGAGAGGGTCCGGGGTGAGTGATACCACTGTGTTGTTCTGTCCTATTTCCTTGCACGGGCTGCAGGATGATGGTACAGGGGTGTTACAAAAGAGCTTCTCTGAAAGGCCTACCTACCTGGGCTGCACAAAAACACAGAAGGTAGACACACACCCTATTTTTTTTTTCTACTACAAGACTAAAGCTATTTTTATAGTTTGTCCAGTGACAGGCAGGAATAAAAATGGGCCAGCAGGAAAGCCTCACAAACTACACTCGGCATAACTGGCCTGCTCCTGTTACTGGATTAAACATGGCTGTGGGGCACCAGGACCAGGGCTCCCTATCCTCTCCCTGCTCCTTCCCCGCCTGCATCCACAGCCCTCGCCCGGCCTGGCTCTGCCAGACACCAGGGAAAGACAAAGGCCCCCAAAAAGGGCCAGGCGCTTCGCCCTCAAGAAGGTGACCCTTCTCTCTCCAGAAACCCAGAAGGGGAGGGCACGGAAACGAAGGGTTTTCGTTCTGGGAACTCACCTGGGTTTCACGGCATTTCCCCCGGCCCTGAGCAGTCACCTTTCATTCTAATCAGTTTACAAAACAATCTTTAGTTTAAAAAAAAAAAAAAAAAGAGGAAAAATGCAGACTTGCGAGGCAATTTGGGGAATAACTGCTGATACATCAGTTATTGACTACCTGGCTCCTGTTTACGAGCACGCTCAAGGCAAAACTGAGAACAAAATGACAACATCAACTGCTCACAATCAAGGGTGGCCCTGGAGAGCACTGAAGCCCTAACTGACAGTTGTCAAGATAATGGGGGCACAGCAGTTGATTCGGGAAGCTTCTCTCCCCTGTGTGGATGTCCAGGGGAATAGCCTTGCCTCCTGCCCTCTTTGTTTTTCCCCTTCAGCTTCTTGATTTCTCTTTTTTTAGAATTTACATTGCTCCTTTCATTTTGTAGGAAAAGGGGTGCGGGGAATCACAGAGCGACCAAAACCAGTCATTTTGTCACCTTGCTACAGGGTAGAACGTCTGTCCAAAGGAGAGACGTGTGGCAGGTTTGAGAGCAAATAAATTCCCAAGGCTGATGCCGAAATGCCTTCCTGAATGCTCCGTGTACTTGCAAGAGAGAAAAGCTCCTCTCTGGAGCTGCCTGGTGTGTGCACGAGACTTAGGAAGGTTGGGATGGTGTTACTTGGACACCGCCAGGTGTGCCACCTTTTAGTTTGCCCGTGTCTACCGGCAAAGTAAAAACCCCCAGGCTGTGCCACCATGAGCTTATCCTATTCCTTGGGGACCCACAGTGATCTGTTACCCCAGCAGGTCCTAAGGGCTCCAAACCACTTTGACAGAAGTCAAGATGCTTGAAGGTTTACCTTTGCAGTGGGACCACCTAAGAACTCCATGGAAGGTTATTCTCTTTCACCAAATAAGACTCAAAAGGTCAGTGGCAAGTTGTCGTTTGTTGGATTTTTTTTTTTTTTGAGGGGAGGGTGGAGTTTAGGCAATGGCTTTTAATGATTTTACACTTCCTTCCAGAAAATGAACAGGAAAGAATAAAACGTGATCTGCTATTAAGTACTGCTTGACTTTCTTTTCCGGTATTATCAAAAAATACTTGTTGAAAAACAAATGCTACACATAGGAGAGTGGGAAAATGGTCGTTTTGCCCAAAGGACAGGGGCCCCCGTAACCCCGCTCCTCTGAACTTCTACAGGCAATAGCTTTTGTCCAGCACAAATGTATAGCCCTTTAAAATTACATGCCTGGAGAAAGGAAACTCCTGCCCAGGTTTCTCTTCAGCAGGTGAAGAAATTTCTCTCTCCCCCTTTAAGGAAAGACACTAAGCCGTGCATAATTTCTATCAAAAACAGAGAAATCCTAAAGGGCAGAAATACGTCTTTTCAGGGATTCTTGGAGCCTGCTTTGGCCTTCTGGAGAACAGTGTTACATTTGGCCTAGATGTAAAAACTGTGTGCACCTGTGTGCTATGTCTGCACGCTCTCCCCAGCTCTCAGCCCTTTGTGGTTGTTATTCTACCCCCAGACCATTAAAAGGGCCCTAATTCCTATGACATGATTATCCAGGTACCAAAGCCCATTTGTCACCTGCAGCAGAAAATTGAGTTAATGCACAACTAAAGGCAGCCAGGACTGTGTAATATCAACTTGATTACATCAAACTAGCTGCAAACCTAATTCTGCTGGATGACACTGCGTCGAGCTTGTCATCTCCAATCATTAAAGCTGTCAGGAATCCATCAGGTTTACAGCTAATTAGGTGAACACTAATGAAGCTGGCAAAACAACTTTTCTTTTTTTATGGCTGAACGGACCTTTCAGTTTGGAGGGGGGAAAAATTCTCCAGTCTCCTCAAGGTTGCTGGGGAATGGATTTCCAGTTACCAATCAGCAGACATCTTTCTTTTTCCCCACTCTCTATCAGTACAAAGCAATCAATTTGTCAGCACTCCCAGTATGCCACAAACGCAGGCATGAACCTTATAACTTGCAGCTAGGAGAACTGAAAAAAGGAGAAAAAAATGGGAAGTTTCTTGTCCGTCCAAATAAACAAACAAACTCACACAGCGCACTTATTGGCCTGTGCATACTTATCACCAGCCTGGATGTGGAAGGTTTTTTTTATTCCTCCACTCTCCTAAATAAGTAGCCCTTCAGACATTCCCCCCCTCCTCCACACGTCCATTAGGCAGAGGCATTCTGATAAAGTAAATCCAAAACCCGGGTATGAGAAAGAAAAAAAGCACTCATGCTGCCAACTTCTGATTGACCATTAAGCTATTGATGAATGTGCCTGTCAGGAGAGAGACAATTAAATCAAATATGAAACAAAGTCGTTTTGACGGGTCATTTTGATAGAGCAAAACCATTCTTCCAGCTCCTATTAGTAGTGCAGTCAAGTTTTTATATAATGAATATTTCTTAACTGACCTGAGATTTCCTGGCTGGCTTTTTAAAAGGTGCAAAAAGGTCAGTGAACAGGTTGCTTTAAAAAAACAGATAAATAAAACCAACAGCACATTTCCTCCTCCTCTACTATTTTTAGCAGAAATTTATCAAATAAGAGTCTCAGATTGGCAAGGTGGGAGAGAAAAGATGAAGCAAAGGCGGAGAGGATTCTAAACCAAATGTAAAGATGCAGTCACATATGGTTCATTTGATTGAGGCACACAGATACCTTCAAATGTGCATCCAAAAAGGAAAGAAAAAAATCCCAAAGACTGGAAGCAGTCCAAGACACTCCTACTGCCCAACTTTGTGAAGGAGTCCTCCAAACTTTGAGAGTTTATTTTGGGTAGATAAGCTCATTGCTTGAGCTTGGAATTTAAAGTAGAAGATGGGATAGGCAAAAAGCACCAGCCAGGAGGTGACTTGAGAGGCAGCACCCTCCCTACAACCACTACTGGGATTTTCAAACTTTCTAAATTTGGGTAACCCTGAGGACAGAAAGCAAAATTTGTAATATATGCCCCAAACCACGTCTGTTTTCTTCTACGATTTTCTTAGGACAGGACAGTACATTTTTGGGAGAAGAAAGAACAGCATTTCCTCTCTGTGATCCTGTGTGAGAAGACTCAAGTTCAGATGCAGCCGGTGTGTGAGCTCTACCGGCAGTGCCAGCTGAAGTGACAGAAATGACCATCACCATCACCCCCACTGCTACTACAGGCACTCTGGGGCAACATGGGCACCATACTTTCATCCAAAAAGGGCACCAGGCAATGCCCTGACCCTTCTCCCTCCCCTCCCTTCTTCCACAAAAGCAAAGAACAGAAAAGAAAGGAAGAGAAGGAAAAAAAAAAAAAAAAAGGAAAGAAAAGAAACGAACCTCCACTTAACCCTCCCCTTCAGGCAGCATCTGAACCTCTGCACATCTGAGTGTTACTCATATCAAAATACATCCTGTCCATATGTGGTCCTCTCAGCAATCCGCCCCAAATCCCAGAAGTTGCACTGACAGGGCCCTAGTGACGTCACAGAGCTTGGCCTCACCATTTCAAGTGATTTATTGATGTTTATTGGGAATGAATAGATCAAAGGCAGCAGCATGATGGGCAATCAATCAGTCATCAAATCAAGGGTGGCAAAGGGCCAGAAATCCTTCTTCCAAGCAACATGCCCCCAACTGACATTATTGCAAAATAATGTTATGTGTGTGGGTTTTGTTTTGCTTTCAATGCTTTTTCCAGAAAAGAAAAAAAAAAAAAAAAAACCCGGCTCAGTCTTAAAAGGAGTTGACACTCCTGGAAAAAAAAAAAAGAGGCGGGGGGTGATGGGGAGAAAGTACTCTGACACGTCCCAGAACTAAGTGCTATGAGGAGATGAGGATGGGAGAAGCAGTGGAAGGAGGGTGGGGGTGAGCGAAAACAAACCGGGGAAAAGGGAACGCCAGCATCTAACATCGACTTGACAGTCATCTGACAATACCCAGACCCTGTGCGCTCTGCTTTCCACCGCTGTGCCCGGTTTGGGCCCAATACATGAAGAATCAATCGGATTAGCAGTAAGGTGGCCGAAGGGACCCGCTCGCTCACTCGCTCTCTTTCGCTCGGCAGAGACACCAGGCAGTCCCCCGCCGGCCGGCCGCGGGAGGACACGGAAGGTGTCCCGGAGAACTCAGGTGACCCCGCCCGCCCCCACAGAAAGAGACAGAAGAGGGCTCCTTCCCATTCTCTCCGCGGCCAGGCAGAGAGCTGAGGAGGCAGGGACCCAGCCCGGCTCAGTTCGCCGCGAGCGAGCACGGTTCCCGAAGTGGGTGCGAGCGGGAAGGGGCGGGGGGGGGGGGGTTTGCAGAGCGCAGCGGGGCGTCCGGGGGGCGCCGGTCCGTGAGGCGGGCGCACGCACCAGACAGGAGAGCGGCGAGCGAGCCCGGCGCCCCGGAGTTACTCTGCGCGGCCAGAGCGAGAGGGGCGAGGAGCGGGGCAAGAAGCGGGGTCGCCGCCGGCTGGAGACGCGGGGCGAGGAGAGGAAGAGGAGGCGGAGGAGAGGAGGAAGGGGAAGCGGCTCGTACCTGCTGCGCGCCGGGGCGCCTGCTGCTTCCTCCTCGGCATGATGCTCCTCCGGCGACTGCCGCTGCCGCCGCCGCCGCCGCTGCCGGGCTGAGGAGAGGGAGGGAGGGGCGGCGGGCCCGCGGGGGGGCGAGGCGGGCCGGCTCTCAGCCTCCCCCCCGGAGAGCGGCCGCCCGCAGGATGCTGCTGAGCCCCGGCTCTCCGCGTCCCCCCCGCTCCGCGCTCCGCCGCGATCCCCGAACGTGCGGAGGGAAGAAGGAGGGCGGGAGAGGGAGGCGCGGGGAGGGAGGAGCGCGGGGGGAGGAGGAGGCAGAGGAGGAGGAGGTGGTGAAGGAGGAGGAGGAGGAGGACCGCGCTGCCGGCGGATTGGGAAGTTTGACAAATCGCTCCAGAGGCCGGAGGAGGAGGGGGCGGGGAGGAGCGGCGGCCCTGCCCCCCCCCGCCCCGTCCCCAGACGAGGTGCGCGGGGTTCAGGGCCGGGGGGCGGGGAGAGGGGGAGAAGGCGGGCAGAGGGGTGGGAGGAGGAGCGCGGGAGCGGCCCGGGCCGGTGAAGCCCCGGCCCCCGCCCCCGGGCAGGGGGTCACGGCATCGGAGGGGGCGCTCAGCCGCCGCCGCCGCGGCCCGGGGCTCGGCGGTCCAGTCTTATGCCCGCTGCGCGGCTGGAGCGGCGGCGTCGGCAACAGGCAAGCTTAAAGGAAAAGGAGATGATCGTGTCACTCGCCCGCCCGCGGGGGCGCCGCGCCCCCGCTCCCGGCCCCGGGCCTGTCTAGGACCCCCGCCCAGTCTGGGGAGGGGGTGCCGCCCCTCCGCCTCCGCCCCGTGCGCGCAAGCAGGGACGCGGCGCCGGCCCGGCCGAGCCCGTCCCGGGCCGCTAGCTACTCCCGCCCGCCCCTCTTCCCCACCCGGCCTCGCCCCCTGGCCGTCCCCCGATGCCCCTCCCAGGCCGCACTTCTCTCCACACGCCGCGTCCAAAGGCCCCAGCTCGGACCCCCGGGCCTGGGCCCGCGCACCCCCGGGGATGGCAGGGCCCGCGGGCGGGCGCCGGCGCCCTCGGGGGAGGAAGTGGGCGCGGGCCCGAGTGGGTGGGGGCTGCTTTCAGACCCCGCGCCACCAGGGCTCCTCCCCCGGGACCCGCCGCAGCCACTTCCCCCAATTTTTTTTTTCCGGGCAAACTTTCCCGGGCCGTCCCGGGGGTTGGTGTGGGAGGGGGTGCCTCCAAGTTTCCTCTCCTGACTGGGAAGATCAGGGTACCTCCACCCCGCCCCTCGCCACCTAGGCGCCGGGGCGCGCCCCCCACCACCGGCGCAGGCAGATCCCAGGGCAGGACGGCGACGGGGTCAGGAACTCGGGCACCCAAGCCCATCCCTCGCCCCGGGGCGCCCCGAGAGGGGCCACCGCGCCCTGCGCCCGGCCAGCCAGCAGTACTGAGCAAACAGAATTGATTATTGATTGGGTGATTGGGATCGCTGAGACTCGCGGCGGGCCGGGCCGGCGGGCCGTGGAGAGGAGGAGCTGGCAGGGCTGCGTTGGCTGCGGGGTAAAGCGGGCTCACTTACGGGCGGCCGCTAGGGCGCTGGTGGGCCGGAGCTCACTGGGACGACCCCCCAGCGGCGCCGACTGAGCGGGAGCCGGAGAGGCGCGGGCGGCGGCGCATCGATGCGCTGCGGGCTCGATTGCGTCTCCCTAGGCCAGCTCTTGGGCCGGGAATGGGGCGGCAGCGGCGGGGCCGGCTCCGGGCGCTGCCGGGCGGCGTTGGCGGGAATGCGGGGGCTGCCGCCAGGCCTACTGCCCCCGAGGCGGTGCTGCTCCCGGGCGCGCCGCTGGGGCCCAGGGAGTTTCCTGGGCCCAGCGTCCGAGAGTCCCGGCGAGGGCCGGAGCCCAGTGCCCTGGGACTGGCTGCCTGAGCGCTCCGGGAGCTGCAAACCCTGGCCTTCTTCCTTCCTTCCTTCCCCGCCCCCCCCCCCCACCTTATGTTTCTTTTTTAGTCTCTTCCTCTTCTTCTGCCCCCTCTTTTCTTTATTTTTCTTTGTGATTGTTTTTGCAAGTTTGTTTTAAAAGTTCACAGGCATGCTTTCTCTTTTAGACTAGGAGACCGTGATCTCACCCTGACGGTAAGATCAAAAGTCTCCGCTCGCCCCCAGCCTAAGAGCTTGGGCTCGGTCCAGACGCCTCCCTGAATGCAGATGTGCCGCCGCCGTCCTCCCGGGCTATAAAGACGTCTCCTGCGCCTTGGCGCGCGCAAGAGCGCTCGGAGTTGCGGGATGCGGACCCCGGGTGGTTGCGGGAAGTCGGAGTCGAGCGGAGGCTGGGCTCGGAGGCTGGCCTTGTGAGGCGGAGTCGGGGGCGGGGGCGCGGCGTGCAGTTGGTGCCTGCGGCCGCAGAGGCCAAAACGACTGTCCCTCCAGGCCCGGGAGACGCGGCCGTAGGGCGTGAAACGCTTTTTGCGAACGAGAAAACGGTGAGTTGGCAGACGCCGCCCGTGGCCTCAGGATTCTAGGATTCTGGTTGCGGCACTGAGCACCACTTGCCTGAAGGAGGGTAGGCGCCGCGGGAGGTCAGCTCCTGCCAGCCCCCGGCTCACCTTCCACGCGCCGAGCGCCCACTTAGGCCCGCCGGTTGTAGTGAGTGCACGGCGCTGGGCGCCGCGCACGGAAGGCTGAGAGTTTCGCCCTGGCTTGTGCTCCTCACTCCTTTCCTTCCTCGCGCTGCTCTCCCAACCTCAGTTGCCTCCGCCCCCTCCCCCTGCCGGCCTCGGCCTGAGCTCCCGTCTCCGCGCCACCGGCAGCCACAGCCTGATCGCTGCCTCGCCCTCCCCAGTTCAGGGGCCGCGCGGAGTGCAATCCGCCCCAACATCTGTCCGTCCAACCATTGGCGCATCCATCAGTGTCAGTGAGCTTCACATCGCCGCGACAGCCCGTCACGCACAACACGGGCTATGCGGAGTGCATATTGCGACCGCGCTACTTTGCCCGGACACGCAAACAGCGTTCCGGCCCGGCTTGGCAGTCTGGAACCCAGATCTCTACGGGGATCTTTTAGCCACACGCACTCCCTTGAATACCGGGACCTCTAAACATGACTAGCTTTGCAGGCCATTCTAAGGATGGGACAGATGCAGGGGGACAGTGTCAACCTTGCATTCCACCAAGTTCTCTCTGCCCCTTTTCTGTGAACTGGGTACGGCATAGGAAAGAAGGAAGGGAGGTTTCCCGAATCCGCAGCACGCATAGTATAGACCTGGAAGTTACCTGAACTCCGTGGCTTAAACCCGCTTCTGCTGGGCCGAGTCTGAGGCTGTCGAGGTCGCCAGGCAGGTCTTAGCCAGGAGGTCTCAATCTAAAACTTTGCCAGGCCCCGCCTGGCTGCTTTGTAACATGGCCTGACAGTGAGGAGCGAGAGGAGGGAAGAAAACGCGGATCCCAGTGAGAACCACGGGCTAGATTTAGGGAGAAATAGTGTCTGGGTGGCAGTAAGTCTGTAATTCACATTTTACTTACAGCGGGAGAGAAAGCAGGGCCATACGTTGGAGAAGCCAGTGCTTTGCAGGGGGTTCCCGGCAATTCTTCCAGAGTACTGACCCCGGCGGTGGTGGCATGTTCCCCTGCGTTTGCTTCTTGCTTTTCCCTATCGCCCCCGCCCCCCCCCCCCACAGTGTCCAGAAGACAGACACCTTCACATATGTCCCTGATCAGTCTGGCCGGGCCAAAGGGCCTTTCTTGTCCTCCCAAGAATTTAAGAGGAAGAGCGAACATAGAACCTACTCCTCCTCGGACATTTGCGGGGCGGCTGTCCCTGGCACTTCCTCTGATATATCTGCATTATTCCTACCGTGAAAGTATCTGTCCGGGTGCCTGGTGAGTTCGGCCCCTCCGAGTCGACTACAAAAGCAGGTCAAAACCTGTGCTTCTATTCGTTCCGCGATTCCCGAGTTCGAAGGGATACAGGAACTGCTTTTCGGCGTGCGCCCAGGTCTGCGCGGTTCCGGAGGAGGCCAGAGACGGCCGCGGCGGCGCTCGCTGGGGCTCCTTTCTCAGGGCGGACGGACCACGCTGTAGGATGCGGGCTTCGCGCACCACATCCAGCGGCCGAGCCGTTTTCACGCTAGCCTAGAGGGCGGAAAAGCCCGCGCCGGGCGGAGGAGCTAGAATTCTGTAGAAGGCACACTGTATAGAAATCTTTGTACCCCACTCTGAAGAGTTGCAGAGACCATTCCTTTGAAAAGCAACAACAGGCTTCCGCCCAGCACAAGCACCTGGCAACTTCTTACACGCGTGAGTCACGCAAAAAGTAACCTCCAGGCCAGTTAAATGCTCCCACCTCTGGGAAGTGCCGTGTTTCTGGGAATAATTTTTTACACCCCTAAAAGTAAAAGGAGAAAGTTGCCTAAGGGACAGTGGGGAGACACCAAAATGTCCGGTGGCAAACGCCCGTGGGGGAAACTGGCGGCTCCCGTTGCGACCAGGTGGCTCACCCTGTTAAGAGCCCCGAAAATTCCCAGGGGCCATGAAGACAACTCCTGACCCCCAAGATTGCGCCTGGGGCCCAGTAGAACCCCGCTCCTTCTCCGCGGCGGGATGCTGAGCCCTGTTCAGTACAAATGCTTCCAAACGCGGCTCCTTCAGGTCAGGGGTTAGAGGCCCGACTCCAGCTCTCGGAAGTCAAGGAGCCCCAGGCCGCAGTGCCAGGGCCTACCTGAGCGGGTCTCTACCACCCCGGGGGTGTTTCTGCCCTGGGCTAACCCGAGCCCGACCCGGACGAGTTGGGGAGGTGAGAAGTACGCAGGCGTGGCTCCAAAAATGTGTGCGGTGGAGGGGCAGGGATCCGGCTGCAGCGCGCTGCGTCTGGAGTCGGGAAGTTCGCGCTGGGGAAGGAGCAGGCGGGCTACCGCCGGGAGGCAGCCGAGGTTGTCTACAAGGTGCAGTTGAGGGCAGTGGGTGAGAGTCCGCCGGACCCAAGCCAAGCTGAATGAAGTGTGTCCTCATTTGGGATGGCCAGGAGGGAAAAAGCCTTCCGGAAAGAAGCATCCTTGAAGCTGCCGGTCCAGGCAGGGTAGCCAGGGTAGGTTGGGGGTCCAGGGGCCTAAGCCCAGACCTTGAAGAGGGGTTCTCCGTGCCCCGAGGGAGGTGCGGGCCGCCTGGAGGGACAGGGCGCGCTCTGGGAGTCTGCACCCCATTTCAAGGTGTGAGGGTATCTGACCGGGCGGTGGGCCTTTGGGGAGCCACTGCCTGCCCAGCAATGCCAGGGGAGGCGGCGCCAAGTGCTCTCCAGCCCTCGCCCTCCTGGAACGCTGGCGCTCTGGTTCGGCCGCTTTCACACTCCTCCTCGCCACAATCTGGGCTAGGCAGTAGGAAGTACCCTGGGTGCAGGGAAGCTGACTGCCAGCACCTGCACACCTCAACCAAGAATTGGGCCCGGGACCTCAGCCCCTGCCAAAACGGGAAGGATTTGGACCCTGGGGCCAGGCCCTAGCCAGGCGGTTAATTGTTTGCTAAAAGTGCATTTACACAGCAGTGAAGTTTGTTTCTCTTTTTCTGGTAGCTTTGTTTTAACGAACCAGATGTTTTGTCTGTAAATTCTCCCAAGAACTTTTACAGTTTTGACGTGCAATAAACCTTCGAAAATCGGAGCGGTATATTCATGCCACTTCTGTGGAGCCCTGGGGGAGCTGCATCAGGCGTGCCTGGATGGGACTGGGGGCGGGGCAAGGCACTCCTGGATTAAAAGTAGACATATTGGCCCAAGGTCAAGAACTGGTGTTGAGAATGTGAAGCTAACCCCCCCCGCCCCCCGCCGCCCCACCAACACTTGGGTACACAGGCTCCCAACCCTTCCCCTCAGGCGGGGGCTTCCTACTTTGTAAATTTCTTGTGGCTCCGCCACAGAGGCCTGGCCCAGCTTTGCCAACTACTCTCACTGCGGGTCTGCCAATCCCACCAGGACCACCCGACTCAAAGGCAAAAGGACCTTTGATCTTCTCTGGCCAGCCTTGAGGTCCGCTGTCAGCTGGGGCGGGGCAGAGCAAGGCGGCCCCCAGGCCATCCCTGAACTCCTGGGCATGACTGGGACTTCCTAAACTTTGGATGGAAGCCCTCTAAAAAGCCAGGGCTGGCAGGTCCCCCTCCTTGATGACTCATTTTTTTCTTTTCTTCCGACTCGGGATTTCCAGGCAGTTATAAACGTATTTCAAGACAAATACTAAAAACTATGCACCTAACAGGGAGGGAGGGAACACGGTTATCGGAAGGGAGCCAGGTCTGCCTACATACCCATCTCCTAGCTGGGTGATTGGTAGGGACTACTTTCTGGGGTTTCCCAAGACCCGCTGAGGATTTTTCTTCCCTACCACCCCCGGGCTCTCCTCTGCTCTCAGTACCAGATTTTCAGATATGGGGAGCCCAGTTTAGACTCCACTCCCCTTTCTTGTATAATTCTCTTTCAAGCCCAGTCGTTCACCAAACTTTCAAAAAACTTTTTTAGGAGACCTAAAATTAAAGAAAATAGAAAGTCTTCGTGTTGCGGTCTAAGAAGGACAGATGTACATTAAGGCCAGTTTGGAGGGCACAATTACTGGCAAAACGCCCTTTGATCAAATCCCACGCGTTGACCTCAGTTGCGCAGGGAATTTCCAGAATTACTCGCTGCAGCGTGGCGTGTTTTTTCCCACTCTGAGTGAAATGGATTTTTATAAACCATTTAGGCAAAGCTTAAGGAAAAAAAAAAAAAGAAAAAAGTAAACTACACTCCAGACAGCTGCAGCCACGGTGGGGCCCACCCCTGGCTGGAAGTAAGCAGCTCCTTGCTAGCTCGAAAGCGGAGGTGCTTATCTCTTCCCGCGGGTGCAAGTTCCGCGGAAAGAATCGTGCCTGTGAATCACTAGCAGGCTGAGCTCAGGCTCGTGCAATGCAGCAACCCTGGAGAGGAGGAGGTCTCAGAAATCAAACCACCAGGTCTTCTCAGACCAGACAGCCCCAGTGTTGCACCAGTGAGCCTGGTGACCTCATTAACCAGCCAGTGAATTTGCAAGATGAGGAGGAATTTCGTTTCCCCTTTCTCCTCTTCTATATCGCTCTTCTTTTCTATCTTTTATATTATGGTTTTGTGTTTGTCACTGAATATCAAAACGGGAAAAACCGAGACCTAGCACACTTCTCAGTAGGGCACGTACAATAGAGGGCTACTGTGCTGGGGCCTCGTTCTTTTTCATTTTTACTTCTTGAAACTTGGTGCATATCCCTTGTATTTCCAGAAGAGCAGAGCCAGAATTCTTTGGGACACGGTGGCCAGCAGGTTCAGATTCTTTGTATTCAGATAGTCTCTTATCTTGGCAGCTTTGATAACTCCAAGAATTTCCTCCTCCGCACAGGAGCTCTGAATTCTCCCTTCCCTCTTCGTCTTTCTGCCACTTCTCTTCCCCGCATCTCCTTCATCTTCTTTCTTCCTCCTACTCTCTGGTTCCTTTTTGTTTTCTCTTCTGTCAGTACCCTCTCAACACCGTATGCATTCGCAAAGATAATTTATTTCAGGTCTACCAAGTGCTCACCCCAAAGAGGTCGAGTCCTCCTCCCTGTGACAAGGCAGGGGCGGTCACCCGGTGCACAGATGATGAGGGAACAAAATAGTTTGTGGCTGCTGCAGTTTTTGTGGGGTTTTTTTTGGGGGGGGAGGTCAGAAATACGTTGACACTTGATTTAAAATAAAAGAACATGTTAAGAAGTTTCAAAGCTGCCAATAAAAACCTTTAAGTGGCTTGTGATTCAGTGCCTCGAGTTCAGGCGATGGCATTGGTAAATGACTCTAATGCCCAAAGAAAAATATTACAAATGCAGCTGTCTCGGCCACCAATCGGGCGCCGCTCTCCTGCGCGGGCGACGGCTCCTCTCTGGCGCGGAGGGCACCCGCATTTGCATGATAAATTGACCAGACTGGCGGCAGCCAATGAAATATTCAAATTAGGCCAGGGGTTAGAGGTGGAGTCCCTAGGGCGCCCCCTTTGAGCCCGCGGCGGCAGCTGGCTGTACCACCTCTCCAACAGCGCCCTCTGGAGGCGGGACGGCGGGGACGCTGCTCCCGCCCCAGGGACGGGAGGTGGGGCGGGGGGCTGGGGAGCTCCTACCGCTGGCCTAGAAGACTAGGCGCTCTGCGGTCTCCATGTGGGTCTTGCGCTTGGACCTAATGATGGATGGTAGAGGCAGGTGGTGACGCCAAGGAGGGGTTTAAGAACAGCTCTAGCCCCTTGACTCCAACTCCCCTCTCTAGGTTCCCCTAACAAATCTAGCATTTCTGTTAAAACAGAGTGTTTGTTCCACTGAGATCACTTCAAGATAAGACCCTCGCCCGCCCAGATCTTGACCACCTTCTCCAAAGCACTCCAATATTGAAATTCTGGAGCAGATAAATCCAACTTGCCCTGAGCGGAGGACTGTGCGTCCCCACAGGCCGGGCTTTCCAGGGCGCTGGGAGCTGGGACTTAGATTGGGGCACTGCGGGAGCCTGGCTCTTGGGAAAGCCTGAGCAGGCAGTGCCAGTGTGCTGACAACAGGCTTCAGCAGCAGAACTCCTCCCATAGAAAAACACATCCTGGAGGAAGCACCCACACCCCGAGGCAGGAGCTCCTGTGGGTGTGCAAAAGCATGCAAGGAGGGAACGCGTGTACAGCACCAGTCAGGAGGAGTGTGGAAATAAGGGAGTGTGCAAGTGCACATAGAAGAGACTGGCTCTGCTATGGTGCTGGCCTCTGGACTCTAAGGAATGCAGGGACTCTGCAGGTGCAGGGAAGCTGGCCTCCTGGCCTGGCTCTGACTGTGGCTCAGGACTCGGCGGGGAACTTTCTCTGGGACACTGGGTTGGCTTCCATCAAGGACCAGCGGATAGCTCCTGACTGCTCAGCTTCTCTCCCTTCCCAGCACCCGCATGGCTCATCGATGCCAAGTACCCTGGGGCCCACCATGGCCCTGCAGGCATATATATATATATATATATATATATATATATATATATATACATATATATATATATATATATATAATTGAAGTATATTTGATTTACAGTGTTGTGCTAATTTCTGCCGTACAGCAAAGTGACTCAGTTATACATCTATATACATTCTTTTTTTATATTCTTTTCCATTATGATTTATCCCAGGAGTTTGCTATACAGGAGTACCTCCTTGTTGTTTATCCATTCTAAATGTAATAGTTTGCATCTACTAACTCCACACTCCCAGTGCATTCCTCTCCCCACCCCTTCCCCCTTGGCAACCGCAAGTCTGTTCTCAATGTCTGTGAGTCTGTTTCTGTTTTGTAGATATTTTTTAAGTACAGAGTTTTTAGAAGTGCAATTGTCTTTCTCTACTGTGGAGTGGTGAGCACACTGCTCTTTCTCCATCTCAACAGGACTTAGAGGCAGATCCCAGCTAAGGACTGCCCCAGGGAGTGCTTGATCCCCACCCCTGCCCCCTGCCAAAGGCAGCTGGTGGGCAGCCAACAGGGAAGTGTGAATTCCAGTGCAGAGGGCCCTCTAGGGCCCTCTCTGGAGACAAGCTATACTCAAGTCAGTCATCTGCAGCCATCCTCCCCATAGTCCCCATTCACCTGGAGACGGGGCACCCTGGTGCAGGGGGGCAGCGGGCTCTCAGAGCCTTGACCCAGGCTGGCTAACTGTAAATACACATAGAAAAAAATGGTAGGTACTGAATACAAATTTGACAGAGAGTGAATTTTGACTTTTGATCACCTTAGAGATATTATCAATACCTTTAAAATCTGTGGCCCAAATAGGGGGATTAATTCATAAGAAGCCTTTTGCATCATTTAAAGCAGGGATCCCCAACCCCTAGGCCACAGACCAGGTTCTGGGCCCTCACAGCAGGAGGTGAGCAGCAGGCAAGCGAGCGAAGCTGCATCTGCTGCTGCACTCCCCGTCGCTCCCCGTCGCTCCCCGTCGCTCCCCATCCCTCCCCGTCGCTCCCCATCCCTCCCCATCCTCCCCATCCCTCCCCATCCCTCCCCATCTTCCCCATCCCTCCCCATCTTCCCCATCCCTCCCCATCCCTCCCCATCCCTCCCCATCCCTCCCCATCTTCCCCATCCCTCCCCATCCCTCCCCATCTCTCCCCATCGTTCCCCATCCCTCCCCATCCCTCCCCGTCCCTCCCCGTCGCTCCCCATCCCTCCCCATCCCTCCCCATCCCTCCCCATCCTCCCCATCCCTCCCCATCCCTCCCCGTCCCTCCCTGTCGCTCCCCATCCCTCCCCATCCCTCCCCATCCCTCCCCATCCTCCCCATCCCTCCCCATCCCTCCCCGTCCTTTCCATCCCTCCCCGTCGCTCCCCGTTGCTCCCCGTCGCTCACATTACCACCTGAACCATCCCCACCACACTTCCTGGTTCATGGAAAAAGTGTCTTCCACAGAACTGGTCCCTGGTGCCAAAAAGGTTGGGGACCACTGATTTAAGGTGTTTAGGAGTGTTTTGGCTGCTGAGAGGGGGCTCTGGCTCTGGTTTTGCTGGGAATACTTGGGGGAAATAGCTGGGGAAGGGGTGAGTTCAAGTACAAATGGTCCTCCCTAATTTTCAAGAGAATCTTCAGTCCCTGCCAACTTGAATGCCTGGGGGTAGGGTTCCCACTAGGAGAAGGCCTACCAGTCACAGTAACAGTGAGGGCCTGTGGAGTCCCCCTGGCTCTATGGCACATGGCAGGGAGGGCTCCTTCAGCAGCCCAGCAGCCCACAAACCCTCCTTCCTCTTCCTCAGGGCTCACCTGTCGGCCAGGAAAAATGAGACTTGAAAATGGGCCAGAGTCGTCCTCCAATGGGGAAATTTGTCATGGCGACACACCCATCTCAAATGTCCAGAAATGCCACCTCTCTGGAGGATGGTCCTATCTGGGGCACGTCAGGAGTCTAGAAGGTAGACAGCGAAGGTGAGAAAGTAGAGAGCTGGCTCTCCAGCCCAGGATGCATGAAGGCGCGAGGGAAGGTGGCTAGGAGAAGCACCTATCAGCAGCACAGAAGGGCCAAGTGAGCAGCTGCACGTGTGCACACAACAGGTGAGTGCAAGCTCTGCCCATGCGAGGCAGGGCCTGGGCTGGCGGCCCATAACTCACCAAGTGACCTCAAGCAGATTGCCCACGCTCTTAGAGCCTCACCTCCTTCATCTCTAAAATGGGCGGCTCTCTCCTTCCCAGGCAGAGTAGGACTTGGGGAGGAAAAATTTGATCAAAGTCAGAGAAGTCCTTTGAAGCTTTTGCTCCCTTGCGCTGCCTCCCGGGAGCTTTCAGGGTCAGACCGGGGTTTGAAAGAGGAACGGTGTTACTAGCTGTCTGCCGATGGGCAAGTCACAGCAGATCCCACTTCCCAGGGAAAGTGAGGCTTCCCTGGGATGACGCATGTTGGTGCTTTGGTGAAGAGCTTGACATACAGTGGTTGTCTAATGATAGTGACCCCTCCTCCAGCCACTGCGAGAGGGGCTGCCACAGGGTCAGACTTCCCTGAAGACAAAGGCTTATAAGCAGGCTGAGGTTAGATGCCCTGGAGGATGCTGCAAGCAGGTGCTTCGAGTGGGGCAAAAAGAAAGAAAGGGGGGAGGTGTGGAAGGCAGGGCAGAACACAGACCGCCTGACTTCCTGGGAAGAGTGGGCATTTGTAGGGCAAGTCAGCTGGATTCTCCAGGCCTTTCTGGGAGTTAATTAAAGGAAGGGGTTTGGTGAAGAGCCTCACTGATATTTCTATTTTCCCTGTTAGTAGCGAGTGGAATTTGCACCATCCAGGTCAGATGGAAAATAGAAGCCCGGAAAATCTGACAGTCTCATTGATTTGCTCGCCTTGCCATCGCTACTTGAGAGGAGAAGCAATGTGATTTCAAAATTGCAATTAGGAGCCAGCCCGTTAAGGGTTCGTCTCATGAGCTCCCGTGCTGTGCGGCTCCCAGGCCCACCTTGTCTCATTTCCTGAGGAGGTAGGTTCATTCATAGTTTTGAATGAAGCAGGCGATGCAAATATGTCACCCTTCCTCGGGGTAAGGCTCGTAGATGCCTTCTGGCACTTTGCTCTCATTTTGGTCAGGTCTTTGAAAGAATGGCAATTTTCTCAATGTTTTAAAAGTATTAACTTCCTTCCAAACATTCTTTAACCTTTAATGTTTTGTAACTTGATGAAAAGGTCATTTTGTTCTGAGGATGCCGCTGTTCCATAATTGTTCAGCTATCAGGGTGAATTCTATCCAAATCCTGAGTTCTTTAACGGGACCCAAACCACCACACACACGCACACACGATATAGATACTACTTTTCATTGTTCATCCGTGTCCGTGTATGTGTGCAGGTCTACATATTTGCACCTATGCACACACGTATGCTTCTAGAGACTCGGATTTAGATTAACATCTCTACATTCTCACAGAATGACTTCCTTACAGGAAAATATCTATAAAACAACTTTTTTGAATGGTAAGGTTTGCTAAAGATTGGATGATAATCATTCCTTATGCACTGCGCATGCTCCTGTTTTTTAAAAAAGGGTTTAGTCAATTTCTAATTTAACATTTCATTGTTGTGCCTACAGTGAATGTATCCGGAGACCCAGGTGACTTGAGGTGTTTTCTGTCTTCTTACACAGTGTCACGGGCTCTCGTAGCCATTCCCTGCCACGTTTACCTTTCTAAGGTAAACATGGAGTCTTGGAAACAGACGTCTGGGCATGTTAGATTTATATTTTAAATAAAGTCAATAGGCTCCAATAAGAGCATGAAAGGATTTTATACAAGGAAAATGCATGAAGTTTATGCCTGGACCCACAGTAGATATTTCACTTACAAGAGGCATTGGGTGTGGTCTCCTGCGTGTCTGGGTCTGGCCCTGATGATTGAATTTTTTTTTATATATTTATTTTATTTATTTATTTGTTTATTTATTGGCTACCTTGTATCTTCTGTTGCTACGTGCGCGGGCTTTCTCTGGTTGCCGTAAGCGGGGGCCACTCTTCGTTGCGGTGTGCGGGCTTCTCGTTGCAGTGGCTTCTCTTGTTGCAGAGCACATGCTCTAGGCGCAAGGGCTTCAGTAGTTGTGGCACGTGGGCCCTAGAGCTCGTGGGCTTCAGTAGTTGTGGCGCACGGGCTTAGGTGCTCTGCGGCATGTGGGATATTCCCGGACCAGGGCTCGAACCCGTGTCCCCTGCATTGGCAGATGGATTCTTAACCACTGCGCCACCAGGGAAGCCCCTGATGATTTAATTTTTTTTAAGATGAAAGATCTCCAGGCAGATAAGGAGCAGTTGGACAGGATAGCTGTGTCAAGTCTTAGTAGTCTCTGTAAGGCACAGATCTGGTCTGAACTATAATCAATCAGAAAGAGCACTCCGTCAGATTAACACATTAGACTTAAAAGAGAGAACTGATACTTTTCAAAGGATTCAACTTTTACTTAAAAGCAAACACTTTTAAGAGGACTCTGGCTGGAATAAATGGTAATGAAGTAAAGCAAAACTTGTAACCATCCGGGTCGTCTGTCTCTGGGGCCACTTCTCCAGAATTCCCTCGGACTCATGTTCACAGAGGCATTTTTCATAATAGCCATAACAGTATCCATGCTGTCTGTTATACATATATGGCGGGGTGCGACTGCTAAGTCATAGAGTATGTATATCTGTACCTCCCAACTGTTTTCCAAAGCGATTATGTCAATTTTCACGCCCACAAGCAGTTTTTAACTGTTCCCATTGTTCTACATCCTTGTCAGTTTATGATAGTATAAGCTTTTCTTCCCCTTCTTTTTAATATTTTCTACTCTAGTGGTTGTTTTTACCGTCTCTCTGTGTTTAATTGGCATGTCCGTGAATGCTGATGGGATCGAGTACATTTTGATATGTTTGTGGTCACTTGGATTTCCTTATTCATGAGGTGCCTGTCCAAGTCCTTTCCCCATTTTTTGTTGGATATGTTTTCTATTGTTCATAGAAGTTCTTTATTGCCCAGTTTGTTTCAAGTTGCTTTGGGACTGTGGATCAGAACAGAAATGTTTCAACGAGCTCCCTGACTGCATTTCCTAGGATGCTTTAGTCTGCAAGTAATACAGCCCCCTGCTCACACTAGCTTAAGGAAATTGTCTAGAGGTAAATCCTGGCTCAATTATACAAACAGGAACCTAGATTTCTCTGCCCTCTCTTAGCTCTGTGTTGTCAGGATCATCTCATCCTCAAGGTGTTTTGTCTCATGATTTCAAGAGTGGTCACAAGTGGTAAATGGACCCACTTGCCTCTTTTTTGTCCACATCCAATAGGAAAGAGATTTAAAAAAAAAAAAAAACCTGTCCCTGGCCCATGTAATCTATGTCCCTCCCTCCAGTTTTCAGGGGCCACTTCTGTGGACAGTAGTCATCACCAGAGAATGCCATACCTTGATAGACTTAATCCCTTATAGGGTGAAATGAATAAGGGGCAGGGCAACCTCAAAAGGCCACCACATTCACTACCAAGGCTGCCAGGGTTTTAAATTTTTATTTTTTTTAATTTGAATAGAGTAAAATTCAGTCTTTTGGTATACAGTTCTCCGAGTTTTGACAAATTCATAGAGTCGTGTAACTACCACCACAATCAAGGTTTGGGAAAGTCCCATCACCCCAAACACTCCTTTGTGCTGCCCTTTCATAGTCAAAGTATCCTCCTGCCCCTCACTCCCACTTCCCACGCCAGGAACAACTGATCTGTTCTTCATCCCTATTGTTTTGCCTTCTCCAGGATGTAATATAAATGGGATTATATAGTACGTCACCTCTGGAGTTTGGCTTCTTTCGCTTAGTATTTGAGATTTACCCATGTTGTTGAGTATTTCAGCAGTCTGTATGGATGTACCACAGTTTGCTCATTCATGCATCAGTTGAAGGACAGTTGGGTTGTTTCCAGTTTGGGGTGACTGTGGATAAAGCTGCTATAAACATGGACATAGAGGTTTTGTGTAAACATAAGTTTTCATTTCTCCTGCGTCTCAATGTCTAGGATTGGGATTGCTGGGTCTTATGGTAAGAGTATGTGTAACTTTAGAAGAAGCTGCTCAACTGTTTTCCAAAGTGGCTGTTATCATTGCGTATCCCCATCAGCAATGACTGAGATCATTCAGCAATGACTGCTTGCTTCTAAAGAGGTCTTAATGGATGTGTAAATGCTTTGCAAAGAGTGAGGGTGCTACCAGGGTGACAAGGTGGGAGACTTCAGAAGAGGTTGTTTTAAACTCAACTCTGGGCTCCCAGCCTGTCCTGCTGTGTGCAGACAGAATATTTCCATCTTCAGGTCGTTTGCTTCTTTCAGGAGGAAACAAGCATCATTCTACTCATTTGCAAATGAGGGCTTCACCCTGCCTTTCTTGGATGAGCCATCAAGACCGAGATTCCATGGCCTTGTGTTTTATTCCTGGACTCACAGAGTAAAATGAAGTACGGGCATTTAGATCACTGTTATGCTATGTGGCCAGAACTAGACAGAGGAACCCATCCAGACGTACAATCAAAATGTCAGGGGGCTTCCCTGGTGGCGCAGTGGTTGAGAGTCCGCCTGCCGATGCAGGGGACGAGGGTTCGTGCCCCGGCCGGGGAAGATCCCGCATGCCGCGGAGCGGCTGGGCCCATGAGCCGTGGCCTCTGAGCCTGTGCGTCCAGAGCCTGTGCTCTGCAACGGGAGAGGCCACAACAGTGAGAGGCCCACGTACCGCAAAAAAAAAAAAAAAATAAGTCAGGGCTAGCAGGGACCTTAAAAGCTCTCACTTCGGACATGATGACCTGTTACATACCCAGGTCCCCAGAATCCCAGCCCAGGACTCTTTGCCTCCCAGATGCAGGGCAGGGTAGCTGCAGCAGACTTATCATCGGTCGCGGCAGCTGTGCACTCAGGAACAGAAATGAGGCTAAATGCTATGTACGCTGTGGCCAGAGCACCGGCATCCCGGCTTACATCCTCCAAGCCTTCGCTTCCTTCATTTTAGTGCCCATTTCTGAGGCACCTCCACATTTCAAATGTCCTGAGAATATGTTTAATTAGAACTTGGCCATACAGCCTTTTGAAATAAAACAGAAGGGACCAGCTAATTATATCGCTCAGCATTCTGTGGCAAACATATATTTTTTAATAAAACACTTTCCTAACCAGAGTAATCCCTTGAGAGGCAAATCCTCATTTATAAGAAGTTTCCCAAAGGGAGTTAAAGAGAAGATGGCTTATAAAGAAAAGAGACAAAGAGAGCGGAGAAGTGTTTTCGAAGAGCTTCTAAAAGATACGCTCGTTCTGAGGTTGAAGTCCAGATATTTTTAACGATGCAAATTTTTATTTCAAATGTCTTATCATTCTTTCCTGTATTTTCGATCATTTATGTATCCCTACTCCCTCCCTTTTGATTATTACCATAAATGCCCATATTTCTCATTCTGGCATTTTTTTCATGAGTACAATATTTAAATAAACAGGTGATTTTCTCACAAAGCACTGCACGTCCCGCTGGTTCCCACCCTCTCCTCTAGCTCTGCGGCCACCCACCCAACCCCCTTCTCCATTCGTGGGGCAGTGCAGAGCGGAACATGCGGCTGGGTGCAGGTCCTCTGCAGCCCAGGACATGGAGGAGGGCCATTTAGTCCCAGTTGCAGCACGTTTCTGGATGCGGTGGTCTGACAGGACATTTGCACTCACGAGGCTGACAGCCCCGGTTAATAATAGCAGTAAGAGTGAGAGCTAACGTTTGCTGGAGTTTACCCCACGCTGGGCAACATGCTAAGAAGTATAGGTATCTTACCTCGTTTCATCAGCACAATACTCCCGCAATGTAGGTGTTCTTACTCCATTTTGCAGGTGAGGAAGGTGAGACCTGGAGAAGTGAAGGACCTCATGGCTATTAGAAGGGGTAGAGCTTGCGTTTGAACTCGGGTCTGTCGGCCCCAGGGCTCGGCCCCAACTCTCCACAGCGCAAGGCCCAGGGACGCCCAGCATCTTAGGAAGTGCTTTGTGCCTCTCTTCATGGTATGCTGGGTGGCACAGGAGCTGTGCTTTCAGTTAAGTACTGTGTCAGTTTGGGGTCCTGGCAGGAAAGAGGACACACTCAAATGAGGATGATCCAAGAAGGATTTCCTGAAGGGGCTGATGGCAAGGGGGAAGGGATGCACAAGAGAAGGCGAACAGAACTGTCAAAGCTTGAGGCTTGTGGGGAACGAGATGAGATGGTCCTTGGTTCCTGGAAACCAGAAGGAGGGCATCTTAAAGCTGCCACCTTCAGAAGACCCACAGGGAGGTGACCAGGGAATGACATCTCCCATTGCCCTGCCCTCCCTTCTTCCCCTCTCCTGCCAAGACTCCACTTTGGGTAAACCCCACCAGAAGCTAGTTGGCAAGGGTTGAAACAGCCGTCCAGGTGGGCCTCCCGGGCCCGGCGCAGGGGAAGGAGAGCGGGAAAGGGTGCGGCAGGAAGCCAGCAGAGGTGCCGTACCCTCTTGCAGGGCTGTGGGCCGCGCCGGCTCTGTGCTGGGCAGGAGGAAAGAGGGGGACTACACTGCAGTGGCTGTTCTCAAGGAGTCTTAGGTCGATGGAGGACACGTGTACTTGGCTAAGGGACTGCATGACCCACCAGGTACACGCCGCTTGCTGTGACTGTGTGTGCTTCCAAGGGGCAATCCAGAATCGGCGCGCCTCTCCACCCGCAGCTGTTTACAACACTCAAGCAAACTCCTGAGACTGGCCCTTTTGACTTGAGACAAGATGTGTACAATTCTCTCTTATCAAAAGCTTGCTAAATAACATTTAATCGTAAAACTAGAAAGAAGAAAAGGGAAGTCACTCATCTCCTTGTCCAAAGACGATTGTAATGGTTTGGTAGAACCCCTTCCACTCGCTTTCCCCTGAGCTTTTGCTCGTGGGTTACAGTCGTATTATGTGTGCAGTTTAGGATTTCATATTTTTGATTGAACATCGTCACAGCGTTTTGCCATATGTTAGAATAAAATCTTTGGTAAACAGAATTTTTGATGGCTGCATAATATTCCATTGTAGGGATCTTATAGTTGAGATTATCATTCTTCTACTATTTAGGTGTTTATGTTATTTTCTCTTTTTCATTCATATTATATAACACTACAATAATATACTATAACTTTATGTATAAAGAATTTTTCACACTTCAGATTACTTCTACAGGAGGACATCCCCAAAATAAAATTACTGGATCAAAGGAATAAACCTTTGTTTAACTAGGCGGTAGAGTACCTAGCACCATGCTGGCTGCAGAACAGACAGACTTTCAGCCTTTCCAATGGTGGGCATTCATGTGAAGGCTTTTGACCAATTAATAACTCCTCCAAGGACTTTCCTCTAGAACAGTGTAACAATATAATGCTGGCTACATATGCAATTCTACATTTTATTATAGCCCCATTTAAAAAAAAAAACAGGTGAACTTAATTTCAATTATACATTTTATTTAACCTGATTTCATAGCCCTAAATTCTCACTTCAGCATGTCATCAACATAACACTACTAGTGATATATTTTACATCCTTTTTTCATGTAAACCTTTGAAAGCTGGTGTATGTATTACGCTTACAGCACATCTCAACTCAGACCAGCCACATTTCAAGTTCTCAGTAGCCACACAGGTAGCTACTAGCTACTGTATTGGGCAGTACAAGTCCAGAACAAGGAATCTACCAGAGATATTTGCCACCCTTGGCATCTTCACCTAGTTCCCAGATCCAGCTACCTTTCAATGCCTCCCTCAATCCCCTTACTGGCCTTTGGATTGACAGTGGGTCAGGTGGTCAGGTGTAATATGACTTCTGTACCTGGGCATTTTTACCTCTTTCCTGCCTTGCTAACAACAAATCACAGCACCGTCCCCCCGCCAGTTTGTTTTGGACTCATTCATTCAGAAATATTTATTGAGCACTTCCCAGATGTTAAGCCCTGTGCCTGGCCCTAGAGATACAGGTGAACAAACAGACTTTTCTGGCAAATTAATTACAGAACTTGTCAGTGTTCTTAGGGTCTAGTGGGGAGACAGACTTTAATCAAATAATTGCACAAGTCTGTAATTTCAAACTGTGATAAGTGCTGTGAAGGAAATGTACATTTACAAAGTGCTAACCCTTGGGTCACCGCTCGAGTGGCTTGTCCCTAGAGGTGTTTAGTAGAAGTCGTCCAGCCCCCGGCCAGGCTATCTTGGTGAACACTGATGTGACAGACGAGAGGTGGGTGAGAAGATCTCAAGATCCCCCTGGTCCCAAGCATCCGTAAGGAAGTTTCTAGAACAAACTCAGCAACTCACCAGTTCTTAAGTCAGGGACCCAATTCACCTATTTGTGTTTCTCCTCTCCAAAAATACTTGAGGTCAGCTGGAACACCAACACTAATGAGGAAGCAGAAGGCAACTCATTCATTCATTCATTCATTCATTCATTCAAGTATCAATTCTTATCGAGTAATCTATGGGATGCCAGGCCCTGCTCCGGACATTCAGGGAAGCAAGGCCAGTGTTCTCTTTGGCCAGACAACACTGCCAACTGGGCACACTTTCCCAGAGAAGATAGCAATTTAAAGAAGAGGAAAAATCAATGCTAATAGAACTCCTTTTCTGGTTTCTAAAATGATATCGTCCCCCGTGGCTAATGCTTTGAGCCTGGGGCCGTGCTGGGTAGCTTAAGCCATGGATGGATGCAATCTTGTGAGCGCCTCAAACCTGGCCAGATCAATAAACGAGAGGCAACACTGAAGCCTGCTGGGTGGAGGGGGGCTGGGTTCAAGGGGCAAACTGTACCATTCCTCTTCTACCCCCTGAAACAGGACGGGGACCCTCCCTTCAGCCTGAGGTCCCCGGGGACAGGGTAATTTCGGCTGCACTTGATGTAACCTATACATCACTGTCTTCTTGACCAGCTCTCAAATTAAACTCTGATGTATAAAGTTAAACAAAAATGAGATAAAAATTGGCAGAGGTTGAAGAGGGTCAAAGTAGTCAAAACACAAGGTAGACTATTGCTCCTTTTGATTTATGTTATTCTACACACTTAGAAAAAATAAAATTATAAATCTCCCTGAGACTTTTTTCATTGAGAATGAGGCATTACTAATTTATTTTCAATACAGTCCCAGGTTTCTCAACTGGGAGGAGCACTGTGGCTATTGTTTCTAGTGAAGACACCACAGCTCAACCTCAGAAGGGGCCTGTGATGGTAAGAAAGCATCCCGCAAAATGAGAATCCTTAGGCAGCAGCCTTCACCAGGATCCCGTGGCATTGCCCATGTCACAGACCTTGGGGTCTGCTCTGCCTCCTTTTCTCATTTAATCCCCACAAACCCCGACGAGGTGAAGCGCACAAGAATTTGTTGTCCGCCTTTGATAGCTGAGGAAACTGAGCCTTAAAGAAACTGCATCTCTTCGATAAACATTGGCATGCCTAGTAGGTGCCGGGACACAAAAGTGGGGAGGACAAAGGCCTGCTCTTACAGACTTTGCCTTCCAGGGAGAGAGCACATAACCAAGTGAAATGACTAGAAGTAAAGTATGATTAGGGGTAGAATGAATTGCTGTGAAGAAAGTGATGCAGGAGAAGAGAATGGAGAGGTGGGGATGTGGAAAGCCAATGGAAGGCACCATCAGGTTGACAATTTTGGAAGATCACAAGGGCAGCTGTGTGGATAATGGGGTTAGGTGGGCAAGGGCGAGATCAGGAGGCCAGTGAGTAGGCAGGGACCGTGGTCCCGGCAGGACACTGCAGTCAGTTGGCCTAGGGTGGTGGCTGTGGTGGTGAGTGAAGATCTATGTTGAAGGTAGGGCATCTAAAAAGGATGCTTTCTACTCCAGTGGGCTTTCCACAACACAACACAGCCTGCAGCCACATCCTCACACCAACGTACCTGAATCCCAAGTCAGCTGCCTCTCAGGGGGGGAATAAAGTTGGGAAAGATGGGGGCTAAGACAGCGGCAGCAGAAAGCAAGGGTTCTGGAGAGGGGTACCTGTTCCATATGTGTGTGTGAGTGTGTGTGTGTGTGTGTGTGTGTGTGTGCGTGTGTGCATGAGTTGTGACACACATTACCAACTTCGGCCCTATTTTATCCAATTAATTGGCAAGGTTAACTTCCAGCCCACTTACCTCTGTTCTTTCCTTAAGCTCTTAGTCTGGCCCTTGTTTCTACCACTCTGCCGAAACCACTCTCTTCAAGGCCATCCTCATCTTCTATGTTGCCCAGCCTGTGACCAGGACAAGTGGACCAGACATACAAGTTTCCTGACACAGTGGCATCTCAAGGGGTGCCTGATGCCTACCTGCCTGGCACCACAGCATGGATTTCTGCACAGATGCTACCTCTGCGGGCAGAGGCCAGGCTGACGTTTATGTGGATGTCAAGACCAGCCTTCAGTCTGTTTTCCGTTGCAACCACAGCTGCTGCAGGGCCCACCTCGTCTGAGCAGCTCGGCAGGTACAGGTGCAAGGGGGCCCCAGGTAGAACTCAGCCCTGACATGGCCAGCTTCCTCTCTCTGTAGAGCACCAGCAGCCTTGGGCCCACCTCACCAACTTCTCTGGAACTTCCTCTGAAGGTCCCTTTCTGTGCTGGCTCTGGGGGGTGTGGAGCACCAAAGGAGGCTGGGGCAGCAGAACAGCTGGTCTACCAAGGCCACACCCTGGTGGGGGACACAAGTAGACTGCATCTCTCATTCTCATTTGCAGTTTGGTGTGGCTGTCTAGGTTTTGTCAGATGGAACGTGAGCAGAAGCGATGTGTTCTACCTCCAGGCCTAACCCATAAAAAGCCCCTGGGAACACTCCTCCATGCCTTTGCCGCTTCCATAAGCTGGACACAGATGACGAGGAGGAGCCAGGGAAAAGTGGAGCCACAAACTAGAAGGAGCACGAGTCCCAGAGTGACACTTCAAAGACTGCCATGTGAGCAGGAAATAAACATCAAATCAACTGTGTTGAAACTTTGCATGTTGGACCTATTTGTTACACAGCTTGGCTGACCCTAATATAATTCCTGTTCTCAGGGAGTTTGCAGTCACATTAAAAAGACTCAGGTGCACAATTCTGGTACAACAGTAAGTGGCTTAGAAGAGGAAGTGGGTCATAGAGTTTGGGCTTTCAGTTCTGAAGTCCTGGGCTACAGGTTCCTGGGCCTGTGACCTTCCCATCTAAGCCCTTTTCTGGAAAAGTGGAGAAGAGTCAGATTGAGGGAAGGCACTTCTGGCAGGGGAACACATCACAGTGAAGGGCTCACAAGCAGGACTTAGAACAAACAAAAAGATGAGATGAATGTCAATGATCCTCAGAAGGGGAAAATAAGAAAATGGTCCTTAAATACCTAATAACATTGGCTGTCACAGGTAGGACAAGGATCAGAGTTCTAGAACTTCTCTCTCTGACCTAACACACCTCTTTAGTTCCCGAGAGTGGGGAGCCCTGAGCCTGGCGTGTGGGGTGTCGGTCTGCCTTTCTCTTCCAGCACCCCTTCTCCAGGCTGGTCCCTCCAACTGTTGTCTGGGTTTTAGGGGATAAGTTCTTCCAGAATCAGATGCTTGATGAGAAAAGCAGCCTTGCTCTGCTCCCTCCAGAGACCTGTGAAGAAGGGGATTTCATCCTGTTTCTGAGCTGAGCATCCTGATGGAGGCTTCTAAGTATCAGCTGAAATTCAGATATGGTCTTTGTGGTCCCAGTTCCCAGCTGGGCACTGGCAAGTGAGGCTGGGCTTGTACTGTCTGTTTCCAACAAGCTTGGGAACAGAGCAGGCTGCTCATTTGCAGTTTATAACTGAGGACCCAGAGTCCCAGGGTAGGGCCCTTGTCACACTCCAGCCCACACTGATGGCAGAACCGCAGAGGTGTTCAAAGCAGTTTCCCCCTTGCTGGGGAAGATAGACACGGATACTACTGTCTCTTGTTGTGGACTCTGCACTGCCCACACACCCTGACTGCACCCTAATCGATGGTGCTGCTCTGGGCACCCCATGACAAGCATCATGGAGCAGGCACTTAAAAGCTTGGGTCCTGGGGCTTCCCTGGTGGCGCAGTGGTTGAGAGTCCGCCTGCCGATGCAGGGGACACAGGTTCGTGCCCCTGTCCGGGAGGATCCCACATGCCGCGGAGCGGCTGGGCCCGTGAGTCATGGCTGCTGAGCCTGCGCATCCGGAGCCTGTGCTCCGCAACAGGAGAGGCCACAACAGTGAGAGGCCCGCGTACCGCAAAAAAAAAAAAAAAAAGCTTGGATCCTACCCCAGCTCCCTGTTTTGACTAGTGGTGTGACCTTGGCCTTCTTACTCCCCTCTCCTCTCACCCCCGCCCTCATTCCTTCACAATGATTATCTCACAAATTTTTGTTAAATTAGCATTCATTGTTTATTATATAAATATTGTTCACTGTTGAGTCAGGTAGTATACTAGGATAGCTTGATTGTTTCTCTCCTTTTTTTTTCTGAAGCCAATTTGCCTGACTTTCTTTGTACATGTGATTAAGTTTTCCCACCCTTACAACCTCTCAGCAGGACTTTCCACAAGGTCGAACGTTTCAGATGTTCCATTGCTGCTGGAGGCCCCTCTGAGTCCTCTGACATCGCAGTCTGGTTCCATACTTGGGTGACTACACAGCTGCCGTCTGGAGTTCTTCCTCACCGCCAACCTGGGAATTTCCGTCACCTCTTTCAGCCATTGGATTCCCTGCTTCCTGGAGCTTCTGTCTTTTCTTTCTTGGTTTAATCCCTCCTTTCGATGGTGCACAACCCCCAGTAGCTTTCTGATAATGTAGTTATGAGGTCTGGGTTAAGCTGGTAGGGCAAAGAAGTTTCTGCATCTTTTCCCTCTAAATCATTATCCCACCCCCCACCAAAGAAAAAAAAAAGGCAAATAAATGAGAGAACAAGAATGCCAAGTAGAAACACAAACCATTGTTTTTTTACAAAATGAGCTGACAGCCATAACCTGATAGTGCAAAGGATAGAACAAAAATGAGAGAGGCTCGGGACCTTGTTCTACTATGTTTGCAGCGGCGCAGGAGCCAGTCTGCCAAGTGGAACCTCAAGGAGCTCAGGACACACCACACAAGGCTTAGGAGACACCACGCATGGCACAGGGACACACTCCATGGGAGGAGTGTGTCCCCAGGCCCCGACTCATAAGCCTGAGATTTCCTCCCCAATTCTTTTTGGAAGATGGGAGGATGACACTGTTAAAGGCTAGAGTGAATATCAAACCCAAAGCAGGGGGATTTGGGGAAAGTCTGCTGCTAAGCATAGGCCCCCAGCTTCCTCTCCAGTCTGGTTCATGGAGCAGAGGCAGGTCAGGAGGCCACCTTTTCCTCATGGAACACAAGTTCTAGGAATTTTAACACGTGTAGATTCCTGTAATGACTACTATAGTCAGGATACAGGAGAGTTCCATCACCCACCCCCACAAAATAAACCCACTCCCTCATGTTTTCCCTTTATAGACATAGCCTCCCTCCACCCCAGACCCCTGGTAGCCACTGGTCTGTTCTCCACAATGTGTCTCTTCAAGAATGTCATAGGGCTTCCCTGGTGGCACAGTGGTTGAGAGTCCGCCAGCCAATGCAGGGGACATGGGTTCGTGCCCCGGTCCGGGAAGATCCCACATGCCTCAGAGTGGCTAGGCCCGTGAGCCATGGCCGCTGAGCCTGCGCGTCCGGAGCCTGTGCTCCACAATGGGAAAGGCCACAGCAGTGAGAGGCCCGCGTACCGCCAAAAAAAAAAAAAAAAAAAAAGAATGTCATAGAAGTGCAGGAATAAAGACGCAGATGTAAAGAATGGACTTGAGGACATGGGGAGGGGGAAGGGCAAGCTGGGGCGAAGTGAGAGAGTGGCACTGATGTATATACACTACCAAATGTAAAATAGATAACTAGTGGGAAGCAGCCGCATAGCACAGGGAGATCAGCTCGGTGCTTTGTGACCACCTAGAGGGGTGGGATAGGGAGGTTGGAAGGGAGACGCAAGAGGGAGGAGATATGGGGATATATGTATATGTATAACTGATTCACTTTGTTATAAAGCAGAAACTAACACACCATTGTAAAGCAATTATACTCCAATAAAGATGTTAGAAAAAAAAGGAGAACAAAAAAAAACAAATTAGAAAAAAAGAATGTCACAGAAGTGGAATCAAATCACATGCATGTAACCTCTTGAGACTGGTTTCTTTTGCTTGGCTCAGTGCCATTGAGATTCATCCAAATTATTGCATGTATCAATATGTGTTTCTCTTTGTTGCTGCTACAAACATTTTTATATAGGTTTTGGTGTGAAGATAGATTTTTATTTCTCTTGGGAAGACACCCAGGAATAGGACTGTGTGGGTCATATGGTGAGTGTACGTTTATAGGTAACAACCAAACTTTTTCTAGAGTGACCGTACCATTTTTCATTCCCATCAGCAATGCATGAGAGTTTCTGTTGCTAGACCTTACCAGAACTTGGTATTGATAGTATTTTTAAAATGTTATCCATTTTAATAGGTATATAATGGTATCTCATTATGGTTTTAAGTTTCAGCCATTATTTCCCTAATGGCTAATTATGTTGAATATTTTTCACATGCCCGTTTGTCATCCTTACATCCTTCTGGTAAAGCGTCTCTTGAAGTGTTTGCCCATTTTTTAATTGAGTTGTTTGTTTTCTTACAGTTGCGTTTTGAGGGTTCTTTGTATACTTAAAGGTACAAGTTCTTTGTTGTATTGAGTAAGTGATTTACAAATTTTTTCCCCGATCAATAGCTTTGTCTTTTCATTCTTATCTTTTTTGAGTAAAAAATTTTAAATTGTGATCATGGAGACCATCTTTAAAGTCATTCCCATCTCCCCACTAATATGCACTTACTGAGCACCTGTGGTAAGCAGATTCCTGCTAGGCATTGGGCTGCAGAAGACTGATGGAATTCACTGCCCTTCCCGCCGCCCCCCTGACCCGGGGGCGGGGGACTGTCCAGTTTAGACCCTGAGCCCTGAGAGGGGCTCGGAACTTCCTCAGAATCTGTACCCTCTATTCTGCTCGGTTCCAACTGGTCCATTAGAATTATGCCCAAGCATCCCCATCTTACCCACACTTGCAAAAGCTGTTTCCTCCACCTAAGTGTAGTCTGCCCTCCTCCCCACCTAGGTCAACCCTGTCTGCCCTTCCAAGCCCAGCCTGGAAAATCCACCAGGCCCAAAGCCTTCTCTGATCCAAAACTTCTGTTTCTTTGTCTGTTGCCTGCTTTGACTATGTCGGCTTTTCTCCCAGCTGATTGGTTTTTGAGGATTAAATCGCCTATATGAAACTTTTAGAAATGCCCAGCACAGAGACTATTAGAAAATATGTTTTCCATGCAAGTTGCTGCAAGCCCCCAAACTCTGAGAGCCCCTCGTTTTAAGGTTCCCTCCCATCCTTCCTTAGAAGCCAGGGTCTGACAGAGGGCTCCGCAAGATGCTTTCAATGACAGCAAACCGGTCCGTGTGTAGCCACCTCAGGCAAAACCACAGCACTGTCCCACGAACCTACTGGAAATAGCATCCCTCTTCAGCCAAAGGGCAGCACTAAGGGTGGGATTTCAGGTACCTCGGCAAGCCAGGAGAAGAATTTCTGAGTAGGGGGCTTCTGGTTGTTCCAGTATCCTGCCACCAATGGTAGGCAGACCTGGCGGTGAGTCTCCCAGAGTGCCCTAAGTTTCCTGTTCTAGGATGAGGACAAATAAAAAGCGAACCCCATACTGGAGTCCCATTTAGCAGGCCCTGTTCCCAAATGTCGATTCCTAATACGCAACAGCTGCTGCTACGCTTTCTTCTGGGCGAGTGATTCATGTCTTTGCTCAAAAAAGATAAGCAGAACAAATGTTTACTTAGATGGATAACAGAGGGACAGTTGGAAAACAGAGACTGGCAACTGGAAATATTTTGCTGCGATTTGATCCGTGACAATGAATCTGAATTAGTCATATGGTGCTAACTGGCTGGGCTGTCTTGGGTCCAGAGGCAGAGTGGGACAGAAGCTCCCCTTCCTGGAAGAGGCGTGCCAGTGACAAAAGGGCATGTGAAGAGGAAGCCGGAAAGTTTGCTCAGAGCATGTCAGAGCTGCTCCTTCCTGCCCAGAGGACTTTCCCTGACCTTACTTGGTACCTGACCCAGTCCCCTCGCCCAGAGGAGCCATAGAGAGAAGGGGGGCAGAGAAGGGAAAACTCTGCACGCACATGTCTGGCGCCTCTAAAATCCATGAACATCTTCAGAAATTAAAGAAAACATTTAACTTTCTGTGTGTATGCATGAGAAAAAAGCTTAAAAACAAAATCCCAACACCCGCAGTAATGAATTTGAATCTTTGGGACAGTGGTACCTATATTGACTCACCTAAGGAGGAAACATGTACCTTGAATGTGGAAACCTAAATGTGGGGCTGTAGAAGCGGATTTTCAGCCTAATTAGGTTTACATAATTTAAAATCTTGCATCCTATTTTATGCCTATACATTATGTAGTTGTCCTTCAAATACATTATTTAGTAGAGAGATCATAAATATTTCTATAAGAAGGGAGAAAAGTCAGAGATGTAATTCCACTTTTTTTTTTTTTTTTTTTTTTGGCCCCAAAGAGAAAAATACTATGTTTTGTGAAAAATTTCTTAAAGAAGTGGGAAGAAAAGCTCAGGGAAAACCCCAAACTCGGGTCCCTTCTCACCTCAGGTCAGAACATCTGCCGTTAGTGCTAATGAGTCTGGAAGGATAATTAAAGTCATAGGGAAGGTGTACCTTCTCAGAGCAGCAACGCTGTGCTGAGCAGGGGACGGGGCTGTTTTAACAGCAAACATGAGTGTGGAGGGTGGAGAACCTCATCTTCACAGGTGGGTTTTTCTAAGCCTGTGATAAAGTGTATAAACTGGGTGACATGCTCCCCTCCTGCTGTCCACAAGCACTTCCGGTGGGAGGCTCTCTGGGGCTGAAGCAGAGGCTGGGGGAGGTGGGGTTGGACCCAGGAGCGCACGAGTGGGTGTCCTTCTGTAATGGAGTGGACAGCTGTCGGTTTTGATGGCCCAGCTCTTTTCCCTCCTTCTTCTACTGATAGCACTTTGGTTTTCCTTGGAGGAACGTGCTTCTCCCATATTCTCAGTCCACGATGGTGATGTTTGGGTGATTAGAAACTGCGTCCCCCTCCCCCTCCACTGGACCCAGTTCCAGGGAGAACCTGTGGTCCAGCCTGAATCAGTGAGCTGCCTCCAGCCAGTCCCCTGAGGCTGGTACTGGGTGGTCCCGTGGCCCCGTCTGGGCAGCTGAGAGTTGGAATCAGGACTTACGCCTGAATCTCCAGGGATGAGAAGCAGCTTTTCTGCCCAGTCGCTGAAAAGGTGTGATCTCGGGGCCGCTGATGGGCATTTGTTTGCCCCGTGCCCAGGCATGCTGCGAACGAGTTCCCAGGACAGAGTTTAAGCCCCTGGCTCGACCACCCTTAGCCCTCTCACTGACTCATGCCTAACCCACTTGGATGCTTTTCTCTGCCTGTTTTTTATTGCCTTTGCAACAGTGAGACTCACATACACCCATCTTTGGCCCAAGGCAGAGCGGGAGGGAAGGCGTGAAGGCGAGAGCCAGATTTAGGTTCCACCTGGGGACTCTGAGCCCTCCTGAGGGAAACTGCAGGGTCCCAGTGCGGAAGCCCCTCCGTAGCTTCCCTGACATGTCCAGCGCCTGCCTCCAGAGATGGGGAGGTACTGTGTGGCCTCCTGAGACCAGGAGCCATGGGCAGCACTCACCATGGCCGGGTTCTTCCTCCAAGCCCCGCCGTTTGCCTCGTGGACAGGAAGCCGCTCTCCAGGCTCACTCCGAGCAGTCCTCTGTCTGCTACGAGGTGGCTTGAACTGCTCAAGGCAGAGACCAGTTTCTCCAGCTAAATGCCCCCAGTTCCTCCCACTGTGTCCATGGCTGTGGTCCAACGACCTCCTGCCACTGGGGCCCCAATGCTCTTCGTTCTCTTAACATGTCCACTAAGAACTGATGCAGCTCAACTGGCCTGCTCAGAAGTGAAAGATGGGGCTTGTATCTGGGCCACCCAGGAGGCCAGAGGTAGTTAAAACACCACTTCTGGGCTTCCCTGGTGGTGCAATGGTTGAGAGTCCGCCTGCCGATGCAGGGGACACGGATTTGTGCCCTGGTCCGGGAAGATCCCACATGCTGCGGAGCAGCTGGGCCCGTGAGCCATGGCTGCTGAGCCTGCACGTCTGGAGCCTGTGCTCCACAATGGGAGAGGCCACAACAGTGAGAGGCCCGCGTACTGCAAAAAAAAAAAAACAAAAAAAAACCCAAAAACCCAAAAAAACCCACCACTTCTTACTGCTCCTGGAGAAACAACCAGAATTATCTCTAGCAGACCTAAATTCCCTGCGTGCTCTTGGTCCCAAAACCTGAGGATCCTCTCTCCCTCCCTCCTGGGCGTTTGTTCTCCCTCCTGCTGGAGCTCTCTGTCTTCCCTGGGTTGGTTCCTGCCCATCCTTTTTCTCAGATCTCAGTTTGAATGGCTCTTCCCTGCCCCCAAACTGGGCCAGACCACTCTGCTATAAGTCTCATTCATTCATTCATTCATTATGTTGGGGTGTTTGTTGTTTTTAAATAGCATGTGTTACTTTTCCTGAACAGACTGCACCCAGCTGTTCTCATATGAGCTCACAGTTATCTGACTGTCTGTCACCCTCTGTGGCTCGTAAGGACAGGCCTGTGTCCCTTGCACAGCACTGTGTTCAGAGAAGCTAGTATATTTACGTAGGCTCTCAGTGAATAAGTGAATGCATTTGTCCTTTACTTCTTATATGCAGTTTTCTCTCTTGTCATTCCTGCCAAGTCTTGGTCTCCCTACCCTCAAATATGTGGCCACAACTCACATTTCCCTAAAACCCATTCTCAGGTGACCTCAAAAGAGGAGAGGATGGGTCAGGAATTATCTGGAACAGGCAGAGCAGTGAAAAGCCAACGATTCAGGCAGAGGAAGGTCTGGTTTGGGAAGGTGTGGTATTTGGGTGGGTCTCAGAATTGCTCTTGGAAACAGAGGACAGCAGACAGGAATGGTGACAACTTCAGGCTGTCACCTTGTAACGTTGCAGCTGAGGGGTTTGCAGGATTCTGGCTGTAGTCAGGGGCATTGGTGCTGGGGCTCACTCTGCAGTGTGCCCATCACCCTGATGGCTCCATGGGCCACTGATGAGTGTGATTCATACCAGGAAAGGTGACACTGCTTTTACTAGGAAGCCCAAATGTAAAATGAACAGACATCCAGGAGGCCTGCGAGGTTTTGAAGTGTCTGTGCCATAAAACTATATCAAATATACAGTCTGGGGCTTCCCTGGTGGAGCAGTGGTTGAGAGTTCGCCTGCCGATGCAGGGGACATGGGTTCGTGCCCCGGTCCGGGAGGATCCCACATGCCGTGGAGCGGCTGGGCCCATGAGCCATGGCCGCTGAGTCTGCGCGTCCGGAGCCTGTGCTCCGCAACGGGAGAGGCCACAACAGTGACAGGGCCGCGTACTGCTAAAAAAAATATATATATATATATACAGTCTGGTTTAACAATATAGCATGTGTGCGTGTGTGTGTGTGTGTGTGTGTGTGTGTGTGAGAGAGAGAGAGAGAGAGAATCTCATTAAATATTTGGAATGACTGCATTTCAGAGGCCTCTGACCATGGCCTTGCATGCTGTCTCCTGGGTGTGAGTATACTAATCTGCGAGGCTGAGTTGAGAGCTAGCGGCTGGAAGGCTGGGAGCTGGGCCAGAGTTCATCTGCAGGTCCCTGGCTGGCCCATCGCTCCAGCTCTCCTGGTTGTGTCATCAGAGAAGCAAACAACATCCTGTCTTCTCCCACAGTGGACTATATATTCCATAAGAACCAATCCAGTTGCAGGTCAGAGAATGAGCAATTTCTGTGGGTCTTCCTGCTGCCCCACGTCCGGGGTTCTCTGGTCAGCCACTATACACCTAATCTAGGGTTTTAAACAATATTTGTTTACCTTTTCCTAAGTATGTAAAGTAATACATATTCATAATATGTAACCTGGAAAAAAATTATTACAATATCATTGTAATTCCTCCACATGGAGAAAATATATTGGTGCATTTGCATCTAGTTTTTCCTTTTTCTTTTTTTGAATCTGGCCACACCGCATGTCTTGCCCGATCTCAGTTCCCCAGCCAGGGACCAAACTCGGGCCCCAGGAGTGAAAGCGCTGAGTCCTAACCACTGGACCGCCAGGGAATTCACTGCATCTAGTTTTTCATTAATAAATATTTTGTAACAAAACTACGACCTTATTATTTATTCATTCCCGTATCTTGCTTAACAATATGTCAAGAATATTTTATTATCATCATGATTACTCTCTGAAAGCACACTTTTTACTGGTTGCATAGTATTCCACTACTTGGCTATACTATTTATTTATTTAAATTTTTTCATCCAGGCTACTTTTATTTATTTATTTATTTATTTTTGATAATTTGTATTGGAGTGTAGTTGATTTACAAGGTTGTGTTTGTTTCAGGTGTGCAGCCAAGTGATTCAGTTATACATATACATATAACCATTCTTTTTCAGATTCTTTTCCCATATAGGTTATTACAGAATATTGAGTAAAGTTCCCTGTGCTATACAGTAGGTCCGTGTTAGTTATCTATTTTATATATAGTAGTGTGTACATCTTAATCCCAATCTCCTAATTTATCACTTCCCCCTATGTTTCATCTTTGGTAATCATAAGTTTGATTTCAAGATCTGTGAGTCTGTTTCTATTTTGTAAACAAGTTCATTTGTATCATTTTTTATCAAGTTTTACTGGTTGAACTGTATTCCACTATTTGGGTATACTACTATTTATTTAATCAGTCTTCTAACACTGGATATTTAAGGTGTTTCAATTATTTTCCAATAAAAAGTAGAAACAAATGAACATTCCTGTAATGGATTTTTGTGAGTGTCTCTGATTATTTTTTAGGAAAACCTCAAGACCTTTGTGGAACCAACTGGGAAAGAGTCTCCTGCTCAGGCCACTTGACTGGTAGGGTGTTAGCCAAGAGCAGCTGGAGGGCCTGTTGGCTGCTTTCTGGAGGATGAAGCCACTAGGAAAGTATAAAAGAGGAGGGGAGAGACAGGGCTTCCTGATGATGTCATTCAAATACCTGGACCCAGCTGTACCTGGATTTACAGTTCTTTTGTCTACAATGCATTTTATCTAATTCAATTTGAGCCGGTATCTTTCACTAAACTCTTGTTAAACTCAGGGATGAAGTGCACAGTACTAGGGCTAGAAGTTGTTCTTGAACTTCTACGATAGCAGGTGACCATCCAGCCTCTGAAGATCTGATGAGAATCTTCCTGTGGTGCCTTCAGACTCACTACATTTGAAGTCAGCCCATTTCCTTGTTGAAAATTGTGAACGTTAGAAAGTTCCCTCTCATAGTAGCTAAAATGTATTTTCCTATACTTTTTATTCGTGGATGAAGGTTGGAGAATGCCAGCATTCTTACTGAGGACTCCAGGGCTAGTACCTAACTCCCTCCAAAATGCCAGTGATGGGTGAAGTTAACCCATATCGCAGGGCTGGAACTCATGTACCCCCAGAACCGACACACAAAGCCTCGCGTTCATACTTGAAGCAGCATTAATTCCCAAACCTCTCGTCCTCGGTTTCCCCTCCTTCAGTCTGGGCGGGAGAGAAGGCTTATTCAGCATGAAGCTATCTTAGCCACAGTTTAGCAAATGTCTGTGGAGTCTGTAAAGTTGTTTCTATCATAATAAAAATACTTTAACTTATAACCTCGGGAAGAGACAGGCATGGGAGTCTTTATGAAGCACAGAAATCCAGATGAGCATAATTTGAAGGTAATTTGAATCATAATGAGTAATTTTAATGTAAACAGGCAGGAGGAAAAATTTGCTGGATTCTGACATAGTACACACCCCAAATAAATGTCTTTTGATGGAAATATTAGCATCAAGGGAATCCAGGATGGTGCAGACGTCAGTGGCACAAAAGAGAAAGGATGTTTTCTGTGGCTGTAGGTTGGGGGTTTCAGCAGGAAAAGAAAGGCAATTATCATGCTATATAGCCCATGGTCATTGCAGATCTAGCTTCTAAATGGAAACCAGGGACAAAATGTAGCCATTTGAGAATATTGACTGGTTCTTATGAGGCCTGACAGAAAGATGAGCTGGAGGGTTTCTTAGGGATAGAGAGATACAGGTATCCCCAAATATCAGGTACCTGATACCCCTCTCCACCTAACGTCTGCACTTATATTTACCCAGTGCATCTATCCCATTTGTCCCACTCTTTGTCCTCGCTCACATTTTTTTTCTTTAAATAAATAAATTTATTTATTTTTGGCTGTGTTGGGTCTTCGTTTCTGTGCGAGAGCTTTCTCCAGTTGCGGCGAGCGGGGGCCACTCTTCATCGCGGTGCGCGGGCCTCTCACTGTCGCGGTCTCTCCCGTTGTGGAGCACAGGCTCCAGACGCGCAGGCTCAGTAGTTGTGGCACACGGGCTTAGTTGCTCCGTGGCATGCCTCACTCACATTTATTTGAAAAGAACCTTTACATTATTACAGCAGATGTAAGACCACAATCACTTGCCTTGAAGAAAATGAAAACAAGAGAGCGTCACTAAAAGCTAGCCTGATGCTTTTGCATGCCCAGAGCTCTGCGCCTCAGGTCTATTCCCTTTTTATTGAAAAAGGTGAGCAAAATGTGAGAAAGATGTTTAAGGCGTCGTGACACCAAACTGAGTCTTTGACTTTGTTGTAATCAGAGTGATTTAAGAAAAAAAAAGTTAAATAAAACATGGGCAAATTTCTCATTGTGGTGTCTACTGTTATTTCATGGGTTGTCCATGTGCTACTTCAAACCTTTTCAACTACTCCTATTACTAAGTACCCCTATCGATGGAGTCCAGGTCCCTCATTGAACAGATGGGGTGCTGAGGACCAGAGAAGGGAGGAAGCCTTTCTGTGGTTCCAATAGCCCCCTCACTCCCAGTTCCAGCTTCTCTCTTGTTGCCGTCCCTATTTCTGTGATTCACCACAGCAGCTCTTAAATGAATGTTGAGGGAATACTGCATGTCCGGGGTAAACTGGGACAAATGTCTAACTCTCCTGGAAGAAGAAGCAACGTGAGGGTGGTCTCTCTGCATAGGACACACGGCCAGAACCCTGCAGTGCTAGGCTGCTGGCGCGACTCAGGCCTCATCTCAAAGACAAGGACACTCAGCTCAAAGGACAATCTTTGTTGGCTCGAAGTTTGGCTTCTAGAGTGGCAGCTGCTTCTACCAAAGCACGTGCTGTGAATCCAGAATTTTCAGAAGTAATCGCCAACCCTCAGAAAAGACATGATTACACCAAAACTTCTCCGTGCGTTCACACCCTGTTCACTTAGTGTCTTGCTGCAATTTTCTCTGCACTGCATTTTCATGCAACGGCTTTTGCCTTGGAGTATCCGCACATGCAAACAGATCCTGACTGATGTCCAGCTGGGCTCCTCCCCAAATGGAGCCAGATCATTTTGTGTTGTTTATTTCTCCTGCATTTTAAAAAGCATGCCTATTGCTTAAGCAGAGAGCATACTTTCAAGTTCACTGGCAGGTCCATGGAAAGCTGGAAAGCTTCATTATTTCTACCTCAGGGGGTTTCATCAGTGTCTATCATAGGTGGCCTTGGAACAAGACCCTTGTTTCAGAGGCTAATTAAAAATGCAGCTTCCTGGGCCTTCCCCAGAATTACAGAATCTGAATTTTGAGACCCTTGTAGTCCACATTTTAAAATAGGGCTCAGAGCCCTGTTCACCCTAAGCCAATGGGTGCCTTGCAGGGCAAATTGCCTTGCAGGGCAAATATTCATCCTCCACCTGGATGTGCTTCAATGTGTGGTTTGCAACCCCTTCCAGCCCTGGGACTGTGCACTTTGTTCTGTAGTTGACACTAGTTTTGGTGGCGGGTAAAAAACAGTTAAACTGGATTAGATGAAATGTAGACAAAGGGACTGCAAGTTCAGGTACAGCTGAATCCAGGTGTTCAATCTATCACCAGCCAATCAGTCAATGGGTTTTCACTGAGCACCTGCTAAGTGCTAAGTCCTGAGCAGGTCTCTGCTAAGAGGGAGGAGGTCCGTACCTTCAGGTGCCTTTTGGTTTGTTGGGAAGGCAAGGCACATGGCTGAAGAGGCTTATCCAATGCAAGGCAAATAATAATACAAGAAGATGCTCTCACATATCTGCCATCCACAGGGCAGACCCTGTCCTGTTCCTTTACTAACTCACATTCCATTACTGCCTACCTGGGCTGGTAACTCAAACATAATTCTTTATATTCATTTCTCGGTACTGTGCTGAGTTTGGGGCATACGAGCATGCATAGCACATAGCCTTGACCCTCCAGGAGCTCACATTTGACTGGAGCATGTGACCCTCGGAAGAGACCCGGGGAGCTAGACAGGTCTGACTGTGTCCCCATGCTCTGGAGCTTGGGGACACAGAGCCCCCAGCTAGTGACTCTGGGATCTGGTGCCCTAAGCCGCGGTTCTGTCGCGACTTCTTGTGAGGAAGTCCTGCCTTATATGGCGTGTCAGTTTCCCGCGTCTGCTGTAACAAATTGCCAAAAACTTGGTGATTTCAAACAACAGACATTTATTCTCTCACAGTTCTGGAGGCCAGAGGTCTGAAATCAGTATCACTGGGCCCAAATCAAGGTGTCAGCATGGTCCTGCTCCAGCAGGAAGCTCTGGGGGAGAACCCATTCCTTGCCTCTTCCATCTTCTGGTGGCAGCTAGCATTCTCTGGCTTGTGGCTGCATTCCTCCAGTTTTCAAAGCCAGCATCTTCAAACCTCTGTCCATTCCATCTTCACATTACCTTCTCTTCTGTGTGTGTCAAATTTCCCTCTGCCTCCCTCTCCTAAGGTCCCTTGTGATTGCCTTTGGGGCCACCAAGATAATCAAACCATCTCAAGATCCTTCACTTAATCACATCTGCAGATTACATCCTTATGGGGTGACATTCATAGTTCCAGGGATTAGAACCTGCTATGGTCCAAATATGCAAACCCATATGTTGAAATCTTAACCCTCAAAGACGGTGGCATTAGGAGCTGGGGCTTTTGGGAGGAACTTAAGTCACGAGGATGAAATCCTCAAGAGTGGGATTAGTACCTTATAAAATAGGCTCCAGAGAGCTCCCTCTCCCCTCCCATCTGTGTGGACACAGTGAACCATGAAGAAGACGTTCACCAGGAGACGGCCATGAAGGCACCTTGACCTTGGACTCCCAGCCTCCGGAACGGTGAGAAACAAATTTCTGTTTTTTTAAACTACCCGGTATGTGATATTTTGTTATACCAGCCTGAATGGCCTAAGACACCTGATGTCTTTGGGGTCCATTGTCCTGGCTACCACCCGTGGCTTCCTTGGTCATCAGGTACAGGCTGGGCATATACATATTGCCATAAGTATTCGCTCCACAAATGTGCAGTCCCTTGTCCCCTCTCTACGATTTTCTGGCCAGCTTCCCCAGGACACGTGTCCTCCTTGCTAGGGAAGAGCTCAAAGTCACAGGTCAGGCTGCAGCTCTGTGGCGTCCCCGGGAGAGGGCTGGCCCTCCCCCTCCTGTTGGCTGGAGGTTTGCGGAGAGCTCATCATTGCCTTGTCTCTCTCGTGTGAATGCCCGCATTCTGTGATCAGCAAGAGGGTCACAAGTCAGTGCATGCTCAGGGTCAGTGAGGAAACATAGAGAGATTAAGGGGACAAAGAGAGGGCAGGGCAGGGCGTCCTCCTGCTGGGAGTTAACCTAGCAGAACCACAGCGAGACAGGCAGGCGGCCCTGCCCTCCCAGGACCTGGCTCTTCTCTGTCTGAGAAGGGATACCAGGCTGCTCACGGCATTTCCCCTATCCTGCGTCCCAAGAGCCTGACTCCACACCTACCAATGGCAATGCTGCCTTCCTAACAGGCAAGCCAAGCGGCCCTGCCTTGTCCGGAGTCTCTCTGAAGTGTTGTATTCGTATCATGATTTCCCTTCTCGAAGCATCTCACAGGATGCTCAGGACCACCACAGCCTGGCCTTACCATGTCCATTTTCCAGATGAAGAGACTGAGGCCCAGAGAGGCCAACTGAGGACACAGGAAGGGAGAAGGATGTAAAGACCCCAGACTATGGACACCCTGTCTGGAGATCGACCTCCCAGTCTAGGAGAAGCCTGTGTGTAGAAGGGAGAGGAAAAGGCCAGCCCTCAAGTATTTCTGGACACAGCCAGCCTTGGCCTCTGCCCTCACCTCTTCCGAAAACCTGGAGGGCTGGAGGACCCAAACACTTAGATGGTTCACACATTCCGGAGGTCTCAGGATACACATAACCTGACGAGGGTCTCCAGGACAGTCCTGTTGGGAATTGTGGGTCATTGGGGGAAGGTTTCTACAGATGCATAGGCTGAAGTTTTAACCAGGCCCCTCCTCTTCATCCCCAACCACACAACCCTCCTTATCACTTACAAAATTAGCAAGTTACTGCAGAGAAGCAGGTCACCGGGGTTGGGGTGGGTAGAGGCCTGGTCAGGCTTGATCCCCCAGAGAAAGTCATCTGGTTATACAGCCTGGGGTCCGATGGAATGATGAGCAATGGTTGAAGTTTTTTGGGGGGGAAGAAGGGAATCTGCTCTACCTGTCCCCCCTGTGTCTGAGAACTGACCCCAGTTTCCAAGACTGATACTCAGGGCCATGTTGGCCTTTCTATCATCGTCTTGTGGAGTGGAGCCAGAGTGGTTTCTTGCCCCAGGCTGAGTGGGTCATCTTCTTTTTGAAGGGACTTAGGGTGGGAAGGCTCTGGGGGCCAGCTCCTCCCATCAATGTGCTGGGGACAGTGGCTTGGGACCCATGGATTTCTCTCTTCTGTCCTAAAGAAGCAGCAAAAGCCGTCTGCAGAGGGAGACATGGAGGAGGAGATGCCAGCTTGGGGCCTGGCAGTATTCCCATCCTCCTTGCCCTGGGGTCCTCCTCTGTCCTCTGCTTCCTAATGACAGAATTTGCATGGTTGCTTGAGACTGATTGAGTGGCCCCTGCTACTTGCAACCAAAGGAGCTCTGATGGTGGCTGCAACTGTGTGGGCCTCTGTGAACAGCACGGCCCTGGGCGTGGTTTGGGTAGAGGCCCAAGGACCCTAGATGGAGGGACAGCTGCTCTTCTGACACCCTGAGGTCCAGCAGGGGCTGGGGCTGGAGCCTGCTGACCCTGAGGTTAAGTACCCGCCCGCCCCCCCCAATCAGGAGAGAACAGTCTCTGTGGATGTCCTGAATGGCCAAGTAGGACACACCATTTGAAAGAGGGACAGGTTTCCTGCAGGTGGAGGGAAGCCAGGAAAGTCATCCCAGAATATGCGGATACTGGAGACAGAGCACGTGGGGCAAGGGCAGGAGGGGGCGTCACGAGGGTCAGTGGTGCCAGCTCTTGACTACCTGACCCTCACCCTGACGTACGCACTCCCTCAAAGTTCCCTCAGGCACGACAACGTTCCCGTTTAGACTAGGAAACTGAGCGTCAGAGAGCATGTTTGTCTCCTAGGGATGTCATAACAATGACCACAAACTGGCCCGTTTAAAACAACAGAAATTCATTCTTCCACAGTTCTGGAGGTCAGAAGTCTGAAGCCAAGGTGTCCTGAAGTCGGGGATGCGCTCCCTCCGAAGGCTCTTGGGGTAATTCTGTCCCTTGCCTTTTCCGGTGGCTCCATGCATTCATTGGCTTGTGGCAGCATCACTCCCATCCGTGCCTGTCTTCACATTGCTCTCTCCTCCTTTTTTGTGTCTCCTCATCCATGTCATATGAGGACACTTGGCACTGGATTCAGGGCCCATCCAGATAACCCATGGTGATCTCATCTTGAGATTCTTAATTACATCTGCAAAGACCTTTTGTTTTTCCAGACAAGGACATACAGATTCTGAGGGTTAGGACATGGACACATCATTTTGAGGACCACCATTCAACTCCCTGTAGCAAGGCTGGCTGATTTCCCACGGTCACAAACCTGTGAGAGTCTGAGTGTGGGCTGGAGCCAGTCCAGCCTGAGTGCTGTGGTGTTTGCTGGATCCTGCACGGACATATGGACACATGGGAGGAGCATAAGGTGGGGACAGAGAAGGGGGAAGCAAAGAGATAATGAGCTGCCCAGCGCTGGCTATCCCCTGTACGTACTGAGAGAAACCAGATATGTATCCTGGATCTATGGCTCTTAGAGAAAAGTCAGTGTAGGGGGCCTGGGGTGGTGTCCACACCTTTGTAACTATGTCCCCACCAATATTTCTAAATGAACCATGGTTTACCCTCTTAGGAGACACCCTACAGGTCCCACCGGCCACACGGCCAGCAGCATTGGCAGGTGTCAGAGTCTTGAACACTGGAGAGAGCCCTTTGAAAGTGAAGGTGTTGGTGGGTAGGTCCAGGGATACGCCAGGGGAAGGGGGGATGTCAGGAGCAGGGTGGAGCAGAAACCCTTCTACTGGCAGAGACGAAGCTGTCCGTCTTATGCCAGGCTGCAGGGAAAGGCACGGCCCCAGGAGGTGATGGCTGAGCATAGGTGGCATTTGGCCAGCAGCTAGGGAAGGCGAAGGGACTGTGCAGGGCCCTGTGCCCCCTGCATCTTCATCACCCCAGACTGTCCAGCTCATCAGACTCTGTATGTGATGCTCCAATATGCTGGGCACCCCAGCCCCTCTGCAGAAACAAATGGGGAGCTTCATAGGGGATATGTCTGCATCCCCACCACACACACAGACACACACAGACACACACACAGACAGGCTTTTGTGTGATTAGTACGAGAGGGTCTTCTTCCAAGGGTTTCCACACTCACTGCCCTGCTCTCCTCCTTCCTTTGCTTTCTTCCCCGGCCTCACCATCTACTCTCTATCCCCCCTCTCAGCCTGCAAACCAGGAAAATGCACTCTTTCGCCCAAACTCAAGTAAACCATCCAGTGCCACAGAAAGTTACGTTTAACACTAGGGAAAATTGAATTTATCTTGGAAATGTTTTATTCTTCCAAAAGTTCACTTTGGCAAAGTCTAATGTATAAAAAAGCGTGAAATCCTACCGCTCCAGACGGAGCTGGCTCTCCGCCGAGCATTAAGCCTTGGGTCCGAATCCCGCCTCACTCCCGTCAACCACTCTCTTTAACTCAAATGCCCATCAATGTCCCTGCTAAATGGGAGTCCTAGGCACATCTCATCTTATCATAATGTCACGAAACCCATAGAATTACAAATCAGGTTTAAGGCAGAAACCATGACAGCCAAATCTAACTAAGTACACCAAAAGTACATTAAGTATCTGTCTTCATTTAGCACCCCATTCCAACCCCCTGCTCAGCTCAGACCCACTCCACCCAGTGCTCAGATGACACAGCCTAAGACCCATTTTCAAGTGGACTGAAAGGTAAGTGACAGTTCACCCTGCACACGAACATAGACAACTGTATAAAATATTTAAATAAAGACAGCAAAGAACAGAAGATTGCTGCAAAGCCTTTGGCAGACCCAGCCTTGGGGAACTTAGCAGTTTGAGATTCATTACAAATTTCATCTTTAATGTTATTTTTAGTTCAATATTTTGTAGTACTCAGAAGTAAATCTTGGTATGCTGTCTCCTCTCCCCTGGCTTCCTCTCCTCTGATGTCTGATTCTTCAGTTTTACTGAAACCTAATACGTTTTCAATAAAATTGATTTGTGATGTCGTAATGCTGTGTGTTGCCGTCTCCCATTCCTTGATGTAATGGGAAGAGGATGATTGCATGATTTGGCAAAGTGAGGCAGGTTGCTCTTTATTGTGGAATTAGTTGGCATGAACTTGGAAACCACCCTGCAGCAGCACAGAAACTCGCCATGTATTCTTGCCTTTTGTGCTTTGCCAATTTGAAGGTCTAGCTTCCAATATCACTCCTGAATGCAAAGTGTCCACCTGTCCTCTCTAGAGAGTCACCACCTCAGATACAGATGCAAAGGAGAGGAGGAAATTCTTGGGTTTCAATACTTACTGTTCAGTTCCCCTCTCGATATGACTTTCCACCTGGAAACCTCAAGCTGGTTTGGCACCTCCAGATGAAATTCTAAAAGAGACACCTGTCTGCAAGCTGGGGGTAGGAGAGGACCAGTGGACCAGAAGCTCTGCCCTGAGGTCATTCTGTGGGCTCTTCAGTCTTCTTGGGAGACTGCAGGGAGAATAAAGCTTTGTGCATGAGGCAGCTGGCGAGGTGAGAGGGAACGCAGGGAATGCTGACTTGCTTGGATGTATGAACTTGAAGCCCCTGAAGAAGGAAGAGAACCCAGAAAATTCCTGTGATTTTGACTGAACTGAGATGGTCATTCTCATCTGTCATATTAGGACAGGCCCTGACTTCTGATCCAGGGAGATGAGGGGGTGGTGAGGAAGGTTCAGACTGAAGCTCAGAGCAGCTTGACAGAAACAGATATTCGACTCCCAAATCAGGTGACCCGTGACATCTGCCAGACAGAGACTTCATAGGCAAACTAGCCTTTCTGTGATTTGGTTTTTCCATATCAAAAATGGGTCTGATGGCCTTGGCTTCCTGTTTTATTAGGACAGCTGAGGATGAAGGAATACAAGAACTCTCCTAGCATTAGTGACGTGTTTACGTATGCAAAAGCAAAAGGCGAGAACCGGGGTGCTTATCTGGGTAATTTACACTTAAATAAAACCCAACAGTTTTATTCAATTAATTTTTTTTTTTTTTTTTGGCGATACGCGGGCCTCTCACTGTTGTGGCCTCTCCCGTTGTGGAGCATGGGCTCCGGACGCGCAGGCTCAGTGACCATGGCTCACGGACCCAGCCGCTCCGCGGCATGTGGGATCTTCCCGGACCGGGACACGAACCCATGTCCCCTGCATCGGCAGGCGGACTCAACCACTGCGCCACCAGGGAAGCCCTATTCAATTAATTTTTATTGGAGTCAAGTTGATTTACAATATTGTGTTAGTTTCTGCTGTACAGCAAAGTGATCCAGTTATACATATATCCACTCTTTTTTAGATTCTTTTCCCATATAGGTCATTGCAGAGTATTGAGTAGAGATCTCTGTGCTATAGAGTACATTCTTATTAGTTATCTATTTTATATGTAGTAGCGTGTATATGTCAATTCCAATCTCCCGATTTATCCCTCCCCCCTTTCATTCGAAAAGATACATGAACCCCAATGTTTATTGCAGCACTATTTACAATAGCCAAGGAAGCAACCTAAATGTCTAGTTAAGGATAAATGGATAAAGGAGTCCCATAGTTTTTAAAGCAAAGATACTCAGAAGTTTCAACTCTGGAACCAAGTGTACCTAGATCATTCAGGCTAGGGATTCGCGGAGTGAGTGCTGTCCTAAGTAACCTGTTAGGGGATGAGAAAGGGGCGGGGAGACAAGGGAAGAAGCCAGGCAAGGATACTGGTTCAGCCGGAGTCTACTTTCAGGTCCACGCAGAACTCTGGAGTGTTAATGGCACCACGAGTTGTCCCACCTTGAGGCAAGGGGTCTAGGCTTTTGGATTCCTGTTTTAGTCTGCCATTGGTTGGGCCACCTCCAGGATATTTCCAGGTGAGGAGACTCCCCCAGGGCTGAGGGTGGTCCTCTGGAGATGTGCAAACTCATTACCACTGATATTCACAGTGGCCTGAGATAGGAGCCATGGCCCGTTACAGGTGGGTCTGGCGGGGCACCACTATCCAGTGAAATTTCATTCTAACGTTTCCCCTCTGAGCTGAGAGCTACACTCCAGATCCATGAAGGCAAGAAACCTCACTGTGCTCCAGTAAGTTTTTGAACATCTCAGAAGAAAAACACGTTAACTAATAATGGTTTGGGCGGAAAGGAAAGCTGATGATTTGCAGCAGCATCTTAGGAGAGGAAGGAGAGGAAAGGGTCAACGTGAGAGCAACAGAGGGACTGTTTTTGCCTCTATCCTGTGACATGACATTCTTTCACTGAAGGAGTTGCTGTTAGATTCCATGAGAAAATACGTGGAAAGCATTTCACACCATGTCTGGCACATAGTAACCACTCAATAAACGTTAGCTTGTTATTATCATCATTTTCCTAAACAGTGAGGTCAAACCAATTAGCTGGGTTTTTCTTTTTAATGAAAACTCCGATAAGATAATCCTTGTGAGGCAGAAAGGCTTTGAATCCCTTGTTAACTGGGATGATTAAAATGCACTTGGTTATGCTGGGGCAGCGACAGCATATAGATTTCTTACATGCCCACTCCAACTGAGTGTGGTGGCTGCTATTGTTAGGAAGGATTCTGAGGCCATATCTAGGTCCAGGGAGAGGGGTTTCACTGATTAATTAGTCGTGTCTACCACCCACCCTAGAGAAGAGGTGTGAGCACGTGTAATCCGTGGCATCCTTGTCCATTGGAATCATCAGAATTCATGGCTTTTATTCATCGTAAAGCTCCAAGGAAGCAGAGGACGAGCACTGCTTCTCTCCTAAAGCAGCAAGTACACGCTTGGGGCTTTTCGCTTTGCAGAGGTGAGGTAGGAAGAAGTCCCAGAATGTGCCACAGGTAAAGGTATTTTCTCAGTAGTACCTGAATTTTCCCAGAAAAGGAAGAGAAAGGAAGAGGGGGAGACGTTGGAGGAGGGGAAAAAGATCTCCATGATTTGTAGCATCTAATAACTAAAAGCATTAATATCCAGAATATGTGTGGGTCTCTAAACACATAAATAACTGCAAATAAATAATAAAGAGACAGACATCTCAGAAGAAAAATGGACAAGGCTAGAACTTCTTCAATGAAATCCAACGGCCAAAACCAAGAGCTGCTCAGTTTCACCAGTTGTCCATGATATGCAAAATAAAACAGCATCCTATGCTCCAAACTGGCAAAACTTTTCAATCTGACAACATGAAAGGCTGGGAGGATGTGGAAACTGAGTGGGAGTATGTGTGTTACAAACCCTTAGGATAGCAAACTGGCAATCTCTAGAATGACTAATAGGATGTGCAGATCTTCTGCCCTTCCAGCATCTCTGTCTCTGGGTGTGCGCTTCAGTAAAACTTTGCTCAAGGAGTCACACGGAAGGATGCTTACAGCAAAGGCCAAAATTAACCAAACTGCCCATCACCGGGGAAATGGGTAAGTAGAGAGTGAGCAGACATAGGACATATAGCTCACCTCTGAGCAACAGAGAAGCATCCAATCATATTCACAGAGAGAATAAGGACAGCAAGAACGACAACTTCCCACTCACCTGCACCATCTATGTCTTCTCTGAATACAAAGGAAGCGACTGGAAGCTGCATCTGTGTGGATAATTATAAGCCTATATGGGAGGGATTGGAATGGGGAGGGTCAAAGGGAACTTTAGTTTTATTTATAATTTTTAAGTTTTTACTGTAAGAACATGTTCATGTATTCTCTGAGTAATTAAGTTCATAATTTTTAAGTGTTTACAGTAAGAACATGTTCATGTATTCTTTGAGCAATTAAGTTCATTTTAAAAGAGCCCTGGCTCCTGGACCAAACATAATACAGAAGGGTGGCAGGGTGAGGTCAGACAGACAGATATGCTGCATGTCGCTGTACCCACAGTAGCCGTGGGGCCCCTTCTCCTTGGTATCCACTGACTGCATCATTATTGAGCTCCGTCGGAAGCTGGTTACTCAGAGGGCAGCCTGCAGCACCCCTATGGGTTACTGCTTGAAGTCACGTTCACAGAGACAGAGGTGTAGGGCGGGCAGGGAGTGCATGCCAGTACTCGCATTACCCAGGCTTTGGGAGGCTCCTGGGTAGGCTCCTGCCACCCCTGGCACTTTGGAGCAGCCTGTGAGCAGCAGAGGCATTTTGTTATGGACCTCCTGCCCTCCTCGTCCGTGGCGCTGAATGGTAAGTCTCTCCATATTGACGTCTCTGTGGCGTCGAGAGTGGGTGACCCATGACTGCTCAGAGGGGTTTCTTCCCTGACTTCTGCATCTTTCCAGACTCTAAAACCACTAGGCAGAGACACCTCCTGCACATCCCTCAGATGCAGCTTCTGGTTTATTTTGTTTTGTTTTTTTGCGGTACGCGGGCCTCTCACTGCTGCGGCCTCTCCCGTTGCGGAGCACAGGCTCCGGACGCGCAGGCTCAGCAGCCATGACTCACGGGCCCAGCCGCTCCGTGGCACGTGGGATCCTCCCAGACCGGGGCACGAACCCGTGTCCCCTGCATCAGCAGGCGGACTCTCAACCACTGCGCCACCAGGGAAGCCCGCAGCTTCTGTTTTGAGGGCTGGTCAGACCTTTCTAGTCTTCCTCACCACCATTGCTGCATTAACGATGGCGGCCCATCACCACTGGTTGTCGCAGGCTCACTCCCCAGGCCAAGCCTCTTCTCTGCTGGCCAGTCCTCCCTGCAGTCTCTCCTCTAGGCCCAGCCCCTGGGGAAGGCTCCACTCTCTGACTCTCATGAATGGTTTGTTTTAGATTCACTGGTGAAAAACCTTCTTTATTTCCTTTCTCAAGGCTAAGACAAGAGGACTTGCCACAGCCTGAGCATTCTTGAGACGGGCCTGGGAGAGCTCAGGCTGGGGGCGCGGACGTGTGTGGAAGCAGTTTCCCCTACCCTCTCTGTCCTTCCATGACCATTCTTGTGCCCACCACCCCTTCCCTTAATTCACACTGCCATCATCCGTGCCGAGCCGAGCCCCTGGACAGACTTTCTTGCCACCAGGGTTGCCCCCTTCAGCCTGTTTCCTGCACAGCAGCCAGGAGCACTGCTTTCAGGGAGAGGTCCTAAATCCAAGTGTCCTTGATCATCGTTGTTAATTATTGAATACTTGCCGAGAGCATAGGATACGGAGCGGCTCACAGCGAACTCTGGTATGCGTACCCTTAACTGCCACGCTGTTCACCACGTTGGCCTCAAGAAGAGAGGCCAGAGATGGATGTGGTCCTCAGAGTCAGGGGTTCCAGGCCAGAGTAATGCAGGGGAGGATCGTCTGAGGTCCAGGCAGCATCTGTGGCTCAGAGTCAGAATGTTTCCCTTCAGTTCTTTTTTTTTTTTTTTTTTTTTTTTTGCAGCACGTGGGCCTCTCACTGTTGTGGCCTCTCCTGTTGCAGAGCATAGGCTCCGGACGCGCAGGCTCAGTGGCCATGGCTCATGGGCCTAGCCGCTCTGCGGCATGTGGGATTTTCCTGGACCGGGGCACGAACCTGTGTCCCCTGCATCGGCAGGCGGACTCTCAACCACTGCGCCACCAGGGAAGCCCCTCCCTTCAGTTCTTGACTCAGCTGCCTAGAATTTTGAGGCCGCTGAGTGATGTCCCAGGTAGCTGAGCCTAGGCTGAACCCGGGTTTCCTATTTCCTCCTGTGGGAGAGGGGCACTGCCATCTGAGCGTGGAGTGGGTCACTTAAGCTTAGCCTCTCATTCGTCAAATCACCTGATCAGCAGGAATTTATTGAGAACCCACTGTGTGCCAGGGATTCTTCAAGACTTGCAGGATGCAGACAAGGACACAATCCAACCTTTCACCTAGCAGAAGGGATAGAAAGAGAAATTGAAGAGCACAGAGTGGCAGGTGCTACTGGGGCAGAAAGGAAAGGTGCTCTGGGCACAGGCACGTCCCTCGACTCCAGGGAGGCTCCTTAGCCGACCCCGTCCCTGCATCCCCAGCAGAGTGAGCAGCATTACACACGCATAGGTGTGTGAGGAAGCGTGGTGCCTTCTCCCCAGAAGGTGCATTTCAGAGAGGCTGAGGTCTCCTGTGGGTGTGAAGGTCGAGGAAGAGCTCTGTGGTGTAGCAGACATGGTAGGAGCCCCACCCATATCACATCTGCATCCTCAAGGAGGCTCACATGCGACGTTCCTACTGCAAGCCCCTCGCACCACAGAACCCTGCCTGTGCCTGCAGGTGAGGCATCCTCGAATGCAGGGAGCTTACACCACCAGGAACAGCCTTCCTGTGGGTGGGACCAACCTGTGGCTCATCCACACAGGGTCCCAGTCTATCCCAGCAGGTCCGAACCCCGCTGCCCACAGCAGCCACCTGCTCACGGACGCCTGCATGACCTGCCTCCCTTTCCTGCCTCCCCCCTCATGTTTCCTGGGATGACCTCCTACATGAAGAGCCACACCGGTGCCCTCATCTAAGGGCTGGCTTCTGGAACACATCACGCAACCTGAGACAAGACATGTGAGAAGAACCTCGTTTGGCCCCTACCTCACCCCTTGTGTGTGTCTCAGTGGGCCTTCCTGCCCCATTCAGGAGAGGTTCTGGTGTGTCTGTTTGTGCCACACCTGCCGACAGGTCAGCAGAGCAAAGACCAGCCTCCTTCCAGCCTGGCAGGCCCTGCCTCGCCTTCTGCGGTCTTCCCACCACAGCCACACCCCTTGTTTACCAAATGCTCAATTTTGGTTATGTTACTATAAAAATCAAGCAGCTGGCAATTCCAGCTTGATTAGCAGGTCTCCAGTTTTGATTAGGAAATTACTGTAGTAATCAAGGTTAATTCTCGTCGCAGTGCTCAGCAATAGATTTTGTATTTTGCAGGGAAATGGTTTTCCTGCCTGGGATGGAGAACATCTCATGAAAGAAACCTAAAGAGAGGAAAGGAGAGCAGTGCATCTGAGCGGCATTGAGATCGGACGCCTGCAAGACTCTGTTGTCTGTTCTACCTTCAGATAAGCCCTTTCCTGGGGCAAAGGAGCCTGGACAAGACCTCCTGAGAAATACCAGGTCCCCCACCTTGGGGCTTTCTGAGTGTCTTTGAGAAACTTGGGAAATACTTCTTTGCTGGAACTGAAATCCCCCAGCTGCTGGGGCCAGGGAGTCAGTGCTGGAGATCAGAGGTGCCTTGAACTGAAGGATGTCTTTAAATGCTTCCATGTGAGGCAGAGGAAGACAGCTTCTGTGCAAGCTGGTTGGGGGCAGCCGCTCCACTCCCCACTCTGGGGGCGGTTGCTCTCTCCAGGGAATGAATGTCATCTATGGAAGGAGTCAGGAGTTCCGATAGATGCTCAGGCTTGGGAGAAAGCTCTTGGGACAGTGGAGCCCTGCAGCTGAACTTCATTTCCGACTTTGCCCTGGCTCCAGTGTTTGGACTGTGGACCCTGGACGAGTTGGGATAAAGGTGTCCTGTCCCACAGATCAGGCAGGAGAGAGGAGGTGCCCCTCCCCCAGGCTCTCTCTGTGAGTCCATTCCTCCCTGCTGTAACTCCCTGTGCTGTAATCACTAAATGTCAGCAAGAGAAGGTTTGTCTCCAGTAGGTGACGTTTGATTTCAGTATCTCTTTGGGGATGGATACCGTCAGTCCATAGAGTTCACGTTTGTTGGCAGGGAAGTGACACCAGAGTTAAGACTGTGTTGGAGGCTCGGATGTGCCCTGGCCCCGTCCTACCCTCTGAGTCCGAAGGCAGCTTACAGGGTTGCTCCCCCTCCTATACCATCCTCCAGGCAGCCCCTCACCTACATGTCTATGAGTACCCACCCCCTCACCCCACCCCCACTGCTACACACACAGCTGCTCTTAGCTCCGCCTGGATACGCAGATGAAATGAGTCCCACCGCAGCCCTGCCCCTCACCCTGTCCTCCAGACAGTAGGAGCTGGTGTGTGCCCTGCCGTAGATCCTGTGCTGGGAGATCTTTCTCCAGGACTACCGGGTAGGGAGAGCAGCCGATTAAAACCCAGGCCACCCTGCATTCTTGGGGTCTTAGGGAGGGTCTTGTTTCTTGGCGCCTCCCCTTCCTATATCGCCCTTTGACTTCTGGAGTCCTCAAAGCTTATGAGCACCTTTACAAAGTGGGGATGAGGTGAGGTGGGGCTTTGGCCCAGAAGGAGCTGGAGGGAACACTCCCGTCTCGGGTGTGACGATGCGTCTGAATGTTCAGTGTGTCTGTGGGAGCACACCAGGAGCGTTGGACTGCTCTGGGGGGAGGAAGGCCAAGAGGTGCCCAAACCTCATTTCGATATGTTCTATTAGGCAGAAGTGAAAAGCGTTTTTTCCTCAATGACGAAACCTGGGTGCCCCCAAACCCCTTAGAACTCTCAGACCAGAGCTCTCAAACCTTCATCTCTGTGTCTCAGGCCGCTGCATAAGCCCACCCATCCTTAAAGTTTTCTTTTGTCACCAAAGTTCTGATGTGGCTTTTGGAGCAGTATGAATAAGGCCCCATGGAAACAGAGAGCTCCGGGCAAAGGACAAGAGTCCAGAAATAGTGAAACTCTCCCAGGTTTCCTGGACTAAGAGCAATGAAATGTTCACACCTGTTTGGGTGGCGTGGGCAGGAGAATTGCCAGGGGAAAGTGCAGTAAGGGTGGTGAATCACAGTTCACTCCTCGCTCTGAGCCAGAGTGTCACCCAGACTCAAGTCCCATCTAGCCTTGTCTACATCTGATCCATTACTTGTCCACTGTGTGACACTGGACAAGGCACTTACTTCTTTGTACCTTTGTACCTCAGTTTGCTCATCTGTAAAATGGGCCTTGTAACGTTATTAATTCAGACGGTTGTGTAAGGATAAATAATAATACATGTAAAATATTTTAACTTTTCAAAAAAAGTAGTGCTTAGATATTATCCATTATTAAGATTTCATAAGCAACAATGGTCCAAGAGGGCAGCCCCCAATGTGCAGTCTTGTGTTTGATTCATGTTTGCTGATGAGCTGTTAGCCAGAGAAGTAACGTGGCCAAGTCCAGAGTCAATGTGGGAGGGCCTGGAACTGGGAGGTATGACTCATCGGGGCCACTAATGGAACAATTTACCACAAATGTGTCTATTATTGTAGTCTTAATTTTGATGGTGATTATTGGCTTAGAAGAGAAATTCCTTATCATGCTAAGTGAGCACTTTCGTATTCACTCTGGAATGAAAATATGTTCCCAGGTTACCATTTTACCTAAAATTCAGTTAAAACACTTTGTCCACTTCAGTATCAAAACGACTCTTCATCCAGATGTGCTTGCGAATTTTCTTTATCCAGCCTTGTCAGTGGTTATTACAATGTCTGAGTCTTCCTACATTCTTGTTTCCTTGTCCCTCCCCTCCTGTGTCCATTGGATTTCCCCCTTTTCTCCTTCCCATACCTTTTGTTTTGGCCTAAAACACCAGTGGGATGGGAAAGACAGGGGAAAGAGAATTGCCTTGAGGAAGAAGAGGTGTCAGGGGTAGACAGAGAATCTAAGGGCCACACCCTTCTCTGTGGGCTGTTAGATACTAGAAAAAAGGAGTTAGTCTGAAGTGTATTTCCCAGACTAAACTTCACAAATTTGCTTAGTACTATGCAGATCTTCCTTTGTAGATCCGTCAGCAGAGAGAAGCACCATCATGTTGGTGCCTTGTTGAAGTTGACACCATATTGCCCTGCAACAATACTGTTGAATCAGAACCCAGGAACAATGGCTTTTGGCATTGTCTTTCTGTTAGTGATTGCAGTTGATGTCATTTTGCCAAACAAAATTATAAGCAAAATGGATGTTTTGGGTCAGAGTGCAGCAGGGAATATATAGCTGCATTTCCCTCAATAAATCTGCCCTCTTTTGCCTGAACAAAGACATACAACCTATAGTGATTGACGTTTTCACCACTAAATTATGCTATGTCTGTTTCTCGAAGAAATGTCTCCATTCCAAAATTAGCTACCCATCAACATAACATAAAATAACTTGAACACGGTGTCATTTCACAAAGATATCGATTCACGCAGACTTACTGGATTAATAACTGGTTTCCCATAAAAGGGAGTAGTCACTATGTCTTTGGGAGACAGAAAAAATATACACTTTAGAACAAAGTATATTGGTACATTTAAGCCTGGTTGCTGAGCTCAAATGAACAGAACAGTTTTCAGAGGCAACTTTGCCCATGAAGAGAGAGGTGACACAATGCAACTTACAAATGAAGCCAGGGGTGATGGAAAGCTAATAAAAAAAGACAACTATTTATTTATTTGGGGCCTTTGATTTTACTTTATTGGATTACACAAAGCTTTAATTTTTCACTGCAGTCAATCTGTATAAAAGTTCAACTGATTGGAGCATATATTTAATTCCCAAATGCCTTTTCTTTCAACCCCTACTTCTTCAGAGTTGGACAACCTTTGGTGTCCCGAGTATCAAAGAGGTTTGGCTTACGTTGGAGCAACCAGACCAGGGGAGACGTTTGCAGGCAATAGGTGATTTACTCAGCTCCCAGTGACAGCCAATCCACTCTTGCCTCCTTGAGGACTGGGTTTGCCAATAGGTGGAGAAAATATGTTTCTTTGCATTTTTTTAAAGTGTGCTTTCTTCATGGAGTTCCGTGGTAATAAAGTAATTGAAATCAGTCTTCCTAGTCCCTAATCTAACAAAGTATCCCGTGGCATTTAGATAACATTGCAACACCTGACCATAGGTTCCACGGGATTGGCTCAGTTTGCTTTTCTAGACGCACCTCTTTCTGCCCTTCTGCCTGCCACGTCCAGGTTGGTCTTGCTTGTCCCTTGAATGTGTCATGCTGACATCCATGCTGGCCCTTCTATTTGGATTCTTTTTCAGCTCTTCCCATTGCTGCATCCTTTTTTTGTTTTCATTGGATCTGTGTTCCTCAGAGATGCCTTCCCTGACCATGTGATTTTCTAGAAAAATATCTACCTCTTCATCATCCAGTTTTATTTCATTATGGCTTTTTTTTACAGTTATCTCCTCCCCTTGGAATGTAAACTCCTTGGGGACAAGCAGGGGCTCTCTTGGTCTTGCTGATGGCTCTGTTCCTGTGGCCCCGTATGGTGCTGGGACACAGAAGGCACTCAATTACTGAATGGATACATTTCTGGGAGGAAGATGCAGAAACGGAAAGTTTTCATCTTGACTCGGTTCCAACTTCCTGTCATATCATTGTAGGATAATTATCATCTTTGAATTTCAGTCTCTCCACCTTTAAATAAGGAGAGTGGTATTTCTTTGCTGCCCAGAAATGGTGCGAAGATGAACTATTGTAAAACAAAACAGAACAAGCTATCTATTTATTTGCCTTTAAGGCACTTTTCTGGATTATTCACAACAGGATCAAAGGCTAGGAGTTTATTAATCTAGAAAACCAGCTGACTTTGGCTGTGAGGCCACATCTTATCTGAGGATTGAAGTCTCTCCGGCTGGTGAGGCATCCCTTTGGAAATGCCTGTGGGAGCTTCCACAACTCCAACAACCCGTTTTTTTCAATTTATCTTCTGGTGCTGAAACAGATCTCTGTTTCTGCCACTGAACACTAGATTAAGTAGTTGTATTAAAAATGAATATTTTAAAGCATGAGAATCACACCCATCAGCTGGCCACCCAAGGAGAGACATGTGCAAAGGAGACCCAGAAGGGACTGCAGATTCGGGGTCCCATTTCGTGTTTGTTTCTTGGTGGAGCTGACTGAGTGAGCTGGCAGGTAGAGTGGGCCTGCTACTTCTCCCATTGCTTTTCTCTCTCTGGTCCCCAGACTGCCCAAGTAGGTATGCATTGGCCTCAGTCCAATAGTGGTAACCCCCCTGTAGTTTCAGGCTGTTCCAGATGACTGGAGCTTGAGAAATCCTCTGGAGAGCGGTAGAGACAGCTGGTGGACCCCCACATCCTGGGAGGGCTTGCTAAGTGCCGTCCCATCTGAAGGCAGCTGAGGTGACGGCTCACTTGGACATCTCTCTCCATGTAAGAGAGGTCTCAGTGCTCCAGGGACAGCCTCAGATTCCCTCTCTTCCGATGCTGGGAAAGCCTTGCTCACCTGACTCGTGGGTTATCAAACCTGAAATATCTAAGGCAGCAGTTCAGCAAAATCTAATTTGCAGAACCTGGAAATAATCTTGTAAAACTGGTACCAAAAATCTCCTGTTGCTGCTGACTTTGGATCCTGTGAAATCAAATAGTGTTTATTGAACAGTCCCTAATTTCTGTCCTTACCTTGTAGGTCCAAAGCGGTTCTAGAGGTCTCTCCAGACAAAAGGCCTGGACTTGGCACCTTAGCTGTCACTCAGCTTTGCATGGCTTTCCGCTGTGTTCTATCTTGAGACAGTGAATCCAATGAAGATTTTTTAAAAACACTGGCTGCTGGCTCCAGTTTGCAATTAGATAAGTGTGAAGCTGATTTAATCCAGTGCATAATTCCAGGGGAATGAGAGAAAGGGGAAAGGAGGAGACGGCCCCAGGGAGGGTAGTCTCAGCCATTCCCACACGTGGCCCGCTGGCTCTGTCTCAGGAGCCAACCGCCTCTCCAATTTTTCGACCCTTGCTTCCTTGTTTGTCCCCAACACCCACCCCTGCGGTGACTTGGTAATTTCCATTCCATCCTTGCTGAAGATAAAAGACACCATGGGCGGGATCCATGAATAAAAGTCGTTATTTATCGATGCCAGTTTTGGGGAACATTTTTCCTTCTGATTCATGAACCACTTTTCTACATTCGAAAAGCAGTTCATAAATCGTTCAGCACCAGCAGAAATTAATAATAATGAATCCATTTACATAAAATAGTCTCATCCTGCCAGGTGCTGATAATATTGGAAGCTAGAACCTCATTGAGAAGCTGGATGGCACGTGTGTGTGTGTTTCCCACACATCAGAACTCACGCCTTTTATTTTTGAGCTTAACCAAAAGTTTAATTATTTAGTGTCCAGTCTTGATTACTATTTGCTATTTGGACATGCTATTTGAAAAAATAGAAAAAGATAAAAATAAGAGAAATAATTCAGTGTCTTAAGAAGAGAGAAGCCGTGTAAGAGTTCATGTCTGGTCAAATTAACAGTTCTGAAAAATGCATCAATCTACAGAGTCATTAATTCCCAGGAGAGACCATCACTGTTTGACTACACACACACACACACACACACACACACACACACGTGCACATGTAAATACACACAGAGCTCCTGGAGCAATAAAATGAAGGCAATGTCAGTGGGTTGATTTATCGTAAACTGTTTTTCCAGAGCAATGACAAGGAGCACAAATTCTCATGGTTATTAGTAGGTCTCCTGTCAAAAAACAGCACTGGGATCAAAAGAGCTGGCATGGCATCCAGATGAGACAGACTAAATCGAGTGCTTGCCTAGAGCAGAGCACCACACTCTACAGAATGGACTGGACAGTTGGGCAAAATTTTTGTTCTGTTCTGTTCGAGTTTTCCTCTCTTCAGAGACAGAAGGTTAAGTCCACACATTCCTCAGCTCTAAGAGCTTTATTATCACTGGTCTGTACATGGTCCCTTTCTTGTGTTGTGTATTTTATTCCCCTTCAACTGCTTGCTCTACTCCTTACAGGAAACTGTTGAATTTTTTTTCATGTGCGTTTTTGTTTAGTTTGCATGTATATTTAACTTATGTAAGTAATATTGTTATTTATCTCATTCTGTATCTCTCTTGTTTCCCAAGCACCATGATTCTGACATGTACCCGTGTTGCCCTGTGAACACACAATCGAATGCTTCTGGTCCTATTGTCATCTGGATATCGATGCCCCTCCATTCTCCCGGGAGACGGTGCCCAGATTGCACTTGGGTTGCACTGCTGTAAGGAGCGTCTTTTGGGATGAGGGCGAGGGTTTCTTTGGGATACGTGTGTCGAGCGGCAGAGTTGCTGGGTTAGAGTGTGTACATATAGTCAATTTGAGAAGGTGGGACCAGATGCTGTCTCCACTGCCACCAGCAGTGACAAGAGTCCCACATGCCTGCCAACACATGGCATTATCCAGCTGTCTATTTTGCCATTCAAAAAGGTGTGAAGTGCTATCTTGTCTTAATGGCATTTTTCTAATTACTAATAAATGTGAGCATTTCTTTATATGCTTATTAGCCTTTTTAATCTCTGCAAGTTGCCTAAATATAGCCGTTGTACATTTATTTTTCCTTCTGGGGCTGCTATCCTCTTCTAGTTAATTTATAGGAATTCCTCGTCAGTTTTGGACATCATAGCGATCTCCTCTTATTCCATCATTGCCCATTAACTATTTGTAGTGTCTTCAGTTGAACAGAATTTCTTTCTTTTTCTATAGTCCTATGGTAGGAAGGCTACTAAGACAGCCCCCAAAGATCCCTGCATCCTGGTATTCACATAGTTGTGAAGTCTCCTTTCCTGGAAGATTGGCCGAACCTAGTGACTTACTTCTAACTGAGGGAGTATGGCAAAGATGACGAGATGTCACTACATGATTACATTGTGGCTCTCAGTCTGCTAGCAGACGCTACTGATGAAGGAAGCTGCCGTTTTGGAGGGCCCCCGTTGCAAGAAACTGAGAGCAGCCTCCAGCCAATAGTCAGTGAGGAACTGAGGTCCTCAGGCTAACAGTCAGTGGAGAAGTGAATTTTGCCAACACTCATACGAGCTTGGAAGCAGATCCTTCCTCGGTCAAGACTTGATGTCTGCCGCTCTGGTGACACTTCAACTGCAGTCAAGAGAGACCCTGAAGTAGAAGACCCAGCTAAAGGCCCACCCAGGTTTCTGACCCACGGGGATGAAAATACACATGTGTTAAGCCAGTATATTTGGGGGTCATTTGTTACTCAGCAATAGATAACTCACACCAGTTCTATGGTTGTAATTCTGATAGTTGTCTTTAATCCATTTCCATTTCACCATGGTTTCTAAGGTTAGGAAGAAATCCAGCTTTATTTTTCAACAGAATTGTTTTGTATTTCAGCCCTGCCAGTTACATTCTGTCTCACAAGGTGAGGTAAGGTTTGAAGGATGGCTTGAGGCAGTGCCTCCCTCACAGAGAGCATGGGGAGAGAGGCGACTGCAGACATGATTATTTCCTGCTGTACTGTCTCAGCCAGGGGCCATCGGAGGCCATGTTTTCCAAAGGTGTCCAGCAATGGGTCTTCTCCTGGCTCACCCTTTCCTGTAGCTGAGTCCTCAGGAGCTTACTTTGAAACATAAACCCCTGAGAAGGTTAAGACTTTGTCCCTGAAGTCTCCTCTGAGAGACAGTTCTCTCTGTAAGCGTAAGGAAAAGAACCCGGGTTCTATTGCTGCATTTCCCACCTACCAGCTGTGCTCCACTGAGAAGATTCACTTCGGTTTTGTGGGCTCAGTTTCCCCATCTGTTGAGTGAAGTAGGTGGATAGGGTGACTTCTTTCCACCTTAACAGCTGAAAGGAATGGAGCCATCTCTGCTCCTTGAGAAGCAATAGAAGGGCTTTGGAGAGTGAGGGTTTCTACAGTCTGGAGGAGCAGAAAGATGCAGGTTGGAGCTCACTTAGAGCAGACTCAGGTCAGGGCCTGATGGATGGCTCTTTCCTCTGGCAGCAGGAGATGCTTCTGGGGGACCTGCCTGGTGTTCAGGACCTCCTCTTCTATACGAGGACCTCAGCTTGCTCAGATGAGATCAGATCTGTTAAAACAGCTCAAATATCTCACTGTGGGCTCTTGTCTCTTATCACAGCCACGATGCATTTTGACAAGGATTTCTGCCTTTAATTTCCAAGTCTATGTTAGGGAGAGAAATGAAATGTGTGTGATTCTGACTCACTTCAACGCAGTTCAAGGAGGTCCCACCCAGACAGCCTTTTGAAGTCATTCCTCCTAACGAGGGAGTCTCACTGCTCATCTGATCCACAGAGATAGGCGAGGAGGCACCCACATACCAAGGGCTTTCTAGATGGGTTTGGAACTTTGCAAAACGCTCAGCAGGGTCATAAGTTCCAGTCTCAGCAGCTCATAGTAAGTATGAAAGTTGCTTGGGGAAGATGCACTTTTGTGATAGACACTCAAATGTTGGGTTGTACGCATCGTATGGTTAGGGTGACGTCACCGCCACCTGGGGCTGCTGAGTTACATACACAGGTCGTTCTGGTTAGAGAGAGAGAGCAGGTGACAGATTGATGTGGAATCTGATTAGCTCCTGCCTCACTTATGCTATTTCTTAAGTTGTCATTGAGAAACCCATAAACCCCAATGAAAAAAACCAATACTACTAATACTACTAATACTATGACCACTACACCCATGGTGCTTCCTGAGCGCTGCCATCTGATTCACACACCCCATCTCCTTGAATCCTCAAAACTGTGAAGGCAGTACCCTTATTATCTCCATTGTACAAACAAGTAAGCAAAGATGTGTTCCAGGGTCAGCCAAAGAGGCGATGTGACAGTGACTATCAATTTATCATTGATTAAAAAAATTATGGACAAAGTTAGGAGACAAATGACAGATTAGGAAATGATGTTTGCAATTTTTTTGACCAACAAGGGGATGTAGCAAAGAACGCCAGCAGATAAAGAGGAAACAACTCAGGAAAGAGACAAAGGGTGTGAAACAAGCAATTTACAAAAGAAGAAATCCAAAGTGTTAAAAACCATATAAAGAGATGTTCAGACCCATGAGTAATCAGAGGAATGCCAATTAAAACAATGAGGAGATGCCCCTTTGTATCTATTGGACGGGCATAAAAGATGATGCTAATTACTGGCAGGACGTGAGGCTACAGGAACTCTCATGGGGAGTGAGTGGGGGTGTGGACCAATGCAAGCATTCTGGAAAGCCATCAGGTAGAGGTGAGTCAAAATGACAACCAGGATCTTTGGCTGGGCATTTCTGCTCCTCAGTACACGTTTCTAAGTAATTCTCACACAGGTCCAACAGAAGGCCCTGAGCAAAGCTGTTCATTGCAGTCTTGCCTATGACTCTGGAGAGCTGGAAGAAACCTGGGCATCCATCTCTGGGGGGCGGAAGGTGTGTCATCTGGTGGATGCCCACCTTGGGGTACCATGCAGCAGTAGAAGCTGCAGACTATGAGATCACATGACAACAGGCACAGGTATAAAAGCACAAGGCTCGGGGCTTCCCCGGTGGCTCAGTGGTTGAGAGTCCGCCTGCCGATGCAGGGGACACGGGTTCGTGCCCCGGTCCGGGAGGATCCCACATGCCGCGGAACGGCTGGGCCCGTGAGCCATGGCCGCTGAGCCTGCGCGTCCGGAGCCTGTGCTCCGCAACGGGAGAGGCCACAACAGTGAGAGGCCCGCGTACCGTAAAAAACAAACAAACAAAGAAACAAACAAACACAGGACTCGGTGAAAACAGTCAGAAGAAGAATAAGATAATGAATGCACTGCCATTTGCACAAATTAAGAAACACTTACCCAAGAAACATCCAGTCACACTTGGAGGGAAACAGCAAAGGAATGGGAGTGGAGATGGGTAAAGGATAAAAGAGGGGGGAGTAGCTGGACGAGGTGGCGATTTGGGGGCAGTATTAACTTTATATGGGAGAGATAATTTGAACTTGCTCAAAGGTTAACAGGTAAAAGTCAGTGAAGGACAGGGATGAAGAAGTAGAGGATAGAGGGGTAAGTAAGGGATAGAGAGAAATCCTGATGAGAAGGGAGTGAATGAAATCCCCGACACAGGTGTTCGCTCTGGACAGGAAGAAGGGCACTTCTTCTATCGCAATGGAAGAGAAGGGAAAAAAAGATAGAGTTAACTCTTGAGAATGGAATGGCAGAAAATTGAAGGGGTTCCCTTTTGATGGCTTCTATGTTTTCTATAAGACATTTCGCCACATGACTTCGTGAGAGTAAATAAACAGATGGCATGGTCAATAGTTTGAAGAGAGTAGAGAAGTTTGAAAAGAGCTAGGTAAAGGATTGGTGGGCGGGTGGAGTGAAGGGATGGGTCCTGGATAGGGAAGAAGGGAAGAAAGAGGGAGGATAGTAGGAGAAAGCAGAGGGCTGGGCGGGTCAAAAGGACTGATGAGGCCAAGAACACAAGAACTGGGTACACTGAGCAAAGGCCAGAAGAAGCAGTGGTCATGGTCGAGGTGACCACAGTCACAGCATAGTCTGTGGGCATGTTAAATGCCACTGGGGAGCAGTGCTGGGAATGTCAGAGCCAGTGGTTGGCTGGGGACTGGATTTTGGGGAGAAGGAACTGGAAGACGATGTTACTCAAGGTAATGGCAAGATCTGTGCTGGAGAGGATGTCTTCGGTTCTCTCCCAACCTTTAACACACAGGGAAGGGAGTGACCAATTCCCCAAAGAAGGAAAAGAATAAGACGCCGGAGGAGAAGAAGGAACTCGTGTGTCTTGGCCCAACATCTCTTCACGGGGTCACATACACACTTCTCTACACCCCGGCCTTGACCCTCAGCTCTGAAAGCTGGAGCCTCCCATCGTCACTGACCTGATGAAGGAGTTGTTGCAGCAGAAACGTTCAGAGAAAGAAATAAGAGGAAAATTCTAAGCTGAGGAGCTTCAAAACAGCAGAGCCAATCGTTTGAAAGAAAAAGGTTTTGCGATTCCAAGCATACAGCTTTTGTCATAGGCTAACATTTTGGAGGCACAAATGGTGAGGTTATTCCACACCCAGTAAGGACCTAAGAAAAGGGTGAGGAGAGCCACATGGATAGGTATATAGTGCCAGCAGGGGGACAGTGATGGGGAAAAGGAAGGAACAAAGTCATCCCACTGCCCTCGTCCCCAGCACGACTGGCTGTGCCTGGAGCCGTGGCAGTCACCCTCAGCCCCTCTGGTGAAGGCTGGTGAGGACAGTGGCCAGCCTGACACCTGCTGGCCATTCTGCAGGCGAGGTTTATCTCTTCTCCAAGGTGAGATTGACTCACCTGATGTGGACCATAATCCACTTCCTAACACAAGTCCCTCCTAAACTTCACTCCCTGTGAGATGGGCTATAGGGCCTTGATTCATGGGGACAGAGGTGAAGTATGGAAGAGAAGACCTTTTTCCTTTCCATAGAAGAAGGAGGGCTATTATCCAAAATATTTAACAAACTTTATTATTATTATTAATTATTATTAATTTTTTGCCACGCTCCGCCACGCGGCTTGTGGGATCTTAGTTCCCTGGCCCCCAGGGACTGAACCCCTGCCCTCGGCAGTGGAAGAGTGGAGTCCTAACCACTGGACCACCAGGGAACTTCCTAACAATCTCTATTGTACAAACAAAATGGGTGCAGGTTGCTGGAACCTGCTAGTCATGGGCTCTTGGGTTGCTGGGCTGTGATTCAGGGGTCTGGATGGGGTGGCCAGGGTGATGGGGGACCTTTGGGGGCCCTTTGCCAACCAGGACGATGCTATTTCAATATTTTAACTGCAGATGTGACTGTCCTGGTGCATTTTGGTCCTTGGGTGGGCCCCTGAACACCACACCCTTGGTCAGAACGGGGTGCAGCACTCCTGTTTATTGTAGGAAAGTAAATCAGACAATGGACTGACAGCATCAGGTCCTGAGAGGAGCCCAGACCCGCAGGGCAGGGCCAGGAATGACAAGGCTGGGGACACATCTAGACGCGGCACTAGGGGCTTTGCAACAAAACACCTGACCCACAGGACTATCTCTGGATGGAAATTCAGACCCTTTGAAAACCCCAGGAGCTGAAATTCCTCGTGCGTAGGGGAAGCCTCCCCAAATTCTCCAAGTTACAACAGCCTCTGTGCACCCAACTGCTGACCTCCATGTAGGCCCACGTAGAGATTGAGGCTGATTCTAGCCACTGAGTCTCTCTGGGGTGATGATCTCTCCTGCTTAGACCACATCATCCCAAAGCGAGCAACCCCTGTAGACGGCGTCTGTAGCTGCTAGGCCGGCAGGTGCCAGGGGCAGATTTGTGATTTGGAGGCGCAGGCCAGTGGTGTTGAATTTGGGGTCCAGCCAGGCTGAGGAGCCGTGAGTTTTGAGAAGGTGATTGGGTAGCTTGTGTGGCTGGGGAGGAAACCCCCAAGTGATGGCCCAGATGAGACGCGGAGATGCATGTTTGCGCTCATTCTGGGATGGCGGGGACATCACCGTCCTGTGGTTCACTGGCTCACAAAGGACTGGGAGAAGAATCAAGGCCATGAGTACACGAGACGACTGCACCGCAGTCACCATCACTGGGGGCGGTGCAGTCCGCAGTGTTCGGTCCGTCATGGAGGCAAGAGGCTGGGGGGAAACCTGGGCATGTTCCAAACACAATCAAATCCTGCAGGCATTAGGAGCATTTCCGAATCCACGTTGCTCCATGCCAGGATGCTGAAACACTGAAGGACCATTACCCCCTGGCCCTTCTATTTCTGTCTGCTGTGAGCACTCCTTTGGAAATGGTGGGGAATTTGCATTTATCAGAAAATTGCTTACTTACTCTAATCAGCTATTTTTAAGGTTTTATTTTAGCTAGATAATGAATAAGACTAAATTGATGTCAGTCATGAGGTAATTTTAACCAATACCTTCAAAAGTCTATAATACCAAATATTGGAAAATTATATGTAGGGTAATCTAAATAATGAGATGTTAAAATTTCTTGGATCCCAGGAACCCCTCTATTCATTTTGTTCTTCTCTCTCTTTCAACCTCACTGTGGGAGGCTCCATCGCTGACATCTTTATATATGATGTTCTCATTTCAAAATGCTACTGAACCTTCAAATGAATACTTGCGTATGATCCTTGAATACAAAAATACTTAAATCAAGATTTTTATATTTTGGTGCAGTCAGCCAGAATGCATAGGGAGAAGTGGGAAGGCTTAGCTCTGGACTCTACCTCGGGAAGGCAGGAAAGGTCCTTCTAAGGAAGGGAAGTTATTTGTGGGGGAAGGATACAGATGCCTTGGGGGATGCTGAAAGACCAAGCAGGGAAAAGCATCCTCACCTCTGTAACCAGGGGCAAGTGCAGATTCCAAGTAGTGAGAACAAATGACTTCTTCTGACACTAAGGACCTCGAATGATGCTCCAATAGGAAAGAGTACAAAAGGAACTTCCCTGGTGGTGCAGTGGTTAAGAATCCACCTGCCAATGCAGGGGACACGGGTTCGAGCCCTGGTCTGGGAAGATCCCACATGCCGCGGAGCAACTAAGCCCGTGAGCCACAACTACTGAACCTGTGCTCTAGAGCCTGAGAGCCACAACTACTGAGCCCACGTGCCACAACTACTGAATCCCACGCGCCTAGAGCCCCTGCTCCACAGCAAGAGAAGCCACCGCAATGAGAAGCCTGCGCACCGCAAAGAAGAGTAGCCCCCGCTCGCCACAACTAGAGAAAGCCCGCGCACAGCAACGAAGACCCAATGCAGCCAAAAATAAATAAATTATAAAAAAATTTTTTTAAAAAGTAAGAGTACAAAAAATGGGTGCTCTGTCCATCACAGGTGGCCTCCTTTGTCTGCAGAGGAGAAAGTGGAAGGCGGCATCCACTGGGCCCGGAGGTGGTGGTGCCTGGGGAGGTCTGCATGAAGATTTGGCAGGTCCCTGGCCACAGCCTGCTAGTTTTCTTCGTGATTCTAGTTTCATACCAAAGAGAGAGAAAGAACAATTTGCATGTGTGTTGAAGAAGGGTGAAGGGAATCTGCATTCGTGTACTGGTCGCTCACAATGTGCCAGGAGCTGGAGTAGATGCTTCATGGACATGATTGAACTTGGTATCACAGTGAGCTATACTTTTGCTATTATCACACCTTCCTATGGATGAAAGACCAGAAGCTTAGAAAGGTGTCATGATCGCATATGTGGGGAGAGGCAAAACAAGAATTCGAACCCAGATCCACCTAGTTCTGGAGCCCACGCCCTCAAGAGAGTTGCCAGGGCTCAGGGAAGACCTCTGGTGTCAGTGACTGAGCCACAGATCCAATTGAAGGGGTGGCCTCTGAATGTTTAGTAAGGGTTACATTTTGCCAGAATTGGTCAAATGTTTTAAAAATGGTGAGACAAACGGGAAAACTTTTGTTTACAGAAAGACCTTAGTTTATTTTGGCACTAAGCCTGCCTTGGTTTTGTTGCAGAAGCTTTGGTCCTCCCCGCTCTTGGAGCCTATAGGGCTAGTGACCTGTCAGCCTTGCCCAGAACGGCAAGGTTGCCAGCCAGTGAGGAGAGCAGAAGGTAAGGTTGTTGGCACTTTGCCAGAGCATCAGCATCGCGTGGAGGAGGGTGCCACGGGCTGGAAAAGCCACATAGTGTACTTTCTGCTATTATTTGTTTGTTTAGATGAGGAATAAGAATATTCCTACTCAGCCTTTAAATCTCAGCTCATATGCGACCACCTGCAAAAAAACCTCCCCAGATACCAGGAGGCAGGGTTAGAGGCCCTGTAAAAGCACTGGGCCCGCCCGACACTTGACGATATGTGACAGTGTGTGTTTATAGTTCTGTCTTCCCCACTAGGCAGCAAGCTGTGTGAGAGCAGAGACTAAGTCTAGCACCGTGGCTGTGGCGAAAGAGTTCTAGAGATGAAGTGGGTGTGCTCTTGAGGCCGTGATGGAGAAAGGAAAAGCAGGATACAGCTTGGACCAGTGGTCCAAAGAGAGATGGGCATCCAGAATGCTGATCCCCACACGCTCCAAAGCAGAGTGAGTCTCTGGCCCCGTGGCCTCCTGGGGACCCTTCTCTGGATTGGTGGGTGGGATGGTGGGCTGCGCCGGTCCACTGCAGGGTAAGGCTGCTCAGTGAGGGAGTCCTGGACCTGGGCCTTCCCAATCCCAACCCATTGGGAAGTTCCTTCCTGCAATTGACATTCCTTCAAATGCAACAGCAGCAACAGAAGCATGAGCAGAGCCTGAAAGATGTAAGCAGTGGCCCCACTCTCCGCCCCTATGGTCCACTGACTACTGACTGAGACTCTGGTGCCACGTGCTGGGATTGGAAATGTCTTATTCTCAAGTGAAAAGACGAGATCTTGATCTCAAGGTCAAGTGAGACAGAGATACAGAGGAGGAAAAGGAAAAGAGACAGAGATAGCAGAAGAGAGGGGCGATGGTGAAGCTTAGGGAGAATAGCATGCAGGAAGGAGAAAGTTACAGATTCATCTAAAATCCACACAGGGAAACCAAACTCCAGGTTAAGCACTGTGACAGAGGGGGGCCCGCTTGGCCCAGCTCCATTCTTCCCACCCACAGAAAAATTTAAAAACATATTTTACTCTTTTCTCTGATACTCAGTTCCCCTGAGGAATATTTTTGTTTTGCTTTGTTTTGCCGTTTTTTTTAAAGGAAAGATGTTCACGGAAGGTTATAAAACACATATAATTCACTCACGGTAATTGCCCACATGTTATTTATGTGCCGTGCTGGCAGTGAAACAGAGAAGAACGCCTTGATCAATGCATTAGTCCAATCACGGGGCTCCTTCTCTTAATTTCTTTTGTTGGTAATTTCCATACTCGGGCAGCCATGCGTAGAATTATCTCGATTTACAGATCTCGGGACCCTGGGGAAAATCTCTTTGGAGCCATTTCTGTCTCCTGGGGAGTTTGATATTTATTCAAAACTGAGTTTGAAAGCCCTATACTACAGACTCAACAACTCCAAATAACTCCTTAGGCGTGTAGTGGATCTCCATGACATTTCCCCTTTTTAAATTGGTACATTTGGGGGGCTAAGAATTAGATCATAGAAAGCTATTAAGAACAACTTTAGGTCATGGGAAGCCATGATTTGATACATTCGGCCAGGAAACAAACACACTCTAACAAACATATTACTTTTTCTTCTCTTTCCTTCTTTCGGGTCAGTAGCCTGCTTTGGTTTAGCACCTGCAGGGAAAGGGTATAATCCCTGAAACAGCCAAGCAGGTGTGGGAGACCAAAGTCCTTCTACTGAGCAAAGTCCTTCAGCGGAGCCCATGGGCAGGTAAAGCCTCCTTTCCTAATCCAGTATCACAGATATTCCAGACTGAACCTCAAAGGGTGTGGCCAAGGGGCCAAAGAAGAGATGGGTGAGCAGCTATCAGAGGACAGCCCAGAAGGTCCTGGGTTGTTTTTTTTTTTTTTTTCCGCGTACGCGGGCCTCTCACTGCTGTGGCGTCTCCCGTTGCGGAGCACAGGCTCCGGACGCGCAGGCTCAGAGGCCATGGCTCACGGGCCCAGCCGTTCCGCGGCATGTGGGATCCTCCCGGACCGGGGCACGAACCCGTGTCCCCTGCATCGGCAGGCGGACTCTCAACCACTGCGCCACCAGGGAAGCCCGGTCCTGGGGTTTTTGATCAGCAGTCAGGACCAACCTTCTCATACGGTCAACACTCAGCAATTCAGCAATGATGATAATAACTATCTGTATTGGGCTTGCCGTTTCATGGTCAGCATCCCATATAATCTCAACAGCCCTGGGGATAGATGCTGTTCGTATTCTTATTTTATATACAAGGAAATTGCGCCTCTGAGAGGTCTAGGCATGTGTCCAAAGTCTCACCCAGGTGGTAAGTGACAGAAGGGGGATGTAAACCAGCTTCTGTCTGATTCCAGGGATACCTTTCATGCCAAAACAGGTGAGTTGTCTCTTCTCAGAAACAATCAGCCAAACCCGCCGACCTCTCTCGGGCAGGAGAGTGACAAACTGCTCCGGTTTGCTGGGGACTGAAGTGTTCCCAGGACACGGGACTTTCAATGCTAAAACTGGGAAAGTTCTGGAAAAACTGGGACAAGCTGTTTTCCTTATCTGGAAGTGACGCTTAAACAAGAGCTACCATAAGAGTGTTAGCACTCAAAACTGTAGGAACAAAAATAAGTAGCAAATAAGTGGTTTGAGGGTGGGATGCAACCTTCTGGTGAGTTGTATTTGACCTGCAGAGTGTTACTAAGGTTTTTAAAGTAGAATATTGTTGAAATTCAGGAGACTTCGTATGGGAAGTTAGATCTCGTGCTCCTCTTAAAAAATAGAAAGATCAGATCTCAGAGGGGCTGTAGTCCCAGCGAGGTTGATGGCAGAAGCCTCCTTTACCGGACACCTACTTACTTGACCTGTTGCTGCCAGGTTCACCTCTCTCCTTAGGTCACCTGCTGGGCTCTCATAGACAGCTGAGTTTGGGATGTCTGGCATAGACAGCGTTGCCCCATGGTAAATTCCAACAGGACCCCAAAAGATCTAATCCATTTGTAAGTTCTTTCTCTCTCGGCCTTAGTGTCCTTTCCAGGTTGAATATTCCAGAGTCCCACGCAAAAGAGCAACTTCCTGTTAAACCTGAATCCCAAACAATTCTCAAATACCCAGGAAGTTTACGTGCCCCTAATCACTGCTCACAGTGAGGGCTGGCAGCTCGGGGCTGGGGAAGCGCCCTTGAATTCTGATGGGAAAAGGAACATCTTCATGCAAGAGTTTGCAGAGAAAAGATAGTCCCTAAATTTTATTGTTTGAAATGTGTGGCAATGTCTGACTGATGATTATGTAGGATCTCAGAGCTTAGAACGCATTCTTGCATATATTGCCTGCTCACGGCAACTGTGGGAGGAAGGCAATGTGGGAGGGTGAGTGGATGAAGCTCAGAGAGGCTGAAGGGCTCTAGCCCAGCACCTTCCACTCCCAGTCCCATCTCAGCACCACGTGCTAAAGCTTTATTAACCAGAATGTCCAATTCACCAGAATTTGTCTTGGGGATCACCTTAGACTGATATCCTCTATAGGAAACTTCCCTGGAGCACCAGCCTTCTTCTGCACCTCCTTTTCTTTTATTTTTTTTGCGGTACGTGGGCCTCTCATTGTTGTGGCCTCTCCCGTTGCGGAGCACAGGCTCCAGGCGCTCAGGCTCAGCGGCCATGGCTCACGGGCCCAGCCGCTCCGCGGCATGTGGGATCCTCGCGGACCGGGGCACGAACCCGTGTCCCCTGCATCGGCAGGCAGACTCTCAACCACTGCGCCACCAGGGAAGCCCCATGCACCTCCTTTTCTTACTTATATGCTTTTCTGCTGGCTGACGATGCCGCATTTCTGAGCTTGTTTTGCAGGGCTCCTTGCTACAGGCCAGGTAGGTTGCAGGCTGGGCCTGCAACTCCCACCCCTCCCCGTGAACGAGCAGCCTCAGTAGCTCCCTCGGAAGCGACAGAGACAACAGGTGATTCTTCCTCTCCACGACCCAGCCAGGGAGAGCCTCACGGATGTTCTCACTGTGTACCCCGACCTTGCAGTCTTACACTTCTGGCTGAACGAGAGACAAACAGCTCCTCTCCACTTGGCTGTGTGCGGCTTAACGAGTGCGTATGAAGACTGTATAAATAATTCACATCACTCAGGAGGTGGCGAGCCGAACAAGTCCCTTCTGGTTACATTTATTTAAAGATAAGGTGAAACTAAGTGAGTGATGGCCCAGTTACAAAGGCCAGGGCCCAAAGGGGATTGGGACACTCTAAGTTACACCACCGGAGTGATTTGTGCAGAATTATGTCAACTTAGAGATCCTGGCACCTTGGGAGACGAGGAAATGTCTTATCTCTAAGAAAAGTGATGCACGATGAGTAATTCCCAAGGACAGCCTATGAGCTAATTCCACAGGATTCATTTTGGCTCTGGCAGGAACCAAATTTCTGTTTCAAGCTAAAAGGACCTCTGAACTAGTGACCTTGCCAATGCCGTTTTCTCTTGGAAACGTCACTCAGGGACTCCCCGGAGGCAAGCCCTGGCTCCCTGGTGTGGATCCTTCCAGTCCAAGAAGTTGTTCTTTCCACAAGCACTGGTGCGCTTCCAGAGGGACCAGAGGGTATTTGATCTGAATCAGTAGGTGAGAATAAATATCGTTGTGAAGCTTGAGTGAGGGCAGCATCCATGAAGCCTGGACTGGAAAAGGTTGGGCCGTGCCCGTACACCCGGGAGAAGTGTCCTCTCCTGCCTGGATTTTACCTTTCTTATTCTGTGGCCACGTTTTCATCTTTTTTCCTCCTCCCTTTTCCCACGGTGCCCCCTAAATATTTCCACGGGAGACTCTGAGAACTTTGTAATAAGGAAATTGTATCGCCAGCTGACAACAAAATTTATGGAGCAAAGCATCCTCTGTTAATGCCGCCCAAACGTCTTTGTTTCTGAACGGCCAAGATGCTGTGAATATTCCAAGTCGGTAACCCTGCCTCCAACAGGCGGTGAAAAACAGTTAGCGAGGCTGACAGATCGATGCAGCCACGATGCAATAATCCTTGCTGCGTTGGACTTTGTATTTAAACACTTATTTTATGTTTAATTAATTTCTCCAAAGTGGAAAACTCCCAGGCTGCCTTTGAAGCAGGCAGTTTGTTTAAAAGATTTTGTTTTAAGAATAAGAGAAAGGAAGGAAGGATGGAAATTGGGGGGAAAGGTGTATGTTTTTCCTGTTGTTTTTTCAAATATGACGTGACATCGTGAAAAAGCCTCCTGAAAGTGCAATTCTTTGTGTGATGGAACAGAGGAGCACCTATAGTCTCACTTCATCAAAGAAACAGACATGTATCTATAATTTATGCTTTGCTTTAAGCTTCTGCTGATCTGATGTGGCTTTTTTAAGACAACACAGGCAGCCCTGGCATCACTTGTCAATCACTGGGGCATGCTCAAATCGTAAACCATTAGCAGAAGAGACGGTGGAGTTTCTTTAATGACGCTTTTATATGGGGCATGCTGGCAGTGAAACAGAGAGGGTCTGACTTGATCAATGCATTAGTCTAATCACAGAGTTCCTGTGCTTAATTTCTTTTGTCGGCAATTTCCATACACAGGCTGCGTTCAGAATCCTCGCAAAGACCCCTTCGGAGCCCTGCGTGACATGTGCAGTCACCTCTGCTGGATGCCGCTCAGTGGGAAGCGATGTCTGCAAGAGAGGGACCAGGCAGGCTGGACGGTTGCCTTTGAATCCTGTCTCGCGGTGAAGACCAGGAACACCCACCCCACGCAGCCTTGGCTCCAGACCCGGGGTGACTGCCAGCCCGGTGGCAGACCTTGCCCTGCCAATCTTGGCCCCCTCGGTGATTCTGTTGCCATGCTCACCAAAAGCAGAATCCGTGTATAATGAACAAGTTTCATGTTCAACATTTTAAGTGTCTATTTATGAGTCCCGATAATTAGCCCTTTGTCTGCAATTCCAGCGATGATGATTAGAATTTCATCTCTCGCTATTAGTGTCGATCCCCAAACTCGTCCTCCTCGCCTGGAGAATCACAAGCAGCCGGGCACCTGATGGACAAGGAGATGGGCAACTGGGGGAGTGGGGCTCCCTTCCCTGCCCCGCCCTCCAGCATCCGTCCTTTGATCCACTTCTTCTCCAGTTTTACCTGCTTTCAGACTTCTCGGGATCAGTCTTCTTTGCTTTTGTTCTTAAACTTGTGTTCTGCTCACCTTGCTCTTAGCCCTAAAGGCTGCATTTTTTACATAATGCCCTGCACACAATATTGGTGCCTTTTGCAAAATCTTGTCAGGATGCTGTGAGGTTTAAGATTCTTTCCAAATGAATCATTCCCGGAATCAAAATATTATGAGGGAGGCCAAATTATCTCTAATTATAACCGCCAGAAAACGAGAGAACTTTCCCAACCAACGGAATCGGGGAAACAACCTACAGAAATATTTGCAAGAAAAGTAATGTTCTTTTTTTTTTAAAGCGATCAACTCATGTAAGCATACAAATAAATGTATTTTAATAAGGGTAAAATTACTAGTTAATGAGTTTGCTTTGGGGTGTCGTATCTTCAGTGTAAAAATATATAAATGCTATAAATGCTTTTGTTAAGGTTGTACCTATTATTCTCTAAATGAACACAAACACAAACTCTAATCCATTTAGCAATATTATATTTTAACATATCACTTACTCTGTCTGCCACTTCTTATTAATGTACACTCTAGACAACTGAATAACCCATACCGCACAGACTCTCAGTGCCCTTTATGACTGTAAAAGGAATTTGGATTTTTGATGATATCACAGCAATGGAAACAGAGTTGAAAGCCAGGGCTTGTCTGCACAGAAGCCAGGGCCAGCCTTGGGTCTTGAAACTGGGTAGGATCCTTGTGTTCCTGTCTTAGCCCCAGTTTCCTCCTGAGCATGGTAATGCCTACAGCCCTTCCCACCCCTCCTGGCCAGGACTCCTGGGGAGGCAGACGGAGCAAATGTTGAAGTTCCGAGTTCATTTATTTGCAGAAAGACAAGAAGTTCCAGGCCTCCAGGAATCTCTGGCTCAATGGACGATAAGGGGGCCCAGGCAAGGTGATGAGCAACCAGTCATGAAAATCAGCCTGGCCCACAGCTTCTTGTTGAAGAATGAAGGACAAGGAAGCAAACATGGGAGAGGAGAGGCCACAGAGCATTTTCCCTAAGTCGGAAAATCCCTTTCTTCTGTCCTTCTCTCGGTCTCTGACGGTTGCCCGAGTTTTGTGGTGTCTCTGCTTCAGTGGGCTGAGTATCTAAACAAACCAATTAATCGCTGGGATTTGTACAAGACGGACCGGTCTGGAGAGGTGGTGTTCTTCAAGGCCCTCCGTTTACTTTTTAATCCTTGCAACCATTTATTTGCTGAATATGCACATTTCTTCCTTGAAATTTCCTAGCCATGGCCAAGGTTAACTGTATACAGACTCATTCAGTATTTATGATTTTGCATAGTGGAGAAGTTTTTTTTTTTTTCCTTCAGAGTCAGAGAATCTGGGTGCATTAATCAAAAATAATGAATAAAATGATCCTTCTGACAATTCTCATAGCTGCCTAGGTTTCAGGAGAATAACGAACTAACTTTATTAATCAACAGTTCCTGATTAATTGTTACAAAGTGACATCCATAAATTTCCCTTCATTTTAATAATACTTGCTGAACGCTAACAATATCCCCAGTGATTTCAGATTTATGGCGGCCTGGGCATCGCCAGGAGTGTGGCACTCCAGCCTCCCCGGCTCCCCCGAGGCTCCAGCCGCCCTTCACTCCCAGCCTGACCCCATCTCCTCGGGCTGCCCCTTCCTCTCCATCCTCCCACCGCCTGCCAGGAGGCAAAGCCGCAGGGCTCGGGGCATCTGGACCTGTTATCCCAGCCCCACCCAGCTCCCAAGCCATCTCCACCTCTCCGGGCCGGGTTTCCTGAAGGGTAAGGTGGAAAGCGGCATTGCAACCCATTAACTATGACAGTTTCACTTTTCTCTCCTAATTACTGGTTCCTGCCTATTTGGCATTTTCTTAGAAAAATTTGTTGAATAATGACCAGCATTAAAATGGAGGCTCTTAAGAATTTATACGCAGAGCTTAATTTATCATGTACTTTCCTTATCTTGCAGCTGAATTTATTTCCAAGTGTCTTTGCTATGCCTGTGACAGTGTAGTCATTTTCTTAAGGGCACAGCATGTATCGGTAACACATTTAAAAATGCAACACTATTTAATCAGAAGAAGCTCAGGCTGGTTTCTTTGTGAATTGTGTTTGTTTACTGCAACTGCCGGCTTGACATAAGGCAATTAGTACTAATTGTTTAACCCAGCTGCCTTGCTGAGAGCAACCAAGAACTTTTGTACTTTATCTTGTTTTCTCTAGCTGCTCTTTGCTATCCAGTTGCTGCCGTATTTGCTCTTGTTTCCAGTGTTTTAAACAGGGCACAATTCTGCCTTTGTGGAACCAAGGACTGGCTGCAGGCTGGACAGGAGGTTGTCTTCCTCGAAAAAAACATTTCTCCAAAGATGATCTGCAGCAAACTTCACCCCATCCGCTCTTCTTGGGGAGTGTGTGAAGTCCCCAAAGGCCAGCAAGAAATCAAGGTCGAAATGGACACAACAAACGCAGAGACAGTAAATGAGATGAGACAGATATTCTCTCCACCTTCTGCTTTAGCCAAACTTCTGTAAGAAGGGAAAAAAAAGTGTCTGATTTCAATGGTTTTAAAGTTATGAGGGGAAGTTGTAACTTCAGGCTACCATCTGTCTGCCTCAAATATTTTACTTCTTGCTTATTCTTTGTCAAAGTTTGCATCTATAGGAGGCCACTGGGAGTAGGAGGAAAATTCATGATTTATCTTATGTTTTGATTTGCTTGTAATGTTTTAAATATGCTTCCACCGAGACTCAGAAAGTACATCTAAAAGGAGAGAATTGTGTTGGAGTCAGACACAATGTCTCCCCGAGAAGTGGGAGGGGTGTTTCAGAGCAGCCCAGGCCATGGCTGGGTCAGGCTGACCCTGTGCAGGGCGGCTACCAGGACACCCCTTGATGTGTCCTCTGGGGACCAGCTGGGATAGACATCTCACTGAAAGATGGCAAGTACACTCCTATGCACAGGGCACCATGGGACACATCTCCCTGGAAGTGTGCAGATTAAAAACCAGCCAGCAATTCACATATCCCCAGGAGCCCTGTAGGTAACACAGACGAGTGACATAGGTCAGGTATAAAAAAAACTATTTTCTCTTATTTTCCTTGAAACACTCAGCCTTCTTAATTTAGGTCTTATCTCCCCACTTTTGATCACGACATGGGTACAAGGAACACTTCACATCCCTCTTACCTCTTCTCTATGAAACAACATTCAAGCACCATGATAAACATCAGAAGACTCAGCCTAGGTGTTAGGAAGATAGTCAAGGGTGGTGGGGACCCCAACGATAGGTGCCAGAGTTGGTCACTATGGCAGGGAGAGATGTGAGTCGGCGTCACTAATTTAAAATTAAGTTTGCTCTAGCAGTGGAAAGCATGTGTACTGATTCCAACTGGGTTTAAGAATAGGACTATTTTTTTGTCATTTCATGTAACTGAACATCCAGAGGTATTGGGCTTGATGCTTGCTCTAGCAGTGACTCAACTGTCCCATCAGGAATCTGGGGAGGGGGAAGGGTAAGCTGTGACAAAGTGAGGGAGTGGCATGGACATACATACACTACAAAACGTAAAATAGAGAGCTAGTGGGAAGCAGCCGCATAGCACAGGGAGATCAGCTCGGTGCTTTGTGACCACGTAGAGGGGTGGGATAGGGAGGGTGGGAGGGAGGGAGACGCAAGAGGGAAGAGATATGGGAACATATGTATATGTATAACTGATTCACTTTGTTATCAAGCAGAAACTAACACACCATTGTAAAGCAATTATACTCCAATAAAGATGTTAAAAAAAAAGACAAGAAATAACAAAACAAAACAAAAAAAGAATCTGGGTCTATCCCTCTCTCTTCCTTCCTTCCTCCCTCCCTCCCACCCTCCCCCTCTCTCTCTTTCCTTCCTTCTTTCTTTCTTTTTCTTTATTTCTTTCTTCCTTTTTCTTTTTTCTTTCTTCCTTCCTTCCCTTCCTCTTTCCTCCCTTTCTCTCTCTTTCCTTCCTCCATCCCACCCTCCTTCCTTCCCTTCCTTGCTTCCTTCCTCCCTCCCTCCCTCCCTCTCTCTCTCTTTCTCTCTCTTTCTTTCTTTCTCTCTCTCTCTCCCTTTCTTTCTTTCTCTCTCTCTCTCTTTCCCTCTCTCTTTCTTTTTCTTTCTCTCTCTCTCTTTCTTTCTCTCTCTCTCTTTCTTTCTTTCTCTCTCTCTCTCTCTCTCTTTCTTTTTCTTTCTCTCTCTCTCTCTTTCTTTCTTTCTCTCTTTCTCTCTTTCTCTCTTTCTTTCATCAGCTTTGGCTTTCTCCTCTGGCTGGCTGTTCTCATGATTGCTGGCTGGTGGGCCATAACAGTTGGGGTTGCTTGCTTTCTTTTATTCTCTTTGGTGTGAATGGGAGTAACTCTCTCTCCAACCACAGGCTATAAGATTGTTCCTTCTTTCTGACTGGACACACCCAGGTCACCTGCCACTCTTGGACCAATAACAGACCCTAGGAGAATGGAGTATGCTGACTGGCTTAGAGGATCAGACCCCTTCCTGGGTCTGGGATCAATAATGGAAAACAGGTAGGACAATAACCAAACAGAACTGGGGCTCTGTGGGAAAGGTGGAAGGAGAGGAAAAGCATTGGGGAGACCAATGGTGTCATTTCTCAGATCTTTTAGCTTATCAAAAGAAGTAAGAAATCTGGATTTTAGATGAAATCTTCCAATTTCAAATAAAGACAACTAATTTAATTTTTTTTTCTAAAACTTCCACGATGGTCAATATTGCGTGGCCCAACAAAGCATAATTAGGCAAGATCTGAAGGTAGCCCTTGGGTCTCCAGGTTGGGGTTCCTAGGGCGGTAGAATGAAGGACATGATGAGTGGATGGAATCCATTAGAGAAGGACGATCAGGATGGTCAAGAACTCTGGAATGAGAGACTCGTGGTGTCTTTTTTCTTCATTCTTGTGACTGCCTGGGAATAACACATGGAGTAGATTTCAGTGGGCCCCCAAAAGCACCTTAGAGACCTTTAAAAGGTCAAGTGATTTCTTAAGAACTTAACTTACTACCTGAGAGTAACTTGGGTGCTATGAAAAATCAAGATTAATGTTCATTGGAAATTAAATCCTGCCTTTTCCCACTTGGGAAAATTCTAAATGATAGCAGAAGCATGGATCAGCTGAGAAAGCTATAGGTTTTCTGTTCCAAAAATGCTTTTGTTGCTAATTAAAATTAGTCTAATTTTGAAATGATCACATCATTAAAGAGTATTTCAACTGATATTGATTTAATGATACCGACAAATATCTGAGAATAAAGAGGCTGATGATTTAGCATTATAAGGTGCTCTGATTAAACCTAGACCTGTGAAATTGATGACATGAGCTCCTGATACTTCTTCATTTGTTTTTTTTTCCCCCCAGCGTGAAATAATTATGAATAGCTCACTTCATGCAATCCACGTTTATTTTATTTTTTACAGGGATGGAGGATGGCTGGATAAAGTCCTAGTTCTTTGCTTGTCTAAGGTATTGCTCTAGCAATATCTTAATTAAGTCTAGAGTCAAGATGAAATATCTGTCCAAAGTATGTTTCTAATCCTTTCAAACTTGCAGTTTTGATGTGTGATCCTGGGCCAAGTCTTTTTTTTTTTTTTTAACATCTTTATTGGAGTATAATTGCTTTACAATGGTGTGTTAGTTTCTGCCGTATAACAAAGTGAATCAGCTATACATATACATATATCCCCATATCTCCCCCCTCTTCCATCTCCCTCCCTCCCACCCTCCCTATCCCACCCCTCTAGGTGGTCACAAAGCACCGAGCTGATCTCCCTGTGCTATGCGGCTGCTTCCCACTAGCTATCTATTTTACATTTGGTACTGGGCCAAGTCTTTAGAATGGTGTCTATTATGTCAATAAATCTTCTGAGACGTGTCAGCCAGGACATTGGGAAGGAGGGCTGGCTTTCAGGGAGGCTGGAGGTTGGCGGGGACAATTTCAGAGCGTTATCTCTTTATTCCCTGGGACAGGCCCTTTGCCATACTGTCTATTCTTCATCAATATTCTGTTCATTCATGGCTACTTTCCTCTATTTGCCTGGCAAGTCAACCCTACACCTTCAGCCTGTCCAAATGTAACCACCTGCAAATGTCTACACTGAAATCTACCCTTTTCAAAATTCAAATAAACATGGATCTTTCCCTTCTTCACCATTTGCAGTAGTTACCAGTGGTGCCAACCATCTTGACAGTCAATCAAATTCCTTCAGCAGATTTTACCTTGGTTCATTCAACAAATATTTATAGAGCCCATTCTCTGTGAGAGGCGCTATTTGTATTAGAAAGATGTGCTGTTTGTGGTGAGAAAGACAGACAGACAGGTAAGATCTCTGCTCTCAGGGTATTGACATTTTGAGGGTGTGACAGACAATAAACAGCTAGGCAAATATGTAATTTTAAATTGCTAAATGTCCCACAAAGGAAATGAAGAGGGTAGCACGACAGAGATCGGTGTTGGAGAGCCATGTAAGGGAGGGGAGCAGGTTGGCCTCTTAAAAGTATGGTTTTCAGGCTGAGACCTGGGGATGAGAAGGGGAAGAATAACCCAGAACATTCACAGTGTTGCCTGGAGTCCACACATGGGCTCCTCTACTCCTCCTACCTTCTGGATTAAGAGGCTCAGAGAGCCAGATGAGATACACTTGTCTTAAGGGCTAGATGGGATATACCTGTCTCCAGAGACTCTTTGGATGCTGCCACTGGGCTGAATATCCTGGTGGTATCCACTGGAGACTTGCTGAGCTTAACTGATGGAGAGAAAGAGTCCAGATTCTTCCCACTTCCTAAAGAGAAACAAGACAAAAGCAGTTTGGTATTACTATTAATCTTTGAGTGAGGAAATCTCAGTCCTAGGAGTTACTATTTTTCTTTGACTACACGTTACCAGAATTTCACAAGTTCTGAAATGCAAAACCATGGTAGGTTCTTCACCACCTACTGGAGTGAAAGAAAACCTCTAAGCTTTTTTTCTGCCATGTGTTTCTCCATCTTTCCCTCCATGCCTTTCCAAAACATCTCTGGTGGCCCAGCCCCAAGGCCCTCCTCTGACACAGTGTGAGGCTGATTCCTGGCTGGCTTGTGGTACTACTATTTGGGACCACATCCCATCTTTCCTATTAGACCAGACCTGTCCTAGAGGACCATGTTCGATTCCTCCTGTGTGCTCAGGGGTACAAGCAGGGCAGACCACGGAGTGTGTTAGGACAGTGGGGATTGGCCACTAGGGACTTCCTTTGGCCATAGAGACTGTCAGATGACTGTGATTCAGGGTGTCCATGGACCGAGTGCCAGAGCCAGAATGGCCAGCAGCAACTTGTCAGGGCACCTTACAAAGAACCTTTTGCCACTCAACCAAGGTAAGGAAGTGTCCAATGTGTGTGTAGCCAGAGATGGTGACTTAGCTTCTCTTGTTTGGGGCAGATCCAGTGAAGAAAGTCAAGGTTGCTGTGACTCGGCTGTGACCTGGGGACTTAGCAGCATTTCACCGAAAGTTTTGAATCAGCCCATGTTACTTCAGATCTCACATCCATTCAGTGCTGGGCCAAGTCATTGGTCCTCAGCCTCTGGGATTCAGACAGTCACGAAAACCAGAGCTCACAGTTGCCATCTCTTTAAGCTGTTGGTGATGAGGCCACCAACCATGATGGCCAGAAGGTTCTAAGAATGCTTCTCTGTATTCTTTCTGTGGGTGGCCCCGTAGCTTTCCTTTTCCCATTCTACCATCTCTGGGAAGAAGAAAAAACAGTTAACTTCTTTCACTCTTTATGATTCAAACTTCTTTCCATATTGTTGGTGACACATTTTGAAGGAGGGACCAAGGGCACCAGGGGACCATTTCTCTTGTCAGGAACGTTTTGAAGATCATGTTAATGCTTCTTCTAACTTACAAGGAATTATCAAAACAATGTCAGCTACAACTAATTTCATCTGCATATGATATCTGCAATGATTCCAAAGTGGAAGACATATTTACACAATGAGACTTCTCATTGCTTGGGATTTTCTTTGTCTCCAAACATCTGGGATGCAGCCATGCAATTGTCCACTCTGATGCCCTCTGAGAGCTTCTTTGACACACTGTCCCAAGTTTCTCTGCCTACTTGAAGGAGGAACTCTGAATGCATGACAGGTACTACTTTGCCTCTTGATTTCAACGAGTTTTCTGTTTATATTGAGTTTTTTAAAATAGAGTTTTATGTTCTTACTGTTTTTATGAGTTCCAATTGAAGAAATACCCAAAGTGAATATTTTAGGGCACCAAATGTACAATCCGGCACACAGGGAAGGCTTGCAAAGTGGAAGTTCAATTCAGTTCCAACTCCAGGCAGTGACCGCTGAAACCTCCACCAAGCTGTGATTATGGACCAGGGACAAGCCACCAGATGACTATCCTTCCTGGGAGGCCTACCAGCCCAGTGGCTAGGGCCAGGTGTTGTATGGAAGTGACTGGTATGCTTCCGCTTTCCCAGAATGGTTGTTTATGATAGGTAACCCAACAGGCTCTTCTCTGAGGAGAGAAGATGGGTAAGGAAGAAATTCCTCTGGCTGGAGAACACGGTGCATACCAAAGTGTGGAAGTGTGTTACATCCTGCTTGTCTATCTGCTGGGGACAAGCTTAGGAGGATGCCTAACCTAGGTTCTCAGTGTTTCTGGAGATCTTTGTGAACTCCTGGGGTCTGGATTGCTGCCTTCCTTCACAGGAGCTCTGGGAACTTTGACTAGATGCATCATCCCAGCCTCAGGACCAGGATCCTATGGGATGAGCCCAGGAGTAACCAAGCCTCATTCGGAGCCTTTGGACATCACCACTCCAGGTGCACTGACCCACTTCAACTTCCAGGTGTCAGTGTCTGCATCACTGTGCCTCAGGGATTTTTCTTCCAGAAGCACTGACACCCACTCTGCCTGCACACAGCAGGTGGGAAGCAGCAAGGAATGAACAAGCCCAGGATCAGCCCTCAACCAATGACTGTTGATAATGGGCTATGATTACACCAGTTCTCTCACCTCTCAGATGGGGTTTCCCAGGATTTCCCATGGCTCCAGGCACCACTGTGGTAGCTGTCTTGATAAAGCACCCTTTGTTGGCTGAACTTCCTTTTCCATCCACCTACCAGTATTTCCTGTAGCCACATCCTTGTCTCAGGGTCAGCATCTAGAGGCACCCAAACTCAGAAACATGCACCACTCTTGAAGGTACAGCCAGGCAACTGGTGGGTGCGTTGCTGGCCCTTCATTCTTCCATTCACAGCTCAGGATCTCAAGTCTATTGGCCATCATCCTGGCCCTTTAGCAGTTCTGGCAGGGAGGTTGGATAAGAGCACGGCCCTTTCACACAGGGAGAAAAAAAACTCAACTGAGGAAAGGTCCTGGTAGTGATCTCTGGGAGCAGAGTTACAAAAAGAACCACCCCTTTTAGTAAAATGACTAAGAAAGGCTCCTGTCAGGAGAGACGATGCCTGGGGTTTTGAAGGAATGACAGGATCTGGGAAAGTAAAATAGGACAAGTCACATCACACAGGTTGGAAGATGCTGGGACTTAACAGAGAACCACGAGTAGGTGACATTGGCAGGAGCACATCAAGGATTTATGAAGGCAGGAATTGGGAAGGAAAGTGGGAAAGGAACATTAGGAAAGTCCTGGAGGGTGCTGTGCCCTTTCCAGGACTCATGGAGTACGGCCTCTTGGGAAGTTACACACTGGCCTTCTCCACAAAGATGATCAGGAAATGTGCCACTCCCCAGAGAAAAGTTTCAGGTCCTACTCTGGCCAAAGTTGAGGCTTGGTACTAGAAGCTTTAGCCACCTTGCCATCTGGGCAACATTTTCTTCGTTTTTGTTTTCCCTTTTTCCACTAAAAAAAAAAAAAAAAAGCCAAGAGGTTAATTAGTACTAGTCACTGCATGAGGAATCAGTCAAAAGCCTACCCTTTGCACACATATCTTTTAAATATATATTTTTACATATCTCATCACTCACGTCTCTGCCCTTCACACTTACCTTCTTCCAAGTGCTCAGCATGGAGGTACAGCAGATGCTGTTTGTGATCAAGCCTTGCACTTTTCTCTACTGTGCACACAGGTCCAACATCCACTGGCTGGAGCCTGCACTTCTGTGACTGGAAGATTGCTCCTGTCCCTGGAGCCAGGACAAAAGTGTGCTCTCCACCCAGGGAGGCATTCTCAACCAGTGACTGCCAGGACCTGGTGGATAAACATCTCAGCCCAGGAGTAACTTTTATGAGATAGCTCGGAAGTGTGTGGAGACTCCATCAGTGCGCAAGAGTTCCCCATCAGAATTAGGCTCTAGTCACCCGCAGTGGCAAACTGCTTGGTGAAATACCATTTATTGGCCCCTTTCCTTTCTTGTCTCACTTTCCCACCCTTCTACCCATGTTTTCAACTTCCCAAATAAGCCAGCATTTGAGTGGTTGAGTCCTTGTATTAAGGCCTGCTCCTGGGGGAACCCAGACCAACACAGCCTGTCCTGGCAGTTACGACTTTCAGCTTGTTCATTAATCCATTCAACATACATTTATTGCTGACAATGCTTGTTGCTGGAAATACAGTGGGGAAAAAGACCTGCAATGTTCCCTTAAGAGGCCCCCCCTTCCTGTAGGGGAGACTGATAATAAACAAGTAAACATGGGCAAAATGATGGCGTGGGAGGGAGTGACTCCGGATGAGAGGGGTACATAAAAGCCAGGGTTCTCCAGAGAAACAGTATAGGAAATATGTAGACATACAAAAAGAGATTTATTGTGAAGGACTGGCTCACACAATATGGATACTGAGAAGTCCCACAATCTGCTGACTGCAAGCTGGAGACCCAGGAAAGCCAGGGGTTGATTCCAGTCCAAGCCTGAAGGCCTGAGAACCAGGCGTGCTGATGTCCAAGTGCAGGCAAAGGTAGATGTCCCAGTTCAGAGAGTACATTTTTCCTTCCTCTGCCTTTGTGTTCTGTTTGGGACCTTAGCAGATTGGCTGATGCCCACCTGCCTGCATCGATGAGGGTGATCTTCTTTACTCAGCCCACAGATTCAAATGCTAATCTCTCCCAGGAACAGCCTCACAAACACCCCTGGAAATAACGTTTTACCAGCTATGTGGGCATCCCTTAGCCCAGTCAAGCTAATGTGCAAAGTTAACCATCAAGGCTACTTGAGATTGGGGGGCAGGGCAGGCTAAGCCCCTCTGAGCTGTTAATTTCTGAGATGCCCAGCCAGGCCTGGTGTCTATGGGGCCTTCCCTCATGAAAGCATGGCTGGCCACTGGCCCTCTCTGCCACCTCCACCCCTCGTCCCTAGCCCCGTGGCTGTTGTTCACCAAGGGCTGCCCATCTCGGGAGGACCCAGCCAAGCTATGAAATGTGGGTCCAAATGGCCTCGAACCCATCACTGCAGCCTCAGATGTGGGCTGTTCTGAGTCCCAGCTCTCCCCTGGTCATAGCAAAATTCTAAAATCTGGACTAGTTGTTACAAGACATGGCTCACAGAACTGAGGAATTAGAGAAGAATAAAGGCCCACATATTTCAAGCAATTTGTGTACATCGGGCTTTAGCAGGGGCTTTAAAATATGGTGTCTCATGGAATCCTCCTAATAACTCTTTAGAACAAATATTTAATCCCTCATTTTAGAGAAGGAAACCAAGGTTCAGAGGGGTTGAGTGACTTACTCTGAGTCAGAGCTAGCAGAGCCAGGACTTAGGCTTCAGTCTGCACGGCCCCAGCCCCATGCACCCCTACCACACCCTGCTGTGTACCCACAGACCCAACCACAGTGTCTTTTGGGATCTCTTTACTTTCACCCTTGTGGCCTTCCGGGGTCAGCCTTATTATTTAAGCCCTTGTTATGCCACGTTTCTCCAGGAAGTCTTCAAGGATGACCAGTGTCAGAGCTGGAGGCTGAGGTCTGGAGCTCCTGGCCTGCTTCTGGGGGATCCTGGGGCAGAGAGCAGCAGTACCACCAGAACATCGCTGGTCATGGGTGCTTGCTTGGGTGCACAGGAATCATTCCTCAGGAAAGGATCAGAGCTGGCTGGCTTGTGCTGCCCTCTCCTCAGTATCCTGGCTTGAGCATCCTCCAGTGAGTTTCCATAGTGATGGTAACAACTATGAAGATTATCTCTCACTGGTCATTTTTTGGTGGCAGACCTTCAGGGCTCAGAATCTCCTGTGTAATATCTTAGGTATTTCCCCGACCACCTGCTGCTCCATGGTCATGTCTGTTGTAACACATTTGTTTTCTAAGGAGGAGCACATTGACATGGATAAAAGCCCCATCCAGAATCAACATTCTTTTAGATGACGCAGAGGGCCAAGTCTTGGCCTAGCAGTAGAGAACTTTCTAGACTTACTTTAAACATTTTCTCTGTAATACCTTGGGAAGTGTTCAAAAAAGCTTGTTCCCTTTGCATTCATCTGAGCCTGGCATATGTCAGTTTCTGTGCTTTTCAAAACTGCTGTCAATCCCCCACTTCTCAAATCAGTTAATTATCCAGCTGACTGTCTGTTTGGACAGAGGAAAACCCAAATTGCTTAGGATCTCACCCACTCCTCTGCAAGTCAATTCCATCAACATTTACCACAGCCCTGCAGGCTTTCCCAACGCAGGAGGGGTGGGGCGGGGTGGGGAAAAGGAAGCTGGGGGTGTGTCCCCACTGGGAGACCGGCCTGTGCCCTCTCTTGGCTATAGAGCCTCACACCCAAGGGTGAGGGGAAGTGGTCACTGGAGACACAAAGGAGCACAGAGCTGTGCCCTGCAGGACAATATGCGAGCAAAAGAGACCGAGCACCTTTCAATTCCCCTCTGCAGCTGGGAGCTCCATGTGTGCCAGCTCGTGGGATATCTTAAGCAAAAATATCGGTTTATTAGGAGAATCACAGGAAAGATGGAAGAATGTGAATAGGGCAGGAAAATTTGGGATTCAAGTGACAGGAAAGAATAGACAGCTATTTCAGGGGACTCTGCCGGCATGATCTCATGACATGAGTGCCATGTGTTTTCCTTAGAGATGGGGAATGAGAGAGAGAGAGAGAGAGAGAGAGAGAGAGAGAGAAAGAGAGAGAGAGACGACCCTTCAATGTGCCCAGCTCTTGGCTAGGGAAGATCAGGCAGTCCTCCCAAGACTGAGTGCAATGCCACAAGGGGACCTCCCCAGGGGACAAGCCTGGTGCTTTCTGCAGAAGATACAGATATGGATGCCAGGTGGGTAAAGCTATAGATACCTGCTGCAGGGTGTTAGTGTCAAGGGTACAGCATCCTGCCTGAGAGAGAAGGCTTGTGAAGGGTCTGAATTTTCCCTAATGACCAGAGCAAGACCAATAAGGTGGTCACAAGCATTGGGTTCCTTCAAGATCCAAGAGTTCAAAACCCTCGGATGGTTGAGCTGGGAGAACTCTGAAAGCAGCCAGGGCTGCTCTGGTACATGAAAGGGGGACTGGAGGTGCATTTAGTGCCATGGAAATTAGAGAGTCCAAAGAGAGATGAATCTGGAGAGTCCTCAAAAAATTAGACACAGAATTCCCATACGGTCCAGCAATTTCACTTCCGAGCATGTACCCAAAAGAACTGAAAGCAAAGACTAGAATAGTGATTCCATTTGTATACCAGTGTTCATTGCAGCGTTATTCACAATAGCTAAAAGGTGGAAATAATCCATGTGCTTGCTCATCAACAGATGAATGGATAAATAAAATGTGATCTATAAATACAATGGAATACTATTCAGCTTTAAAAAGGAAGGAATTTGGTATTAGCATATACACACTACTGTATATAAAACTGATAATCAACAAGGACCTACTGTGTAGCACAAGGAACTCTACTCAATATTCTGTAATAACCTAAATGGGAAAATAATTTGCAAAAGAACAGATATATGTGTATGTATATCTGAATCACTTTGCTATACACCTGAAACAAACACAACATTGTACATCAACTATACTCCAATATAAAATAAATTTTTTTAAAAAATTAAAAAAAAAGAAAAGGAAGGAAATTGTGATACATGCTACAACACGGATGAAACTTGAAGACATGGTGCTGACTGAAATAAATCAGTTACGAAGGGCAAAGTTTGTATGATTCCATTTACATGAGGAACTTGATGGACAGAAAGAGTGGTGTTTGCCCAGGGCTGTGGGGAGGGGCAGTGGGAGAGGTTCAATAGGTTCAGAGTTTCAGTTTGAGATGATGACAAAGTTCTGGAGATGGACGGTGGGGGCAGCACAAAAACGCGTATGTACTTAATGCCAGTGAAGTGGACACTTACAAAAGTTAAAGTGGTAAATTTTACAGTATGTATACTTACCACAATAGAAAAAGAAAAGAAAAAGAGGAAGTGGAACAGGCCGTTTGGGCCCTGTCACCAGAGACATTCAAGCAAAGGCTACCTAAGTCTGGACCTGGGGCTCTGCAGTGGGACTCAGGCAGCAGATAAGGGTTGGTGCATTGGAGAGTCAGGGTGACTTAGAGGAAAGGGTGCTTCGAGGTCAGGTAAAAATAGGTTAGAAGCCCAGCCCTGCATCCTCATTAGCTGTGTGATCTCATACAAGTTGCCTAAACTCTCTAAGCCTGCCCTTCCTTATCTGTAGACCGTGCTGCATGGGAATTGTGAAGACTGAATGAGACAGTGTTCCCAGAAATAATTCCCCTACAAAGCCCAGTAGAAAACAGATCAGAACAACAGATATAGACTGACCATAGGCAGATAAAGAATCACAGATGACTCTGAAACACGAAAAGATGCTCAAATTCACTCACAACAAGAGACACGTGAATGAAAGCTACATTGAGGTACCAGTTTTCACCTATCCAATTGGAAAGTCCAACAGTTGGAAAACACATGCTGTTGGAGAGGTTCTGGGGAGACAGCCATCGGTATTATTGGTTCAGGGCAAAATAATGCCCCCTCATGGAGGGCAACTGGGCCATACTTATAGAAATGAAAAATAAATATTCCTGGTGAACCAGCAATCTCACTGTTGGGAATTTATCCCACAGATATACCTGCACATGTACAAAATGGTATATTTACAAGGTTTCTCATAATAGGAAAACTTGTAATAGCAAAAAGCTTAAAATAATACAGTGTCCATTTATAACGGACTGGTTTAAATAAACTCTCACATCCACACAAGTGCAACAGTATACAACTGAGGAAAGGAATGAGGAGGCTGAGCTAATATGACTAAATGACAAAAAGCAAAGTTTAATAATGCAGACAGTAAGCTGCTTTTATTGGAAGGGAGGTGAGGGGGTCAAAAAATATATCTGTAGTTGCATCTTTTCGCTCAAAGGGGCGCTGTGAGGATAAAAAAGAAATTAATAAAAATAATTGCTTGTAGGTAAAGGGTCTGAGATGGGAGTGAGACTTCCTGGGTGTATCTTTTTACATAAATTTTAATTTTTAGATCATGTTGATGCATTACTTGCTTAAAACTTAATTTCAAAAATAAAACAATGAGGGGCGGAGTCAAGATGGCATACTAGGAGGACGCGGAATTCGCGTCTCCTCACTAGGGCACCTACCAGGCACCAGTGGGGGACCACGGACACCTAAGGGGACGGGAGGTGCCCTCAGCGACCAGGTAGGATGGGGGGTGAGTGAAGGGGAAGGAGAAGTGGAGGTGGGATGGGACTGGTGCCCCTGAGGGGCAGCTGGGGGAGGAGAAGGGATCCCACCCCGGAAGGGGGAAATTGGGGAACCACTGGGAAGGCAGAGGATCAAAAGGGAGCTGGGCAGGTTTCCCCTGCCCACTTGGGCCCCCAGGAACCTGCTGAGATCCTGGGCCTGATCTCTGCCCACCTGGGCCCCCTCCAGCCGCATGGTTCCTGAGGGAGTGGGAGGGAGGGAAGGGGAAGCAAAAGTAAAGGCCAGACCTCCAGGCCCAGCACCCCTGAGAGGTGGCTGGGGGAGGGGAGAAGTGCCTAAACCCAGAGGGACCCACCCACTGTCAGGGGTCCAGCAGGGACGGGGGAGACCCTTGGGAAGATTTTGGAGGAGGGGCATGAAAGAACAGAATGGAACAGGTCCAGGGCGTTCCCTGTCCCCTTACGCACTGGGAAGCCTGTTAGGCTCCCAGGCCTAATCCACTGTCCTTGGAGCCTCCCTCCAGCCGCGCAGAGCCCAAGCCCTGCCCCTACACCCCCACCCCGGGCCCCACCTCTACACTCGGAGACCCCCTCCAACGTGCTGGGCCTAAGCCCCACCCACACACCCTCACTCAGGGTCCCACCTCCAAACTCCAGAACTCCACACTCCAGACGCCCTCCTTTCCTTGTGCTGCCTCTCCCCTTCTGCACAGGTCCTAAGCAGAGGCCTCGCCCCACATTTGAATGTCGCCCCGCCTAGCCCCACCCCATGCTCAACCCTAAACCCCACCCCTGCCTACACTCCACCCCCTTAGCCAAGGCCTTTTTTTTTTTTTTCTTTTCTTTTTTCCTGTTTTAGATTGGAGTTCTGTTTTACCTTGTTGATTCATTGTTGTTGATTCTTTTATATTTTTATTTTTCCTAACAAATATTTTATTTTTCTAATTTTATTTTATTCTTTATACTTTATTAGTGATCTCTCCTTTTGGCTTGTTCCCTCCCCCCCGCTTTTGTTTTTTCTTTTTTCTGTTGTGGATTTATTTTACCTTCTTGCAGTTGTTTCAATTATAGTTTTGTTTTTCCTAATATATTTTTTATCTTTCTAATTTTATTTTATTTTTTATTCTTTGATATTGTACTGCTCCTTTTTTTACTTTCTTTCTTCCTTTTTTTTTTAACAGCACCACGAAGCTTGCGGGATCTTGGTTCCCAGGCTGAAGATCGGGCCCGAGCTCCTGTGGTGGGAGTTTTGTGGCCACCTAGAGGGGTGGGATAAGGAGGGTGGCAGGGAGATGCAAGAGGGAGGGAATATGGGGATATATGTATGCATATAGCTGATTCATTTTGTTATACAACAGAAACTAACACAACACTGTAAAGCAATTATACTCCAGTAAAGATGTTAAAAATAAATAAATAAAATGATGAAAAATAAAGTTAAAGACCTATGAAACTATACTGGAGACATAAAAGAAGCTTTAAGGAATGAATTGATGTTTTATGTTCCTATAGGGAGAGCCTCTGAAGGTGTCAATTCTTCCCAAATTAATTAGTTAATTCAATTTATGTTTACTCAACATATAGAATCTAACAAAGTTATTCTAATGTTCATACAGAAAATAAAATGTTCTAGAATTGGCAAGATAATTTTGGAAAAAAATAATGAGGGCTTTATGTTCTCAAGATATACCTTTAAAAACGTAATTAAAATATATTTTAAATATAGCAATAACAGTGTATTATTACATAAGAGAAGACAAATATATCAGTGAAAAAAGATAGAGAGCCTGGAAACTGACATGTGTGTATGTGAACATTTAGAATATTATAGAAATGAAACTAGATCCATTTTTCATTAATAAAACTAAACACAAGTGTGTTAGAAATCTACACATTTAAAAACAAAACTCTAAAAATATAAAAATAAAATGTAGAATTTTTTATAGACCTTCCAAAGCAAGAGAGAAAACCCAGAAACAACAGCAAAAAGAATAATCAGATTTTACCATGTAGAAATTTAAAAATCACTGCAAGTACAGCTGCATATATTTGCCAGTCATTTATCAGTAATAAACGGCAATTGAAAATGAAAAAAATTATTTGCAATAGCATTAAATTTCCACACCCTGAGAATAAATCTAACCAGGCCTCACACAGGAAAATATAAAATATTACTAAGAATATGGAAGATTTAAATAAGTGGATCTATATACTCTGTTCACAGGTTGAAAGACTCAATATTTTAGCTATGTCATTTCTCCTCAAATGATCTATATACGTAATGCAGCCCAGTAACAATACCAGGATTCTTTTTTTTTGAGGAAATCAACAAGCTGATTTAAATTTTACTGCAAATATAAAGGGTGAAGAATAATCAAGACTCTCCTTAAAAGAAGGTGGGAGGACTGATTCTATTGATTATTCTGAGTTATTATAAAGCTACAGTAATTAGGGCTGTGGTGTTGGTTCAAGGCTGGGCAATGGGCCAATGCAATAGCAGAGAGGCTAGAGAGAAACTCAGGTATATGGGGACACTTGACCAAAGACAAAGGGCACAATGCAGTGGGAAAATAATGTCCTTTTCAAGAAATACTCCTGGGTATTAACTGTATAACAATATAAGGAAAAAAAGCAACTTGACTCCCTCCCTACCTCACACCAGCCATACACAAATCAATTCCAGACAGATTGTAAATCTAAACATGAAAAGAAAACAATAAAATTTCTAAGGAAAATATTGGAGAATATTCTTATAGCCTTAAGGTAGAGAAGACTTCTTAAATAAGATATCCAAAGTCTTACCATAAAAAAGATTGATAAATTGAACTACATTAAAATTAAAAGCTTCTGTTCTTCAAAAGACATCATAAAGAGTCTAAAAGATAAATCACAGGGTGGGAGAATATATTTGCAACACAAAGAGCCAATAAACAACTTGTTGCCAGAATATACAAAGAAGTCCTACAAATCAATACAAAATGACACACAACCATGCCAGTTATTAACTTATTGCCTCTCGGCTTCAAATTCACGCTATTCTCCCCTACTTTGTAATCCTGGAGCTGGGCTCTGCAAACCCCATGTCTGCTTTGCCAGCTGGCTCTGTGTCAGGCTCTGACAATAGGGGTCACTGAAGGAGGCTGCAAGGATGGAGGAAGGACTAGGGTCTTTGTTTTTCTCTTGGATTTGCCCCAACTGGTGATGAGCTGAGCAGGAAACGACGTGGCTTCTTGCAGCATTCCCATGGCAGTGGCAGGCCCTCTTGGTTCTGAAGTGGCCCCAGCAAACTTCATCTTTACTGCAGAGGCATGTGGCAGGTTTCTGCAATAGGCTCATCGTCTCAGAATCTGAATAGAACTACCATGTGACCCAGCAATTTCACTCCTGGGTATATATACAAAAACAATAAAAACACTAATTTGCAGAGATGTGTGCACCCCAGTGTTCATAGTAGCATTATTTACTATTGCTAAGACATGGAGGCAACCTAAGTGTCCATCAAGAGGTAAATGGATAAAAAAGATGTCGTATATTTTATGCAATGGAATACTACTCAGCCATAAAAATGAAATTCTACCATTTTCAACATCATGTATGGATTTGGAGGGTACTATGTTTAGTGAAGTAAGTCAGACAGAAAAAGACAAATACTGTATGATATCACTTATGTGGAACCTAAGAAATACAACAAACTAGTGAATATAACAAAAAAGAAATAGGATCACAGATATAGAGAACAAACTAGTGGTTACAGTGGGGAGAGGGAAGGGGGCGGGGTAATCTAGGGGTAGAGGATTAGGAGGTAAAACTACTCTGTACTGATATAAAATAAATAAGTTACAAGGATATATTGTACAGCACAGAGAATATAGCCAATATTTTATAATAACTATAAATGGAGTATAACCTTTTAAAAATTGTGAATCACTATATTATACACCGATAACTTACATAATATTGTACATCAACTATACACCAATAGAAAAACAGCAGAATGGGTAAATGCAGTATGGCATACTTATTAAATGCAATACTATATATACAGTGGCAAAAATGAACAAAAGATAGCTACATGGCACAGTGTGAACGAATCTCACACACATGATACTGACCAACAGCGACAAAGAGCCAGACACAGAAAACAGAGAATGTACGATTTCTTTCTATACATTTTCTAAAGGCAAAACTCATCTTTTGATAGTTATTGTTGCTTTGAAACCACATTACCTTTGCGTGGAGGAACCAGATGGTGACGGGGCAGGTGTGAGAGAGCAGCTTCTTGGGTAGGTAAAATGTTCTATTTCTTGGCCTAGGGTGTGGTTACATGGATTTGTTTACTTTATGATCATTGATTGAGCCCAACACTTTTACTTATGTTTCTAGATTTGCGTTATTTTTCAATTAAAAAGTAAATAAAAAAAGAAAAGGTGACAGTTGAGATAAAATATTTACTATATTTATACTAGCCAAGGTTTAATACCCAAAATTTATAAGGAGCTTCTATATAGAAAAGACAAACTATCTAAAAGAAAAATGGGTGAAAGAGTGTGATAAACAGTTCACACACTGTATACAATTGGCCACTGCACACAGGATGAATCCCCCAATTTCACTGGGAACCTGGAGAATATGTTCGCAAACACCAGTGAACACCCATTTGAATGGAGAAAGAAAAGACTGATAAAATGCTGGTGGAGATGTGGATAAATAGGCACTTTATTATCAGAATCAAAATAAAACTATGACTAACCTTTGGCCCAACGTTTCACTTTTAGGAATCCTAAAATAAGAGTCACACATATTTCAGAAGGTGTAAGTAAAAGAGTGTTCACTAGAGCATTATTTGTAATATGAAAGAAAATGGAAAATTAAATGTCCATTAATTGGGAAAAAATCAAGTATATCCATAAAAGGAAAGGCTATGTGGCTGGTGAAAAGAATAATGGGGCTGCATTTGGCTTGACATGAGAAATCTGCTGTAAAGCTAACTCAGAAAAGCAACTCTAGGATCGGTGTATTGAAAATTATGGCATTAATGCTAAAGAATTAAAGCCATAAGGTATATTTGTAAAGGGTATCTTTCAAGTGTTATCCTGTAGGTTTATGTACTACTTAAATATCTTATCAGAATTTTTTTTAATGGCCCAAGTAAAACATTAAAAAAATATATGAATTTAAAGTACCCACTGTGAGGTAGGTACCAGGACCCCCATGGGTGACAGTTCTGGTTTTTCCTGATACCCAAGGCGGACTCCATGCAGGAAATAGCCAAGCTCCATCTCCATATCCATTTGAAACCAACAGGATTTATTTAGGGAGGAGGGAAAGAGGGAACAGGAATTCCTATCTAAGGAAGAAGTTGCTTAGCCCTGAGCTGATTTATTCTTGGCTTACTCCGTGGTCTGGAATACCTACTCGGACTATTCTCCATCTGCGTAGGGTTGGTGGGAGGTCTTTCTCCATAGACAAGGTCTGATGGTATCTGGCGGAAATATAACGTGAGCCTTGCATGTGATTTTAGATTTTCCAGTAGCCACATTAACAAAGGAAAAAGAAACAGGTGAAATTAATTTTAATAATATGTTTATTTAACCCAAGATAGCAAAAATATTATCATCTCAACATGTAATCAATATAAAAATATTAATGCACTATTTTATGTTCTGTTTTTTTGTGAAGTCTTCAAAATCTGGTGTGTACTTTACACTTACAATACATCTCAATTTGGATGTTACGTTTTTCTTGATCTGTATTTGATTTCACAAAATTTACAGTTGAAAAAGTAGATTCAAATACCTAAGCTGTTCCAAACATATTTAAACATACTTAGAAATGTTCAGTAACTGAATCAAGTATCAGTCATTTCGTTTGAATTTGAATAAAATGAAGTTAAAAATCCAGTTTCCTAGTTGCCCTAGCTATATTTCAAGTGCTTAGTGGCCACATGTGTTCAGTGGCTCAGTATCGAATAGCACGGGTCTAGGCCAACCCCTCCCTGTGGTCCTGGAGGTGGCTCCCTTGGCCATGTGCTGGGACTGCAGCTCTTCTCTGCCTCCTGAATACGTGGAGCTCCAGGCACTGGGAGAACCAGGTGAGTGCTGGAGAACAGCCAGCCTCCAGAGTGGGCAGAGAGGCTCAGACACCTGGGTACATGATATTTACCTAGCAGCCTCAGCACTGCTGTGCAGAGCTGGTGAAGATGAGCAAGGGGCCTTGTGAGCTGTGAAAGACCTCCACAGAGGGATTGCATTCCTGGGGGATGAGCCTGACCTTGGGATGAACCCAACAGGATGACCTAAGCTAAGATTTCACAATGCAGTGGCAGCAGGGAACAGGTGGTGGCAGCAGCTGGGAGCTCTCTGTGGGCTGGGGTGGGACCTCGGCCTCTCTGAGCAAATGAGCCCTTACAGAGGGCAAGTCTGGGCCCACAGGGGAAAACGAGGAAATCCCCAGCCCTGCCTTGCACCAAGGTCTCTTAGCTTCTTAGCTGAGGCAAGTTATAAGGCCTTCAGCATCATCACATCTCTGGTATAATCACACCCAAGGCAAAACTGAAGGGCTGCTTTTCTACATCTTTAGAAATTCCTTTTTTCTTTCTTTCTTTCTTTCTTCTTTCTTTCTTTCTTTCTTTCTTTCTTTCTTTCTTTCTTTCTTTCTTTCTTTCTTTCTTTCTTTCTTTCTTTCTTTTCTCTCTCTCTCTCTCTCTCTCCCTCCCTCTCTCTTTCTTTCTTCCTTTCTTGTCAATGGTGAAGCTTCTGTTGAAAAACCATTCTTGAGAATCCTGTGGAAGCCTCTCTCTGAGCTCTGGGCTGGGAAGACCACATGCTTTCATCACCATTCTGGGTTCCCATTTTGGTGAAATTGACATTTCATGGATTAATTCATCTCTATGATGTGCCAATGGATGCAACCACATACAAAACATGGCCCCTCCCCTTTAGCAACCCACAGTTCAGTGAGGGCGGCCAAGGGAGATTTCCTTTTGTTGAAAACAGTGGTGTTCAACCTTGGCTTCACAGCACTGATGCCTGAGACACACCCCAGATGTTCTGATTTAATTAGTCTCGGGTGCAGACATGGCACTGGGGTTTTAAAAGCTTCACAGGTGATTCTCATGTGCAGCTTGGGTGAGCACCACAAATTGGAATCAAGTCAGTGACCTCAAGGGCCAGCAACTGGGTTCTAGGAATTCTGATTATATCCCAGGAATTCTGTGCTCCGGGAAGCAGTCAAAGTGATCCTTTAAAGTGTAGCCTTTAAAGGTCACAGCCTTCCCCTCTTCAAAACTCTACCATGGTTCCCATTAAGTAACAACCAGAGCCCTTGTATCTCAATATACGCACAGGGCCCTGTATGATGGGCCCCATGTCATCACTCTGCCTCCTTACTCCCTCTCCTCCGGCTGCTCTGGCCTCCAGGTTGGTCCTTAAGCATTCACCTTAGCTCTTCCCTGTGGCCGGGACAATCGTCCCTCAAACACCCATGTGGCCAACTCTCTCACCTCCTGCACACTTGTGGTGATTAATTTTACGTGTCAACTTGACTGGGTTAAGGGGTTCCCAGATAGTTGGTAAAGCATCATTTCTGGATATGTCTGTGAAGGTGTTTCCAGAAGAGACTAGCATTTGAATCAGAAGAATAACGATCACCCTCACCAGTGTGGGTGGGTATCATCCAAGCTGTTGAGGGCCTAAATAGAACAAAAAAACAGAGGAAGGGGGAATTCGCTCTGCTTGAGCTGAAATATCTACCTCCTCCTGCCCTTAGACATAGGCATTCTTGGTTCTTGGGCCTTTGGACTCAGAAGTAAACTTATGCCATTGGCTCTCCTGGTTCTCAGTTCCTTGGGTTTGGACTGGAATCTGCCACCAGATTTCCTGGGCCTCCAGCTTGCAGTCAACAGATCATGGGACTTCTCAGCCTCCATAATTGTGTGAACCAGTCCCTTAAAAAAAATCTCTTCCTATATGTCTATATATTTCCTATGGGTTTTGTTTCTCTGGAGAATCCTGACTATATACCACCTATGCTCAACATTATCTTCTCAATGAGCCTTTTCCTGAGCCCTCTGCCCCTTTCACCCTGCTCTCTTTCTCTATGGCACAAATCTCCTTCTAACATACTATATAATTTCCTTATTGGCAACGTCTATTAATTATTACCCACTTCCTCTGCTAGGGATGTTTGTCTGCTTTGTTCACTGATGTGTTCCTGGTGCCTAGGATGTGCCTGACATGATGGGTGCTCTGTAAATATTTATTAAATACGTGAGAATCTGCAGAGTTCTAAGTAAGAAAGATTTCTGGGTAAATGAAGGTGATGACCTTACATGTTTAACGTTCCCCATCCAGATACTGATAAATGATGAAAGGACTAAAGGAAGAGTGATATACTAGTACTTCACTGGAAAATAGGGAAGATGTGCACTGTGGATAGGCCAGAAACTGCAAGAAATTACTACTAAAAATAGCACAGATAGATCAAAAATGAAGGAAATGACCCCCCAAAATACATCTGCTTTTTTGAGAAAGCAGTAGGTGTCATGGGAATAGAGAAGATCATGGCAGTATCTACCCAAACGTCTGCATTTTAAGTGGTGAGAACAGAAGTGTGGGTAGGTCATGAATTGGATGTGAGTTCCATGTCCTTTAACTATTTGTAGATTGATACCCTGGGAAAGTATCTGCTCCAGGAGGTATAAGGGTAAGAACAAAAGCAGCAAGTGCAAAAATCCCAGATATAAAAGTCTCTCTCTGATGACCATGGCCCTTCCCAAGGTAGTGAACTGTGGGGTCAGGAAATAGGCCAGATGGAATGACATTCCACACTAGAAGTAGATGCAGGTCTAAAGGGAAAACTTCACATGGAAAGCTAATCCTTGGTGGATGGCTTCAGCAAAAACAGAGAGGGAACTGTAGCAAACTGAAATTTCCCTGCTTTGACTGTCTCCTAGCATACTTCCTACTCCTCTCTAGCTGCATAATGACAAAGCAGATTTGTAAACTATGTCAACTCCTCTTCCAATTTCAGATCTGTAAGTATCCAGGTGGTGAGGGAGGGATCAGAGGAGAATTCGCTCACACTGTTTGGGGCATATACCTAGTTTGGATAGATGTCTTCTTGTTTTAGCTTGAATAATGTGACCAAAAATGGCACCTATGAAAAGACTCTGCATTACTTAAACAGAAGAATATGGCAATTATAACATACTTAAAATATACTGTATTGTTTACCATGTGCTTTCAGTTAAATTCAGAAAAAAAAGAACTCTGTAAAATGAGGTGAAAGATATGATAGTGAGCAAACAGACTGAAATGCAACGGGAGGTTCCTGAATTTCGAAAAGTCAGTAAAGAAATGGAAAGTCACTAAAGAAACAAAAAGTGCAGGTAAAAATGACATTAGAGGCATTAAATTGCAGAAGTGACATAAAAGAAAGTAAAACCAGTGATACAGAGAACAAACACAATAAGCTCTATGAGTGCAGAATTTTCTTTTCAGACTAAGAAGATAGATGTTCTAAGGGTCAAGAAGATAGATAAGGAGATAAAACAAATATATAAATATTCTTTCAAATATTCAATAATCCAAATATACATTATTCATAATCCCAGGAAAAAAGGTTTGAGGTATAGGAAGAAACAGTGAGGAAAAAAAAAAACATGCAAAAAGCAAAAAAACAATGATATTCCTAAAGAAGAGACTGGAAAAATATAATCAATTATCAAGGATAGAATAGAATAAATCTCTTGGATGAATAGAGACATAAATCTGAAGATTCACATGGCTAGATGTTTACAAGGTTAATGAAAAGTGATCAATTCCTGTACATAACTCCGGTGAAAAATTTTCATTTCAAAGGGAAAGAAAAACTCCAGAAAGGAGAGAGAAACACAATTATAATAGAATGAAGATTAGGCTGTTTTCTAACTTGTACTCTGCTGTATTGGGGTAAAAGAACAGTAGAACTAGACTCACCTTTTTCTAGCAATATGGTGGACTTAATGTTGAAAGAAAAATTTGCTGCAGAAGATTTAAAAATGTGGCATAGAATTTTTAAAAGCCACCTAAACAGGGTAGGGAGACAAAATCTGTGCATGTTCAAGGTGGGTGGTCAGATCAGAGGCAGCTATGTATAGCCAGCAACTCTATAAAGCAAACTAGGGAAAAAACACACCCCACAGAGAAAATGAAATACCCTTCTGTCTTTGGCTCTAGATGGAGGGAATAAAAAGAAGAAAGATTCTTCCAAGAATTTTTTAATATAAATCATTGCATGAGTTTGGGACTGGAATTCACACTACCAGTGTGGCCTGAAATTCCCTAAGAAACTTTAGTTTAAAGTAGTTTCAGGTTGGCAATATTCATATGTGTCTAGCAGAGCTAAATGAAATATTCTTCAGAAAAACCACTTTAAACCTAGGTTTCAAAAAACTCCAATAGATAAAATTCTGGAGAACATGCACTCATAATCAAAAATTACAAATCACATGAGGAAATGAGCCACCATAGCAAGAATTAGCAGAAAATACAAACTACAGAATCATCAGACATTCAAAACCCATAGATACCACAATGATAAAATTCAGAATATTTAAAACTGTGTTTATTAGGATTAAATAAATAAAGGAGAGTTTCAAAAGTGTAACTACGAAACTAGCAACTGTAAAAAAATTACCAGGAACGCTTTCCAAAAATTAGTAGAATTTCTAGGAATTAAAACCTTTATGCACAGATTAAGCAGACATAGAGAATAGAGTGTGAAAATCTAACATATGCCTCCTCAGAGTTCCAGAATAAATATATTAAGAGAATTGGAGGAGAGACAATATTCAAAGATATAGTGGCTGCAAATTTTCAGAATTGATAAAAAATTCCAATCATCAGATTGAGGAAGTTCACCTACTCCCAAAGAGAATGAGTATGAATAAATCTACATCTCTAAAACCCTCCAGACAAACAGAAAAACCATAAAAGTGACTAGAAACAACAGAAACAATAAATAGAAAGGATAATTAAAGTGACATTCGACTTGTCAGCAGCAATGTTAGAAGCCAGGAAATGGAAAAATAACCTTAACATTCTGAGAAAAATTACTCTTAACTTAGTACTTCTGAGTATAAAATTATACCTTGCAAGAATGAAGATGAAATAAATATGTATTATAACAAAGAATGGCTTGTAGAGTTTTAAAAGGATAAGCTGTTAAAAAAGGAATGTCTAAAGGCCATTCTTCATAATACAGAAAAGCGTTTTGAGATGTAGGAGGGAATGGTGAGCAAGAAAATTGTATATGTGTGGGTAGATCTAATTAAACAATGACCATTTAAAACAACTATTATGATTTCTAAAATGTACAGTACAAATTGAGAAAAAATAAAATACTGGGTAAAAATAGTGGTAGGTGCTAAATATTCTAAGACGATTGCATTATTTTGGAAGAGGATAAAGATACTGATTAACTACAAGATGGAAAAACAGGATAAAATCAATCATCTAAATTAAAAATACATAAAAGTAGGAAAAAAAACAAAAAAGGAGCAAAAAAGAAAAAAAATTAAATTGTAGAGCTAAAGCCAATTATATCATATTTCACAACAAATGTAAATGGACTAAAGTTTCTGGGTAAAGGACAAAGATTTTCAGGTTTCATTTAAATTTTAAAAATGGAGAAACACTTAAAACATTCAGACTTGGAAAGGTTGAAAGTAAAATGATGAAAAAGGATACACTAGATAAGCACCAATCATCAGAATGGAGCTGGTGTAGCAATATGAACCTTAGAAAAACTAGAAACACATTACTGAATATAAAAAGTATGACCCCATATTGAGTTCTAAGCTTCTCTGAATTTAATACCATAGCTTTACAATATGCAAATAACAATGGTCATAACTAAAAAGAGATTCCAACAAACCCATCATCAAACCAACAGATTTTAATACACCCCTTTTATTAAATGATAGATTAGGTAAAAAATATCATTGAGGTTGTAGAATATCTGAACCAAACAACTAACAAACTTGAATTAACGTATTAATAAAATAACAATCTTTAAGAGAACTTTTCTTTTCATAAATAAATAAGATATTTATAAAAATAAAACACAAGTAGCAAGATGCAAAATTTTTAAATAATTAATTTCATACTATACTAGATATAAAAATTTCATATATAGCATATATAATAGCTGTATAACTATATAATCATATACTAACTGTAGTTATGTATAGTTATATAATCTCATAATCGCTGGAATGGCAAGAAAGTTACATCTAAAGAGAAATTTATATCATTTATATCAGAAAAGAGATAAATATTAAGGGTAGAATAGAAATTAATAAAATAAAACCAAAATTGTACTAGAGAGGCTTAAAAGAAGCTAATATTTGGTTATTTTAAAAGGCTAATAAAAATAGACCAACTCTAGTGAGAAGGATCATTTAAAAAACAGAGGTAGACAGCACAAATAAAACAATTTTAGGGATAAAAAGGAAAGAAAAACTATAGATCAAACAGGAATTAAAAGAAAAGAGTGTATTTTTTCAACTTTATGACAGTATTTTGGAAATTTAAATGAAATGGACAAATTTCTTAAAAATCAATTAGTCTGACCAAAGAAAAAATATTAAATTTTAATAGTCCTGTAACAAGTAAATAAATTGCATCAATAGTTTAAAAATCTCCCCACAAGGAAAACATTAGGCACAGGTGATTTTATAGGTAAATTTTATCAAAAAATGAAGAAACAAATACTCCAAAATCTTTATAAACACCTTCAGAAAACAAAAAGAGGGTACAATTCCCAAGTTACTTCATGTGCCAAGCACAACAAGATCAACATAGAGAAGTAAAGTTATAGGCCAATCTTACTTATGAATATGGAGTTAAAATCTACCTTCTCCCTCCAAAAAATATGTAAAAAGAGAATGTAAAATGACCAAACTAGTTTCATTTCAAGAATGAAAAGTGAGTATAAAATTATAAAATTTATAAAGGTTATTCACCACATTAAATTGAGTCTCTCAAGGTCATTCTTTCTGATTATTGTTGTTTTCTATTTCTAATTCAAATTCGATCAATGTCTGCTTCTTATATTTTGAAGTTAACTTTTTGTGCACATTTACTTTAGAAATGTGATACTGTCCCTTGGATTCATCCCTTTAGCTTTATGAAATGTCTTGATTTTTAGTAGTGTTTCTTGTTTTTAAATCTATTCTGTCTGGTATTAGTATAGCAACACCAGCTTCCTTCGGTTAAGGTCTGCATAGCATGTCTTTTCCCATCCTTGTAACAATTATGTGTTCTTATGCTTAAAGTTGTGAGTCTTTTAAGCAGCTTATAATTACATTTTGTCTTTACATTCAGTGTGACTATCTTTGTTAACTGGAATACTTACTCATTTATATTTAACATAATTACTGCTTTATTTGTGTTTACATCCTCCAATTTAGTACCTGTTTTCTTGTAGTTCACTTGTTCCATGTTTCTTTGCCTCTCTTTTCTTGACTTCTTTTGAGTTAATCAAAAACTTTTCATTATTTTCTCTCCTTTAGTAACTTACTTGTTTATAAGTTTATTCTTCTTATAGTTACTCTAGAGATTACAATTTCATTCCTTGATATATTACCATCTGATACAAATTGTTACTTTTCCACTTCCTTGATAATGTTCAAAATGTGGAACATTTTCAGTCCATTGACCCTCTCTTGCGTTTTGCAATTTTGTTGTCATGTATTTTAATTCTGCATGTTTAAAACCTCACAAGACATTATTATTGTTCTACACAGTCATTATCAGTCAATGTACATTTATATTCATCTATATGTTTACGCTTTGACTTTGTGTGTTTAATTTCTTCTTGCATTTCTGTGATTCCCTTTAGGATATATATAATTTTTTCAGACCAAAGATCTCTCATTAATGTTTCTTTCAGTGCAGGTTTGCCAGAGGTAAAATACTCCTGGTTTTTGTCTGAAACTATCATCATTTTACATTTATTTTTGAAGAATATTTTTGCCAGTTATAAAATTCTAGGTTGGAATTTATTTTATCTCAGCACATTAATGAGTCCATTCTCTTGTCTTTTGCCTGCTGTCATTCTGTCAAGAAAACAGCTGTCAATCTTTTATTTTCCTCATCTCAAGATAATGTTCTTTTCCCCACCTCTGACTGCTTTTAAGCTTTTCTCTTATTTGGTCTATAGCAGAACACTAGGTTGTGCCTCAAAGCAATTTTCTTTGTGTTAATTCTTCTTGGGGTTTACAGACCTCCTTGAATCTGTCTTTCAACAATTTTACAAATTATCCAGCCATTTTCACCTTGCATATCATTTTATAGTCCCTGCTACTACTTTAATTCTGGGATTCTGATTACATATATGTTGGATTATTTGGCTGTGGCTCACATGACATCTCATACATGTAGTCAATGCTCTTTCATGTATTTTCCATTCTTTTCAATATTTGTACTGAGTTTAGATATTATATATTGATCTTTCTTCAAAAAAACCCCAACTAATCCTGGCATCTTCTGTTTCTAATATTTAGTTATACCAATGTAACGTGTACCCAAAACCTTAAGGTATTTTATATTTTTGTAATTTCCATTGGATTCTTCTTTTTATTTTATATATATTCTAATTCTCTGTTGATATGCTCTAAATTTTAATCCATTTTCTCCAAGTTTCCTGTTTATCAATCATACTAAACTCATTATATTAAACTTTATGAAATTTCTATTACTCTACCAGTTTTCTTCAACAAAAATGTCAGTATCATATGGTTCAAACTGATGCTGCTTTAATTCCATTATCTGAATAGTGTATGAGAATGTTTCCATTGTCTACTTTTCTTTTGGCTTTTGGTCAAGTGGTCCTAAATGTTTATGTGTGTGTGTGTGTATGTGTGTGTGTGTGTGTGGTGTTTTTTAAATAAAGTTTAACTGCATAGAGTATAGCACACAAATCTTAATGTATAACTTGATGCACTTTTGTATATGTATACACCCATATATTTTCACCTAGATCAAGATATAGAGCATTTTCAGTAATGAAGGTTACCTCATGCCCTATCCCAGTCATTGCTGCACCAAGAATAGTTGGGGAAATTATGCTTTTTTTATATAGTATGTACTCCTTTGTGTTGATTTCTTTTCACTTAACTTTATGTCTATGAGTTCATCCATGTTGTTGTGTCTGTCAGAATTTTGCTACTTTTCATTGTTGAGTAGTATTCCATTGCATAAATACATGACAATGTATTTATCCATTCTACTGTTTATGGATACCTCTTGTTGTCTTTCCATTTGTGTGCTTTTATGAAGAGTGTTGCTCTAAACATTGTGGTGCTTATCTTTGGTGGACATAACCACTCATTTTGGGGGGAAATATAAAACTAATGAATCCAGATGCTGGACCATGGGACATATGTATATTTTGCTTTAGTAGGTATTGCTAAATAGTTTTTCAAAGTGATTTACTAATTTATAGTCTTATTAGCAGTTTAAGAGAATTCCAGCTGTTCTACATCCTCCCCTGAACCTGATACTGTGAGTCTTGTTAATATTAGCTTTTCTGGTGGGTGTATAGCAGTATATTATTGAATTTTATCTTTATTTTTCTGATGATTAATTGATTAATTAAACTAAATACTTTTTTGTGTTTATTGATTATTTTAAAATCTTCCTTTATGAAGTGTCTGCTCAAGTTTCTTGTTTTTCTGCTGGGTTATCTGAATTTTTCTCATTGATTTATACGAGTTCTTTTTATACTCTGAATTTGAGTTCACTGTTGGATATTTGCATTGGAAATATCCTTTCCAAGTCTATGGCATGAATTTTTATTCTCTTAATGATATCTTTTAATGAACATGGATTCTTAATTTTAATGAAGTCCAATACATTAGTCTTTTCTTTTACAGTTCGTAAATTTTTGGTTTTGGGAAAGTCATGTTTACCTACTTAAAGAGAATTAGGATCTTCTCCTATTTTTCCTTCTAGAAACCTGATTTGTTTTAATTATCATTTTTAATTCAATGATCCATATTGAATTAATTTTCATGTACTGTGTGAGGTAGGGATTGTATTAGTCATGGTTCTTCAGAGAAAAAGAACCAGTAACATATCTATATACATATATAAAATAAGGAATTTTCTCACCTGATTATGGAGGCTGAAAGCCCCAAGATCTGCAGTTGACAAGCTGGAGACCCAGGAAAGCTGATGGAATAGTTCCAGTCTAAGTCAAAAGACCCAAGAATCAGAAGAATTGATGGTGTAAGTTCTAGTCTGAAAGCCAGCAGGCTCAGGACCCAAGAACAGCCAAAGTCGCAGTTCAAGTCCAAAGGCAGGGAAAGATGAATGTCTCAGCTCATGACAGTCAGTCAGTGACTGATATCTATGGGAAGGTCAGTCTCTTTGTTCTAGTCAGGGCTTCATCAGATTGGATCAGGCCCACCTGCATTGGGGAGGGTCATCTGCTTTACTCAGTTTTCTGATTCAAATGTTAGTCTTATCCAGGTATACCCTCACAGACACACCCAGAATAATGTTTGACCAAATATCTGGGTGCCTCATGGCCCAGTGCAGTTGACAAATAAAATTAACCATTACAGGGATCAATATTCATTTTTATCTATCGTCTGTCTATCTATCTACACTTGACCCATCACCATTTTTTAAAATGACCATCCTATTCCCAGTGAATTGTGTAAATACTTTGTCACTAATCATGTGTCTGATAAGGATGGTTATTAACACAATTAACAAAGTTGATGATAAATATAGCTATATATATGTTCATAACTATTTAAAATATTTTATATTTTTACTAAAATAATAATTGTGTGGTTAAAAAATGTTAATGTACTCTGCTGCCCCTTTTCTCCTCTGCATTCCTGCTCTCCATAAACAATTGTTTTTCATGATTTTGCCCATTTCTAATTAATGCTTATATTAATGCAAATTTCTTGAGTCATGAGTGTTACATATTATATACTGATTTCTTGTTTTATTAGTTACATTTTTTTGCTTCTGCATCCACTCCCCATTTTCCCTCCTCTACCTAATCAATATATCTATGTCACAAACTGTAGTTATATCAGTAATTAATGTTTATATTAATATAACCATATTGCTTTCTGCCTAACCATGCAGTATACAATAATTCTCCTGTACAACTTTTTGGTTTTCTGGGACGTTGACAACTGTTTTATTTTCTGATTACTTAGTGTTCTATGCATTGAGAGTCATTTCTTGATAAATGCTCCAAAAGACTTGTCAAATATATGGCAGTATTTTTCCAAGTCTTTAGACATATTTCTGAGCACTTCATATGTTCTCCTACCCCAGAGACGTCCTTCCTACAACCTTTTGTGAGTTTGTTCATGTAGCTTACGGTGTTATGGTGGAGATGAAGAATTTTAATCTCATCTCCTATTCTTTTGTATAGAAGCTTTTTTTTTTTTGTCTTGTTTCATTGCTGTTTGTTTTTTTCCCTCTCTGAAGCTCGCAGGATCTACTCTTTATCCTTAGTGTTCTGAAATTATGTGATAATGTTGTTGGCATAAGTCTTCTGTTATTATTGTTTATTCTGTTAGGTGTTTCATGGATCCAGCCAATTTGCCAGTTTCTCATTGATGTTCTCCCCAGAATTTTCTCTTGCTGGTCATCTATGGGAATTCCTGGATAGACTCAACACATTTCTCATCTTCTCTGTTCTGTTACTCATCTTTTTTGTTTTATTACTCATCTATTTGTCTTATTTTCTCCCATCTATTGTCTATTCCACTAAGTTCTTTTTAGTTTGCTTATTTGTTTTTATTTTTGTATCCCTCCTTGTCTTGATCTGTGTCGTTCATGTTGAGTTTTCTCACATGTGTTATGATTTTGGGCTCTTTATTCATATTTAAAAGCAAAGCTTTAAACTCATTAGAAGCTCCAAGTGTCCTCATCAGATCACCATTAGGGGCCTCCACTGTGGTGCAATCAGGCTGCCAGCTTTTTTGTCTTTCTGTTGTAAAGCTCCCTAATGACAGACCTTGTAAACATTTTTATTTGTATCCATTTGGTTTGTCCAGAAAATAGTCCTTTAATATACTATCTGGTGGCATTATACCAATTACTGACACCCTGGAAAGAGGGCAAGGGAAGAGATGTGGTATGTGACCATTCTGGATTTGGATTTACTTTTTCCTTTTGTTTTCAATTTAGTACCTTCTCTCCCAACTACATCTGGTTTCCCCACATCTGGAGCCTCTCAATTCTAAACATAATAAAACTCCCATTTCCTGTAGAGATGGGAATGGGATATATCCTTGGCTACACATGGAAGACAAAGAGATTGGAAAAGGCATGGGGGGTGGCATCTAACTGCTCAGTACAGATGTGCAACTTTGGTAACTGTGCTGCCAAACCCCAAACCTTCCTAGAGTCCTGGGGGAAATGAATTTTTTTCACTGCTCTCTCCTCTATTGGCACAAAGGCTTCATTTTCCTTGGTTCTTCTGTGTTATTTACCCCTGCTCTATTTGCTATCTTTGAAACAATTTCTATCTATGAACAGTGTTGATTGCTTTTCTATTCTCTTTATCTTTATGGGTTATTATTATTTCAGTTATTTTACTAGTGTATCAATAGAGTTTTGAGAGAGTAAGGAAATATATGCATGAGAAATTTAATGTATATCTATGATTTCATAGATACTTCTTATATATATATATATATATAAATCTTTCTTTACAGACACAAATCATACCACAAATTAAGCAGAGAATATGTATTTTGAAATAAATCCTGTACTTTCATAAAGACTAACACAAAGAAAATCAAAAAAGAATAAAATGTAAATATACAGGTGTATATTTTATGACTAAATACAATAAAAATAATCACCAAATAATAAAAACCTCCACAGCTGTCAACGATAGAAACTATTACTAATGCCTTGACTATTATTATTGTTATTATTAATTTTATTATTACTACTAGTAAATAACCCCTGGAATAAAAATTAAGTTCAAATAAAAGTCCAAATAAAAAGGAGTATGAACTCTTTAAAAATGAATGTCAGTGAAGACAATGCGTGTGAAGGTCTGTGAGTACTCACGTGAATCTGGAGAGTCTTAAATGCACATAGCAGAAAATAAAGAAGATTGAAAAGTAAAAGAAGCATATATAAAACTCAAGAAGCTAGAAAATAGATAAAAAATAATCAAAATTCTATAAACATGTTTAATAAAGATAATGGGAACACTCACTAACATAGAAGTTTAAACAAATGAATACAACCCCAAAAGCTTGCTTAACAGGACTAATAAAAAAATAAATAAAACTTTTCACAAGACTAATCAAGAAAGAAAAAGAGAGAAAAAATAAATGTTAGAAAAAAATGGGACAGATACATAGCTACTGACAATATTATGAAAAGTTATGAGTAATCTATATACTGGTTTATGCCAATAAATGTAAACATTTCAATCAAAATTTTAAAGATAAAGTAAGTGGTGAAAATCAACTCAGGATGAGATGGACTACCATAATGTACGAATAACCATAGAATAAAATGAAAGGAAGTCACATAACAATCTTTAAAAATGTATCAAGCTCAGGTGGCTTTATGGGTCAGTTCTACTAATCTTTACTGAATTAAAATGATATACCATATGAACTGTTTCAGATCGTAAAAAAAAAATTTAAAGCTCTTCAACTGATTCTGTGATCCTAGCTTAACTTCACACCCAAACCAGAAAAAGAGCTTTAAAACAATCTCAAATCAATGAAAAGGAAAGAAAAAATTATGTCAAACTTACTTATGAACATAAATGCAAAGATCCTCAAAGAAACAATAGTGACTTTATTCAGGCAATAATATAAATATTGTTTATATTTAGTATAATAGTACACTTTGACCAACCAGGTTTACTCAAGAAGGTAAGACTGATTTAACATTAGAAATCTATCTTGTAATTAATTGATTTAATAGATTAAATAACAGATGATAGATTTTATATTCTTTTTTCTTTTTTTTTTTTTTTTTTTTTTTTTGCGGTACACAGGCCTCTCACTGTTGTGACCTCTCCCGTTGCGGAGCAAGGCTCCGGACGCACAGGCTCAGTGGCCATGGCTCACGGGCCCAGACGTTCCACGGCATGTGGGATCTTCCCAGACCGGGGCACGAACCCGTGTCCCCTGCATCGGCAGGTGGACTCTCAACCACTGCGCCACCGGGGAAGCCCCAGATGATAGATTTTAATATCCATCCTTATAAAAATTACCAGCAAGCTAGGCAAAGTAGGGAAGATCCTTGTTAAAGTACCAATCAGGAGCCACAGCCAGTATTTTTTTACAGTAAAGTATCAGCATTCCTGTTTAAGTCAGAGCCAAGAATGCTAGCAGTCACTACTACTCTCGATGCTGTTCTGAAGGTTCTAGCCAGACAGCAAAAAGTAAGAGGTGTAAAACTGAAAAGGAAAAGACAAAACTGCCTCTAAATAGTAGACTTAATACATGAGTTCAGCATGAGATTAAAGAACAAAGATCTCCAAATCGATAGCTTTCCTCACCTCTAGGCATCATCGACTAGAAAAGATAATGACAAAAGATGTTATTCTCAAAAGGACTGGAATAATAATAATTCCAGAAATTCTTAGGAAACATATTTCTTTCTTTTCAAAGTTTTCTTGGCAGGTCTTTCTTGAGCATCAGGCTAATTTATTGAAATTGTGTGTGTGTGTGTGTGTGTGTGTGTGTATGTGTGTGTGTATGTGTATTTCTCCTCTATTCTTCCCTCCATCATCCTATGAAAGTGGGCACTGCTTCTGGGGGTAGATAGTGGGTCAGAAGAGAAGTGGTCTGCAGTACATGTGGTCCCCCCAACTCTCCTGGGAGATCACTGATGTGATGATGCCAAACATTAGTGACGGGCACCAGAGAGGAGACAGAGAGAAAGAGGATGTGCCCTCTGCTTTCCCAAAGGTGAGTTCAGAGCTGAAAGAAAACAAGGATGCCTGATGGCAGTGCCTGAAGAGGCCGACAATGTCTTGGGAGGATGGCTCGTGACACCTCTGCAGATTGGGCCCGAATCACTGGGTTCTCAGCCTCAACAAAGGCTTGGATGGGAGCCAGAGTTCCCTAAATTCAAGGGTCGTTACATGTTCAGCAACGAGGATGGTTGCGGGGACTTTGATGGCCTTAAGGGTGAGAGGCCCTTTTTCTGTTTCTCTTCTAGACAAAAAGGAGGTAGGATAGCTACCCTGAATCTGAAGTCAACCAGGCCTCGGTTTGGATCGGTATGATGAGTATAGCAGTACACAGAGTAGGAGCCCATGCATTTGGGACGGCTTGAAGTCCCCATAACACCAGCTCTGGACCAAAACAGGAACAGAATAAAGTTCCATCTTGCTAGTCCAACCCTGACTGAGGCCCTCTGTGAGTGTCAGTTTCCTCATCTGTAAACTGTAGACAATCTTCATAGCCTTGCTGTGAGAATTGAAAACCTAAGGCATTCAGTGTGCTCAGCAGTTTTTAGCATATCACTAAATCATGTTCATACATGTTAAGTATTATTATTATTGTTATTATTGTTGTTATGAATAATATTAAATCAAAATATATACTGCAAAGCTGTTAGAAACATAGAGATAAACATAGAGAAACAACATCAGTGGTAGAATATAGCTGTATTTTTCTGATTTGGTACCATATTTTATTTGCTCACTTAATATATCAAGTCACAGAAGTCTATTGATAACATTGATTTAAAGTAATGTATTAAACTCTGCAGAGATAATGCTTGTTGCTTTTTTTCCAGTGCCCATCAAATATTTACAATAATAATTATGTTAGATCTCTAAAATACCCGAATAAATTCTTGAACAGATTGTAATGGCTACATTCTCTGATTGCAATGCAACAGACTGTATATAGATAGTATAATTTTAAATGAGAAACTACTTGAAATTTAATAAGCATATTTCTATGTAACCCAGTAAAAGATAAATTGCAACTACAAATATAAACTATTTGAAAAATAATGAGATAACAACATAGGAAAATGTATGTGCGGCAGCCAAAGCTGTACTTATTAGTACAGTAATAATCTTAGATGTTTTTCTTATTAAACAGAACAAAAATAAAAACAAATACTCTGACCATTAAACTCAACAAGTCAGCAAAAAAACAAGAAAGCATAAGAAAAGTAGGAGGAAGGAATTAACAGAAATAACAAGCATAAATATACAGTCAGCAGAATTGCTAAATAAATGAGATTGGGTTCTCTGAAATGACAAATAAAATATTCAAAACCAAAAAATCTAATCAAAGAAAAATGAGACCAAAATAGGATTGAGAATAAAGACATAATCACAAATATGAAGAGGATTTATATAGATTTTTAAGAGATTTCTATGAAAAGCTCTGCTAAATATGGAAACTGCGTAAAATTCATAATGTTCAGGGAAAACACATTTAAACTGGCTTAAGAAAATCTAGAAAATACAAGTAAACCAGAGACTCTTTAAACAAATAGAAAAATATTGTCAAAGAAGTAGCTCTATAAAGATGCTGGGATCAGAGGGTTTTACAGGCAAGATTTATCAATCCTGTAGGGGATAGATAATTTCACTGTAATTTAGCTGTTCTAGACAATGGAAAAAGAGTTTCTCTCTCTGTCTCTGTCTCTGCCTCTCTCTCTCTCTCTCTCTCTCTCTCTCTCTCTCTCTCTCACACACACACACACACACACACACACACACACAAGCACACAGAATTTTTTTAAAAAGAGAATACATTTCAGAAGAGAGGACATATGATTTTTTAAATACATTTTTGCTTATAATATTATTACTTACCTGGAAAAACCGACAGAATCAAGTGATAAGCCATTGAAATTAATGAGAAGTGAGGAAAGTAGCATATTACATAATTGAAAAATAATCACTATTTGATCAGAAATAACCAGCTGATGGATGTAATAAAAAATGATCCTTATTTATTATAACATTTCCAAACATAAACTACCTGGAAATAAATTTAACAAGAAATGTGCAAGACCTATAGGATGGGGGGAAAAAAACATCCTATAAAACTTTACTGAAAAAGCAAGCCTGCATAGGTAAACTCCTGGTGGGAGGGGGTGAGTGAGTCAATCTCTAGGGGAGGGATGCTGACGCCAGAGCATCAGGTGGTCTTGTGGAGATTAAAACCTTGAAAATATGTCCTTTTCAAGTCTCAGAGACATTTTGTGAAACCAGTAATGAGAAATTCCCTGCACCCACAGAAGCCTGGATAGATGTAAATGAGGAGAAGCTGGGGCAGGGCCAAGCCGCACAAGAAAGAAACCTTAGCCACTGGCAGGGCCTAGTTAATAGTTTAGGTGGTTGAGATTAGGTAACCCCAGGAAGACCTGAGGAAACAGGGCACCAGGACTCTTTACTCAGTGGGGTTCACAGACTCCACGGTGACACTGGTGAAAGCTGGAGAAGAAGTGAGTTCTCTTCGGAAAAGGGGGCATATATACCAGCATACACTTCCCGTCCATCTCAGTGTGGCCGTGGGCCCTATGAGGACCCTGTCTCAGCTCTTCTGTACTGTCACCTTCCGCCATGGGAGCTTACCCTGATCCTCCAGAGGCAGGGGCATAGATCACCATCTAGGTCTCAGACTCCAGAGTCACCCTCCAGGTCAGGAGAGCTTGATGCATGTGGGCCACTGCTTCCTGGGTGGGGGACGGTGTCCTGAGCATAATCCGGGCTTAAAGTTAAGGGGCAGGAGGGTGGCTTTTCCATTTGTCAAAGATCTCAGAAGACAGTCAGCCCAGCTGACTCAAGTCAGGCTGTCCTCACTAACTGATTTGTTGGGTAATCTCTCAATCCTCACCACACTTTTCTATGGAGCAGGTTTTCTGTGATCATACCAAGATGAACTTGGGGAGCATCAGTCTTCATCTTTATCAACCTCCTTCCTGACCCCACCCACAAGCCACCCTAAATAAAGACGCTAAGTAAAAACTGTGCACTTGCCATGAAAGGACAGCTTCCAGAGAAATGCCCTGTCCCCACCTGCAGCCAGATTACTGTCCTAAATGCTTACAGAGAAATTCCAGTGCCTGCCATGCTTGTTTCCATGTGCAAACAGAGGCTGCACCCCTCCCCCACCGTTGCCATCTGGTAGATTCTGTTTATCTCTGTTGGTTGAGTTCTTCTACCCTCCACATGCAAACACTGGATCCAGGAATGCACAATTCTAACCCAATCCAAATCTAGGAGGTGGAAAAGGCACACTCGGATGTTTTCTAGTTCTTGTCAGTTAACCGGTGAAGCTAGTTATTTAATTTTTTATACTAGCTCAAAGTCACATGTCTGAAGGGCCTGAGGGTTTTCTTGGAGCCTTCCTAATTTTTTGCAATCAGCTCCTGGCTTCTGACTGCACAGGAGGGCAGTCAAGCTGAATGAGTGAATAGAAATATGACATCAGAAGACCCTGAATAGACCCAGTGGTCAGGAGACATTAATCTTGAGGTGTGCCATCTCCTTTCTCTGAGGAGCTAACGTCGCCCCCATTTCTGACCACTGCACTTCATTTGTCTGGTTAATCTCCCAGAACCTGGGTCTTATGATTAATCCCATAGGTAAATTCTGCTCTGGTGGGTCTTTGCCTCCCTGAATTTTCAGGATGGCACAGATCACTGATATCTCTTCTCTGACCTCAGCCTTCCCTGGACCCATATGACCGTTCACACCATCTGGGGTCAACTCTCCCCTCTGTTATTTGACCTTAAACAGTCCAGTCCTATAAATACCACAGCCAAGGTAAAGGGCATGATTTAGCAAGCATTCCCTGAGCACCTACTACATGCCAGGTGCTGAGCAATGTGCTGTAGGGATTGTGGAGATGATGAAAACGTGGAGTCTGCCCTCCCAGAGTTTATGCTTACTTAAGGCAGACCCTAACTCTGTCACCTGGCAGACCATGTTCTGAAGCTGAGGATGGTACTGAGAAAGCACAGCAGATGGGGGCTTGCTGCTGACTCTTGGGGAAGGGGAAGGCACTAAGCACCTGGGGCAGGGGATGGGCACTTGTCAGGTGGGAAGAGCAAGGATACACAAAAGAGCATGTAGAGGAACCGTTAGTCTGATGTGACTAAAGCTTTAGGTGCATGAGGGAAAGAGAATGAAGAAAGGTTGCTTCAGGATGTTACGGTGGGTTTCTTTCTCTCAGAACTGGATAAAGCATCAAGACAGTAGAAGCTACGTTTGCCATCTTGCAAAAGTCTCAAATGAAGTGTCTGATGATCTGTTGCTTGTATGACTCTTGAAGCCCTCAGCCACCTTGAGGATATACGAAGGCTTAAGGAGAAGAGATCAGATGAGATCTGTTAGTGGATTTCTTTGGAAAAGTTTGGTGATGCCTGCAATATCTCTCCCCCAACCTCACTTGAAGACAGGAGAGAAATCCTTCAGTGGGGTCACCTGGGGAGCCTAGTGTGTGCCCCACAGTCTGGACATGGATGTCTACCTCCACCTGGGAAACCCAGAGGACAGAGATAAGTGTCAGCTGACTTGGGCAGAGTTGGAATAACCCAGCTCCCCAGAGTTGGCAGGAGTACCTCCCTGTGGGCCATGCATGGAGAATGCCAACCTGCAAGGTGCAGGTACCCTTCCCTGGAGATGAACCACCAGAAACTCAGGGGCTGAGGCAGAGTGTGGCCAGCCAGGGGTCTTGCATCACCCACTTCATGGAAAAGTTCTTCAGAGGAGAACTGGCAAAAGCAGCCTTCAAAAGCCAGAGTCAACTTGAACTTTCTGCCAGCCAGGTAAGAACTTCCCTGAGCCCTCAGCTCTTCTCTCCCCTCCTCCACTGCACAGGACCAAGAAACATGGACTTGAAAGTGAGAAGGTGGTGAGCATGAAAGCAGACTCCCCTGACAACTCAACTACGAGCAGTTTGGGGACAGGTGGGGGCTGGTGACTGGGAGAAGTCAGGCTTGTGGAAGAAGTTGGAAACTGATTATCACGTGGGACGGGCTTCTTGAGTTACTGAATTGAGACTGTTTTGTGAGTTAAGGCTATTTCAAGATTTTTTTTTCTGCTGGCAAGAGTGATTTCCTAAGCTTGTGTGCAGGAGTGGGGAAGGAACAGCCCAGCAAGCAGACTTGACAGAAGAAAGCAGTATGCCATGACTTCTACTTGTTCCTGGGTGCTGGGTATAGAGCTTAGGCCTTCACTGAGTGGGTGTCAAATGCCAGGGAGGGCTGTGCACTTTTTCGGGGGTGTCTAAATTTAACGTTTCCGAAACCAGGAGCGCTCAAATGTGATAAATACATGTTTCATCCCATTTGTAGAAAACAGGATAAACTTCCAAATGTCCTTCTGCATTTTAGTAAGAAACTTAAAGAAATGGAGAAATCATTTTTCCATGTGGTTATGTAGTTTTCGAAATTCTAATGACTGCATAATACTCTACTTAACCAAATCCTGTTGGATGGACGTTAGGTTATTTACAATTTTTCACCATTATAAATAATGCTATGATGAATATGCTTGTGCATTAATCTTTGTGGTTACCTCTGATTATGTCCTAGGGTGAAAACAGCAGACGTGGGATTACTGAGTGAAAGAAAAAATGTGAGGCCTTTGATACAAAATGCCAGTTTCCCCAAAACCTTAAACCAATTTATAACCCCATGTGTCAGCGACAGTATAATTCACCCTCACACGGTCAAACAATGAACATGAAATATTTTAAAATCTTTTCTTATATGATAAATGATTAATGGCATGTCAAGGTTTTAATATGTATTCCTTTGAAATCTGGTGAGAATAAACAATTTTCTATCTTGACCAAACGTATTTCCTCTCTTACAAGTTTTCATTTGTTAACTTGTGTTTATATTTTTGAGTTCTTTACCTTTTTCATGTCAGTTCATGTGAATAATCTGCATAATAACATTAACTCCTTGTCTTATTTGATGCAAATTTCATCTACAGTTAATTGTTTATCTTTTAGTAGTAACTTTTGATATTTGCATGTTTTAAATATCATGTCGTTAAGTGTATACATCTTTTTCCTATGTGGTTTATTCTAACAAGGCTTTCTGAGAACAGAGAAAAATGCCAATTTTATAATGTCAGGTAAAAATTATATTTACAGTATGGTTAGAACTATAAGATATACATACACCAAGTTAAAACCAAAGTCCTAATAGCAAAATCTAGAAGTTTATCAAAATTTTACCAGTAGTTGGCATTAAGAATTGGGTATGTAGATATTTGTTTTCTATTTTTCTATATATCTCCTATTTTGTGTAATAGGAGACTTGAATATTGTACGTGAACCTTATTCCACAAATTCAGATGTGCAAGAAATGTCATATTAAACAATGTCATTTTCAGTAAATCAAAACAAATCTGACTTGAGTTTCCATCTTTCAGGGCTGTTGGGAAATTTTATCTTAACTATTTTGTCTCCTCCACTCCTTTGGACACACTAAAATCTTGAAGGTTTACCTGAGAGCCATAATACAGGAACTTCCAGTCTTCAGCTGATCCTGATCTAAGCCCATGAGATCCTCACCCAAGCTCTCCAATCCCTGAAGAAAGACATCTTCAAATCCTGACCAATCTTGGGCACAGGGTCTTTCCCAAGACACAGAGCCTGGAACAAGGGTTCAGTCTGTGGACACTGTGCAGGCATTCTGCTCTGCAGTGTGAGTCCTTGTGGTCCTGCTTCTGCAATCCAGAACCCCTAACCACCACCCTCTTCCAACTTTCCATCGTCTCTTGCCCCTAACCCTCCCCATCCCCCTCTTCAAAACACTTGTATCTCTCCTCTTTCACAAGGAGCTAAGCCCTTTGGAAAACAAAAGTCAGGAAGGGAGCTTGCCTTTAGGAAAAGTCCAGAATGTCTCAAGAAGGAATTCAAGTGCCCCTGGTCAGGGTCTGTGGCACCTGCTCAACTGCCTCCTGTTCTCTCCCTCTGTCTTCTCTGTAACTGATGCTTCAGCCCTTCTTCCCAACTGTCTTCAGCCCTAATGTTCTCTCTCACCTCTGGGTACTCAGGAATACTACCCTCTGCCCAGAACATTCCTCTTCCACTGACTCCTATTTGTCTGACCTCCTCTTACCCCCTTTCAAGCCTCAGTTCAAAAGAGCCATCTTCCCTGGGAAACTTCCCCTTTCCTTCAGACCTGGGTGAGCCCCTCCTTGCACCCTGCACTTGGCCCTCCAGAGGATCCATCACAGGGCGTAAACAACCTACATATTCATTTATGTCTCTCTCTAGGCTCGAAGCCCCATGAGGCAGGGTTTGTGTCTGGAATGCAAAAGATGCTCAATAGTGAACAGATGAACAGGGTCACTGGTGTTCCCGCCCCTTCCCATCCACCAGCAGGCTTGCCTCTGGATGATGCTGGAAGTTTGGGAGTTTCCCTTTATACATCTTATCGCCCTTATAGCTCAGTGCCATGGAATGTCACTACTTGTTCGCAGCCTGACTCCCCCAGCTGGCCTGTGGGTTGCTTGAGGGATGTGGGCGTGCCTCATTTGACCTTAACTCCCTATGCACATAGTACGCAGCCCCGTGCATGCCTGCTACACAACACACACACACACACACACTGAGTGTGCTTTTTGCTTTTTAGTTATTAAGTCTTCTTTTTAAAGTTGTCTACTCTTTCCAAAAAACTGAAGTTTAATCACAGTGTCAAAGTGTATGTGATATAGACATAGATATAGATAAGTATAGATATAGACTAGCAAAACTACTGTGAGATTCCTTTGAAGAATAAAGTAAGAAGAACTACATATTTTTTTTAGGGAAGAGTTAGGAGTAGGACTTGCAGCAACAGATATTAAAATGCATTATAGAGCCACAGTGCTTAACACAATGTGGTATTGACAAAAAGAATGAACAGATCAATGGATGAGAATTGATAGTCCAGAAACCTTCCCTAGTGTATGCAAGCATTTAATTTATGATAGAACAAGCAACTCACCAAAAGGAAAAGATGACTTTGGAAATTATTGGCTAATCAGGGAAAACATTCAAATCATACCCATATATCCCTTTCTATAGCGAAACCTATTTTAGATTAATTAATGAGTTACATTTCAAAAATTAGCTGAAAATATAACAGCAATTAAGTTTAGGGAGAACTTCCAAAACCTAAAGTTAGTATAAGCAATGAAAAGAGGAAAGATTGATAAAACTTTGCAAACATTACTGGCATTTTATGTAAAAATGTATCACCATCATAAACAACAACAACAAACAAATAGACAAGGATTTTAAAAAACACTATAGATAAGGAATTAATTTCCTTCATGTTTTAAAAATTACTTAAAAGTCAATGAAAGAAAAAAAAAAACTAGTTATCTACCAGGAAACAAAATCAATTAGTGATTCTTCTGAGTTGTGGGAATACTAACAATCTTAACTTTTTATGCTTTTCAGTATTTTCTTATATCTTGTATGTATTACTTTTATAAGCAGATTAGAGACCAACAATATTTTAAAGCACATATCTTCTCTATCAGGGTGGTGTGAGGTGAGGGGTGCAAAGAACATAAAAGAGTTTATAGAATATTAATGCAAGTAGGTAATACACATATAAAAATGATCACACTCAGAAGTAATTAAATAACAATGCAATAGCAATTTTAATTTATAAAATGGCAGAGTTTTATAAAAACAGATAAGATTCTATGTGATGACTGTATGGAGAAATGGTATTTTCATGTCTATGCTGGTCATAATGTGATTTAGTAAAATCCTCTGGAAGGCAATTTGTCAATTATATATCAAGAACCTTATTATAAGAACATATTCCTTGATTTAGTCTCACATCTAGGACTTAATCCTTAAGAGTGAATTAGGCAGGTCCACAGTGACTTGGGTATATGGCGAGGTAACACAGAGCTTTAGGCTGGGATGTTGGTCCCCTTCCATCAATGGAGAGCTGCTCCCTCTGTCTGGAACTGGACAATTTCTTTACCTCCCATGACAACCCACGTGGACCCTGGCACCAGAAATGTCCTTAGTTCTTAGCCTGCACTTGATGAGTACCTTGGACAAATCTCCAGGCCCAGCCACACCTCTTGAGCCTGATGGCACTTGTCCCTGGCATGGCCTGCTTTCCGTAGCTCCCTCCCTAAATGGGTTGAGTCTGATGCCATGGGGGCAGGGATTTGGGAAGAAGTCATTTGAAGACCTGAAGGAAATTCTAGGCCTGGGATCTACACTATGAGATCTTGAGCAGGTCACTTCTTTCTAAACAAGCATGTATGACCATCTGCTGTGTCAGACACTGTACCAAGGTCTGTGCTGATGAGGAAGCCACCTGGGTTGGACCTTGCATATTGGTTGCTTTATCTCTAAACAATGATGATAACGTGCTTACTCACCCTCCCGCTGCCATCTACAATGAGCTGCATCGAAAATAATAGATGTCAACCTGCTACACATCCTCTAAAGTTCTGTAAAACCTGCAAACTATTTTCTTTAGGGTCTCCCAAGTTATGCTGTGAGCACCGCAGATATCAGGACCATGAAAATTTTCTCTTTCACCCTTTGCGCTGGTAAAGAGCTGCTGAACATCCTGGAAAGTCCTAGCTATCACAGAGCCGGTTTGGACCTGCCACGGTCACACTGATGGATATTGACAAAGGCTGTCCTGGAACAGCTCTGACCAGTTGTAAAGACAGAAATCCAAGAGTTATTTGAGAAACCTCTATCCTGATCAAACCTCCCCCTTAACATATCTGAACCATCACCAAGCCTGGCTGATGCCTATTTTCCTCCAGATTATTTCAGAATACTGGGTGCAATTCTTGGGGGTCTTCCCTTTGCTCTTAGGATAAAGACCCACTTTTCATAAAGGCAGGAATATGCAGACCCCTGTCAACACTCACACCCACACCACTGCCCTCCAGCCTGACATTAACCATCACATACTTCCACCCCAGGGCATTTGCACAGCACGCTTCTCTCACTCCATTCCCCTTGCCTCATCCCCTTTCTTACATACTAGCTTTTGTTTCCAACTAATCTTATCTGTGGCCTCTGAAACTTCAGTTCCTTGGGGAAGTCATCCTTGACCCCAAGGTTAGACAAGCTTCCCTTACTTTGTCCCTTGTTATAGTTCACACAACTTTTCTATCATAAGCTAAGTGTGTTCCAATTAGTATGATTTCTTATTTCTGTGCTCGTGTTATGAGATATTTGATTTTAGGCTTCTATAATGTCAATTTCTTCTTCAGGAGGTAAGCTCCATGAAGCCATGTTCTTAGTGAATGAATGGACAAGTGAACAGAAAGGGGCTTGACTATCCCCCTTTGGGGACCAGTTCTGGAGCCTGGAAGAACCAACTGATGGCCAAACTGAAATGAGGGTGAAGGGCCTGGGTTTGCCCACGAGTTGGTGGAGAGTGCCTCATATGTGATCTAAACACATTCCCCCGAGCAAGGGAACACAGAGCAGAGAACACTGTGTGTGTGTGTGCATCTGTAGAAAGATTTTGAGGAAGAAGCAGAAAATAAAAAGAGACTCAATTCCTATGCCCATGGCATGCAAATGGTCTCTCTCTCCATTGATTTCATTTTGTGCTTCTCTTTTCTGTGCTTTCCCTTCACTATTGAACGCTCTGTGCTCTAAATGTTATAATGAACCCAGTGGCCTTGACGGCTCTCATCTTTAACCAGAAACATAATCGCCTCATTAACCTCTGGGGGGAGGTTTGGCTTTGCCCCCCAAAGGCTGGAGGCCAAAATTTCTGGGCGTGCCCATAGCCTCAGCTCAGCTGGTCGGCCAGAATTAATGGGAGATCAGTACGTTGGGGCAGAGCTCTCATTTGCTGGGTGGGGGAGCAGGCATTATTGATTTCTGTGGCAAAATGCTCTAGCTCCTTTGCATTGGGGGCTGTTATTTAACCATTTATGCACTTTGTCCCTCTGACCAGTGGGGAAGGCTGGGGCCCATGAAATTCAGATTTCTGGTTTGTGAAGGGTAAAAGTGCTTCCCTTCCTTGTGATATTCCTTCTGGTTTTGCTCATCTTATGAGGATACAAAATAAAGAGAAAAATCAGGTGGATGGCTCCACTGGCTACCACTTTGGTAACAAAAAGTAGGGCTATTTTTGCAGCATCCACAGCAAACAAAGTTGGACTTCTACCCCCCAACATCTGAGCAGAGGATCAGTTGACCAAACCCTCTTGGGTGAGTAAGATGGTCTAATACCAGCAAAATTTCCTGGATGATGTGAGTTCTCAGAGCCCTTGGAAAGGAGTTGGACCAACCCAGTTGGAACCACGGTGTGTCTGTCTCTCTATGGAATGACTTACATAGATGATCTCACTTAATCCTCACACCAAGCCTTCAAGGCAGACATGATGAGTCCATTGAGACTAAAAGAGATGAAGCAATCCCCCCCATGGTAAGCAGAATACTACAGATACAAATAGTCCTACTTACCTAATCGAAGGTCCGTGCTCGACTCTTGCTGTGACCGTGCAATGTAGCTCTGCCACTGGCATCCTTGTGAAACTTGTGGAAACCACAGACATGCCACCGCTGAGTCCCCCCAATTATAAAGTGGACATAAAAGCATCTCCAAGAGGATGGAGTTTTCTGGAGCTTCTTCTAACCATCTAGCTGGTAGCCCTTAAAAATACTAAGTATAATGAGAAAGCATTTTCAAATGTGGAAAACTAGATCACATCATAAGACTTGACAATCCTCCCGACTTCTATTCCAAGCCCTTCGTCCCAGTGCTCAGGCCAAGAGAAGCCCATCTTGGCCGTGTTGCTCCGCACCATTGGTGCAAACAGCCAGGCATTCGTTCATCCTTCAAGTGTTTTCTGAGTGCTTCCTATTAAGACACAGTGGTGTCAGTTACCAGTCCTGGGTGTAGCGTGCCTGTCCAGAGCACGTGCAAGTGGCCAGGTGCTGCATGAACCGGGCTCTCTGGGGCCCAGAGGAGAGCCTTGGCCTTTCTGGGCTGAACACGCAGCTTTTCTGACAAGACTCTAGGTGAATGGAACCCCTCGCTCACACCTGCTCCCTGAGTTCTAATTGCTCCTCTGTAAGAAGCTGTTCCCCCATGTCACTGCAGGGTTTGCCTCTGGCTCCCAGGGCGCCTTGGAGAGCCAGAGGCGTTTCCTTGGGCTATGGGACCCTTTCAGGTGCGATAGAGCTCATGTCAGTTGTCTGTGGGGCTGGCTCTCACTCCCGGCATGGCCATGGGTTCCCATGTCCCACTGAGAGACCCATTCTTACCACTGTCAAATATCTGATAGTTTAGTTCAAAACACTTATATTTTAGCTTTTTTATTTTTCCTTTTGGAGCTTAGAGACACAGGGTTGACTTAATCATAGTCCTTGGCTCAAGGCATTTCATCATGGTTGTCAGTGCTAGGTGTTGCTTTTTATTTTTTTTCCCCCCAATGTTTTATACAGCAAACTTGAAAGACATTTACAGTGAACACCTGTACACCTTCCACCTATATTCTACCTCAGTACATTACTATAGTTTTTCTTATCATCTGTCTATCCATCGATCCAGACTTCTACCCATCAATGAATCTACTTTTGGGGTGCATTCCAAAGTAAATTGCAGACTTCAGTACACTTTCCTGTAAATACTTCAATATTTGTTTTCAGTTCTTTTGCTCTTTTGTTATAAAAACGTACATACAATGAGATGTCAAATAATAAATGTATTTATTGTGGAGTTGTGACAAATACGTGCACCAGTATATCCCTAACACTTATCAAGATATAGAACATTATTGTCCTCCAGAAATATCCCTAGTGTCCCCAATTCATCCTCTACACCACTCCTTAGAGGCAGCCACTGTTCTGACTTTTTTCCACCATAAATTGGTTTTCTCTGCTCTGAACCTTCATATAAATGGACTCATCGAATATGCGTTCTTTTGTGCTTCTTTCACTCAGCATAACATTTTAAAGCTTCATCTGCGTTGTTGTACATATCAGTACTGTGTTCTTTTTTATTTCAGAGTGGAATTCCATTATATGAATAAATTACCTGAGTTTGTTTATCCATTCTTTTAGGCCATGGCCACCTTATGAATCAAGCTTATATGGTGTGAACATATGTTTTCATTTCTCCTTAATAAGTACCTAGCCTAGGTGTATCTTTAGTTTTATGAGAAAATGCAAAATTTTTTTCCAAAATGGGTATACCATTTTACCTCCCTATCAAAAATACATGAGAGTTCTGGTTTCTCCACACCTTGCCAATATTTGGTAGCGTTAGAGTTAATCTTGGGCATTCTGGTAGGCAATCAGTGGTATCTCATTGCAGTTTTAATATGCATTTCTCTGAAAATGAACGATATTGAGCATTGTTTCATGCATTTATTGACCATCATTTGTCTTCTTTTGTGAATTATCTGTTTAAATACTTTGTCCATTTTTAACTGGGTTATTCGTCCTTTTATTATTGAATTGTGAGAATTCTCCACACTAATCTTTTGTGAGATATATGTTTTACAAATATTTTTTCCAGTCTGTGCTGCCCTTTATGAGTGGTTTCTTTTGATGAGCAGAAATTTATCATTTTGATGACTTGTAAATCATCATGGTTTCCTTTTACGGTTATTGCTCATGGTGCTGTATCAAAGACATTTTTGCCTACCCTCAGTTCACAAAAATATGGTTTCCCTTTAAAATAATTTGTGTTTTAATTCATAATTTGTGTTTGTGTTTGAATGAATTATTTGCATGTGTGCTATGAGGTAGGAATTGAGGTTCAATTTTTCCACATGAATATCCAGTTATTCAAGTGCCATTTGTTGAGAAGACGTCCCTTTCCCCATCACATTGTTTTGGCACCTGTGTCAAAAATCAAATGACTGTGTAAGTGTGCATCTATATCTGGGTTTGTACCCTTTTTTAAAAAAAGTATTTATTTCCTTTTATTTCTATTCCCCACACCCATTTCCTTCCCCCAAACCTGAGATGCTATTGTAATGTGTTCAAAGCATACGTTTCATTTGTAAATGTTCTTGTAAAATATGTATTTTTATTTTGTGTATAGGTATTTTTAATTTATGCAAATAATATTGAGCTCTATATCTTAACTGTGTTACTGTTTACCTTTTAAAAATAAGACATAATATATATATTACATATATATTTTTAATGAACCACTGACATCATGAGTGCATCCAATCCCCAGCCTCAGTGAAACACTCTGTTTTGTGTATTGTGGTATTTCACCTCTCTGCTCTCTCAGTGATGGACATCTGCTTACCTCCAACTTTCTACCCAAATCCATGCTGCAGTGACATTCCCATGCAGCTCCTGGAGACCTGAATGAGAATTTCCTTGTGGTCAAGACGATAGCATTTTCTAAAAATGACCACCACAACATATCCCATCTACACACTCTTCTACGATGTGATGTTGACACCCCTCCCATTGAGAGGTGGGGTCTATGTCTTCTTCGCTTGATCCTGGACGGACCTTCGTAACTTCCTCAAGCAATAGCATCAAGTGGAAATGAAGCTATGTACCAGCTGAGGCTAGGTCAGAGAAGTGCCATGCATTTCTTCCTTGACCCTGGGGCCGTTGGCTCTTGGGAACAAGCTACCATGCTGAGTGGAAGCCCAGTAACCACGTGGAGAGGCGGCAGGTAGGACTTCTGCCAACAGCTTCAACTAGGATTCCAGCTGATGGCCAGGAACAGGTTCCAGGTGAGGGAGTAAGTTTCTGATGGTTCCAGCCCCCAGCTATCAAGTACATCCCCCACTCCGCCTTTGAGCCAGCCCAGCTGATGCCACAAAAATTAGAGATGAGTTTTCTCCACTAAGACCTGTCCAAATTGAAGACTGGTGAGTGAAATGATGATTGATTTTTAAGCTACTAAGGTATGCAATGGCTTGTTATACAGTAAAAGATAGCTGAAGCATATGGACTCAGTTTATGTATCTTGATTAAATCTTACAGATCGCACCCACAGAGGGCCATGGGGCCTACTCTCCCATTGTCAGCTCAAAAGGCCCCTCTGTCCTCACATTCCTGTTCCTACTTGGCATTGCCTGTTACTAATTTTTGCCTAATAGTCGCCAAGTAATAGCTCATTAATTTAATTTGCATTTATCTGATTACTAATGACTTTGAATGTTTCTTCATATGCTGATTAGCTTTTGGGTTTCCCCTTCTTTAAGTTTCCTATTCATACGCTTCTTCATTTTTCTAGTAGGTGCTATCTTTCTATTTGTTTTGTAGTCTTGATATAAGTCCCTTGTCAATTGTGGAAATTGCAAACATCTTCTTGCCTTCAGTCATCTGTCTATTAGCTTTGATAGCTGTCTTCTAGATTTAGCAGACAGATGACAGAGTGAGAGATTCCATGAAAGAGGAACACCATCTGTGCCTTAGTTGCCTTAAATACCTCAAAGCAGTTGTCAGTAACACTTTCTTACATTTCTGTACAATGTTTTCCAGTTTGAAAAATAGGTGCATGTGTATGTATTGTTTAGTCATTAAGAAAACCCTGAAAGGTAGTTACTGTCACTCTCCTTGTCCATTTTTTAGCTTGGTAAATGAAGGGCTAGCTATTTGAGGTGACGTGTCCAAGGTCACACAGCTCTTACATGTCACTGAAAAAGATCCAGGCTCTATTCCAATGGAATAGGGATGAGGGAAGAAAAAAGGACTTCCATGAGCTGGGTGATGACCCAGTACCCTAGGAGAGGAAGTGGCTGCTAGATGCAGCAAGGTGAAAACCTGAGAGCCACGACATCTGGGGACAATCCCTACCTTAATGATCAGCTCCATACCTTGGGTAAGTAACTTCTCCCATTTAGGCTTCAGTCTCCTCACCCATAATATGAACTCAACAATAATAATGAAGATGACCTCTTAAATGAATCATGAAGATTAAAACAGGTAACAGATGTAAACTGGGAAATATTTTATCCTAAAACCATAAGGAGTCAATTCATCTGGGGAAAGATCTTGGGTATGTCAGGATTTCAAGCTCAGCTCAAGTCCTAAAAGGCTGTGTGGCCTTGGGAAAAACGCTTCACCTCTCTGAGTCTCACGTTCTCAAAAGGCCCTTTCAGCTTAGGGATCATGTTGAACTTGAGATAGGGTCAGAATTTGCTCCCAAGGAAAAAGGCAGGGGTGTGTGTGTGTGTGTGTGTATGTGTGTATATGTGTGTGTGTGTGTGTGTGTGTGTGTGTGTGAGAGAGAGAGAGAGTATGTGTGTGTGCATGTGCTGGGTGTACATGTCTGTGAGTGCATGTGTGCACACGTATGTGTGCATGCAAGGACATTTTAGCATGCATAAGTGTGTGCATACATGTTTATATGTGTGTTTTTGAACATGTACATGTGTATATGTGTGAAGAGGGTGTTAGATGTGGGGCAAAATACTATTCCTGAGAATTAATACAGTCCCCTGAATTTCCCTGATTATACTCCAAACACCTCCCCTCCCAGACTGAACAGTTAGAAATCCCTGCTTCACTGTTTTGGGAGTTGGAGGATGGTGCAGAAGGCAGTTAGTAGGGACCAGAGCAAGGGGTGTGGCCAGGGCAGAATGGAAAGATCGGGCTACATCCTTGCGTTCTCGTGTTTCCAAGCCCTCAGGACCCTGTGAAGAATCTGTGGTTGGGCCTGGGGAAGCCGGAGAAGGAGCCAGAAGCACAGCAGCAAACAGAGCCCAGAGCAGAAGTGCCTGAGCTTGGGGTGCCAAGCTGAAGAGCTGGGCTTCCTGGCCTCTTGTCACCCCCCGGTGAGCTGTGCCCCAGTGACAGCGCACCCATTGCCCACGGCATGTCTAGTCTCAGAGGCCACCCAGGGGGGTTTGGGGGCTCTGTGTGTGTGTGTATTGCTTGTCACATGGCACTAAGCACAACTCTCTTTGCTGTGCAGGAAAGAGTAAGGATGAGCGGCCATACACACCCCCGCCCCGCCCCCCGGGTCTAGCTGATCCAGGCTCTGATGGACATGAGACCATCACTCCCCTCTCCTCCAGGCCCCCGGGGGCTCTGCCACTGGCCTGTCCCTGCTGCCACACAACTTCCAGAGCCGCCTGGGCCCGGCAGTTTGTCACCACTAAAAGCCTCATATCCTGGCTCCTCCTGCACTATTAATCTTGGAAAAACGCATTGTCAAGCCTAACGAAAAAGGGGAAGCCACAAGGAGGAGATGTCCACACCTCAGGCTGACAGTTGTCAGGCAGGCCGCCGTGACATCCTGCTGGGGACAGAGCTGGAGGGAAAGCAGCAGTGAGAAGTGCCCGGGGTGGGGTGTGTGCAGTGTGAACTCGGGACCTGGGCATCGGGGAGCCCGCACCTGCTGAGAACAGGTGGCCCCGTCAGGTGGCAGAAAGGAGGATGGAGGGCAGGAGACTTGGGGCCTGGAGGGGACATTTCCCGGGGCATGGAGCGGCAGGACGCTCCCAAGGAGAAGGGCCTCCTGACCAGGCCTTCTCACTGTGACTGCAACATTCTGCAAAAAGGAAGCTTCTAGCAGCTGGCCGCTGAGCCTGCTCTTCTCTGGTCCCTCTGAGATCACTGGGCATGGTTAAGACCAGCCTCTGATCAGGGGCCACACACTGGCACGCCTCGGGCTTAACCGAGTGCAAAGTTCTCACTTGGTTTATAGAATGTTCACTTTTTTTCAATTAGTTAATAAAGTTTGACACTGGGATATTCCACATAAAGAATCAGATTTTCAATTTCTCTTGAAAAATTTAAGAAATCTGGCCACTTGGCATAAAAAAGAATGAAATAATGCTATTTACAGCAACATGGATGGACGTGGATTACCTTACTAAGTGAAGTAGGTCAGAGAAAGACAAATACCATACCATATCACTGATATGTGGAATCTAAAAAGACGATACAAATGAACTTATTTACGAAACAGAAACAGGCTCACAGACATAGAAAACAAACTTACGGTTACCCAAGGGGAAAGGTGGCGGGGAGGGATAAATTAGGAGTTTGAGATTAACAGACACACACTACTATATACAAAATAGATAACCAAAAAGGACCTACCCTATAGCACAGGGAACTCTACTCAATATTCTGTAATAACCTACATGGGAGAAGAATCTGAAAAAGAATGGATGCATGTATATGTAAACTGAACCATTTTGCTGTATACCTGAAACTAACGCAACATTGTAAATCAACTATACCCCTATACCCCAATATAAAATAAAAAATAAATTAAAGAAAGGAAATCTGGCCGTTTGGGGTAGATTCCCCCACATGGTGGCCCTCAGCCACAGCGGCAAAGTCCTGACTGGCAGGCAGGAGCTCCCCAGAGACCCCGGGCCCAGCAGTCCTCCCCACCCAACCACTGGCCACGTTGGTTGCCGCTCATGGGTGCTACCAGTGGCCAGTGGAGAGGGCTTCCCTGCCCTGCAGCCCCTTACTTCTCTCTCTGTTCATTTTCTGCCTTGTGTTGATACCTTGAGGGCAGCTGGGTTTTGTTACCATGAAAATCTAATGGACTATCTATCTTTCAACCTTCCCCTCACAGTTCTTTCTCCTCTCTCTTCTCACCCCAGAGCTAGTTCTCTCTTCTTCAGCCAGCAGTGCTGTCCACAGCCCTCCCTCTAAAGGCTCCAATGAGCTCAAAGATCACAAGTCCATCTCCTGCCCCACATCCCCCTTGTAAATTGCCCTAGGAGACTAAGGGTATGGAGCATGTCCGACAGTCGGCCAGCTGATCCTGTTGACAAGTGGGTCCTGAATATCCCCCACACCCAGATGTGTGCCCAGATGTGGCCCCAAGGAGAAAGGGAGTGCCCAAGACCATGAACTAGACACACCCAAGGCTGCGAGAGAGTGATCAAGTCCAGAGAAGTATGGAAGAAGCTGGGGTCAATCAGGAAGGCTTCCTGTAGGAGGAAGATCTTATGATGCAGTGGTTAAGAGCATGGGTATTGTGGATTTCATCTTTCAGTTGCCAGCTATATGACGTTGGGCATGTCATTTAGACTCTGTAGACCTCAGCTTCCTCACTGTGAATGAGGCTGATGATGGTGTCTATACTCTTTCCGGCCCACAGCCAGCCCCATCTGCTACAACTCTCAACTTCTCTTTCTTTCCGCCCTTTAGAGTCATGACTTGCTGGAATGAGTCCTTTCCAGGACTTCTTAGAGCTGGTCCTCTCTGCTCTGTGTGCAGTTTTCAGCCTTTAGGACTCAATACAAGCCATATTGGAGGTGACTAAGAAATACTTTTTGTTTGGCTGAAAATGGGGGATCCACTGCGGGAATTAGTGTGGAGGCCAAGGCTATTTCTAAGTAAGGGAGATGAAGGAATGAATCAACAAGTTGTTCGCTGCAGTTTGAAAAGCAAAATATTCAGCTAAAGTAGTTTTTTGTTTTTGTTTTTTGAGGTATGCGGGCCTCTCACTGTTGTGGCCTCTCCCATTGTGGGGCACAGGCTCCGGACATGCAGGCTCAGCTGCCATGGCTCGGGGGCCATGGCTCAGGGGCCCAGCCGCTCCGCAGCATGTGGGATCTTCCCAGACCAGGGCACGAACCCGCGTCCCCTGCATCGGCAGGCAGACTCTCAACCACTGCGCCACCAGGGAAGCCCTAAATTAGTTTTATAATATTCCTTTTACTTCCTTATGCCCCAAAGTCCCTCCCTTTTACATTTGGAGTGGAGGCCTGTAGTGTTTGGGGAACAAGAACTAGAGAGAGTTTTACTAACCTTAAACAAGCAGAAGCCTACCCTAGACCAAGGAAGGCTGGGCAGCAGAAAGTAAGCTAAGAGTCAGAGTGGTCTCCAAGCTGACAAGAATCATCAAAGCTGCACCATAATTTAAAAAGCATGTATATCATGCCAAAGTGAATGTTAGCTTCACTGTGAGCCTCACATTGTGTTGGCATCTGGGGAGGACGGTGTCCTCCCCATCCACTCCTGTGCTCTCCCCCATCACAGGAGAAGTAGCTATGATGGTGAGCAGAGAGAAGGGCATCCCCTAGTCCATGGGGCCATGGGCGGGGTTTGTGTCTTTGGAGCCTCTTTAGGTCCTCCCTATGGCTGGAAGTGGCCCTTTATCTTCACAGAAATGAGGGAAAATACACCATTTAGTCCCGGGCTGGATTCTGGTGCAGCATCAACTGGACAACATCCTCTGAAGGCCTGAGCAGGCACTTACATTTTAACATCCAGAGGTGAACTCACTGGTGTCATTTCCTCAGCTTCTCTGAGTCTGCCCTCTCCACAGGCATGGAGCAATTTTCCATTTCAGTGACCCTCTCCACCCATATTTCATGACTCATGGGCAAGTCCTCTCCTTGGAGTTTTGACCTGGGGTCACATCTCCACCTCCAGCATCCATTGTGCCTCTACTGCAAGCTCTTTGCAACTTTCAAGTGAGTCAGGGACTGGCCAGAGAAGAGGTTGTGACACAATGAATCATTTTCTTCTCACTGCTCTGAGGATGCTCAGGGAGATGCCTGACTGAGATCCCAGCTCTGTGAGATTTCTTCTACCTGGTGAATTTTCCCCAAGAGCCAGGAGAACCAACACTTTACTCCCTCCTCTTAAGGAATTTCCTGCCAATAGTCTGGTGGTCTCATCGTTTGGTGCTGTCCATGCTTGAGGCCAGGCTAACTGTATACCCCTCAGAGTACCAGGACAGAGCTGGCACAGAAAAGGATTTCAAAGGCTGCTTGCAAAAAGGATGTGTGAGTTGCAGAGATACCCCAAGACCCACACTACACGTGTATATGGAGATTGGGAGTTTGCACAGAGGTTACTCTTGGGAGCGGGTGGGAGTGTGACCCACACAGAATGTACTTCTGCACCCTTGAGTCTCCCCACCAGACTCATCTGGGCTGTAATTTACCCACTTGAGTGTTTCAGTCACCTTACCAGGGCTGGGAGGCATAAGGAAGAAAGGAAGGAAGGAAGAGAAGGAAGGAGGAAGAAATAAGATTTCTTTTTAATTCATTATTCTTTTTCTTACTGAAATATAGTGGGCATACAATATTATGTCAGTTTCAGGTGTAAGGACATCTTTTGAATAATAGAGATAGAGGTGGAATGTGAAATCCAAATATGAATTTTTAAAAACACAGAAAGCAAAACAATCATAGGTTTGCAGGCAAGTTTGCTGTTCCATTTGAGCCCTGTCCCTAACGTTCATCACCCTGAAGTCAGGATGCCCCACCTGGGAGCAGCCTGGGGAAACCTGCGTTCCTTCGCAATTACTATGAGAGCCTTGGGACATGCATTAGCAGAAATTATCCTTTTGTGCCCTATTTCCTGCAGCAGAGGAACATGGAACCCTCTGGCTAACCCGGGGATGTGAATCAAACAGCCCCGATCTCAAATTCTCTCTCTCTTCCTCGCCTGCATTGCCTCCCAGAGTTAAAGATCCCTCCGGACAGCTCCACCGAGGTGGGGTGTGACTGCTTGTCATTTTTACGGGTTTCACACTTTGTCTTCAGCTGTTCTGGGGAGCCCCTTGCCTCATGAGGAGAGCTGCATGTGGCGAGTGTAGACAAAGGCACTTGGTGGTTTCCTTAGTAACCTGAGCTCGGGGAGACGGTCAAGCTGGGAGGGCAGGGCTCTCATGGGCGGGTTGGGGGTGGCCTCTGCACCTTTGTGCTGGGCTAGGTGCTGGCCTGACCATGCTCAGGAAAATCTCACAGAGCACGGAATTCGAGTGACACCAATGCCATCTCTGCACAATCTGTGTAGCTCTGTGCACAGTTATAGTCTATGTAGCTGCACGCTGTGTCTGCAGCTGCACGGACTGTTGGGCTTTTCAGGCAAATCAGCAGTGTTTGATGTCAGTCTGGCCATTGACCATCATTTAAGGAACTTGAACCTCAAACACCTTCTCCCCTCGATGTGCACCTTATACCTGCTCTGCCCGAGGACGAGAACCCCCAGACCTTCATCAGACCCTGATGTCTGCCCAGGGCAGTGGCTCTCAGCCCAGAGGAGGATACACCAACATCCCCTGGAGGGCTAGCCCTATCCCCAGGGCTTTAGATTCAAGAAGCCTGTGGACGGGGGCTAAGAATTTGCATTTCTAACTAGGGCCCACGTGATGCAGACACTAATAGTCTGGGTACCACGTTTACCATGGTCTGAGATATATGGTCTTGTGGAAAGTTGTGAATTCTGGGCCAGGTCAGATGTTTCCACGGTCTTCCTTCTCCACCTGCTTTTCCCCTCTCCCCAGAGTCATGCCGACTGGATAGAGAAATTTTGGAGGGAAAGTACTGCACGTGCTTCCCTTGTTCTCCATCTGTTCCTCCTTTCTCTTCCCTGGTCTTACGGCTCACTCTGGCTATTGGCTGCCCTTATGGTCCTTGGTCTCTCTTTGAACAAGTGTGCTCATTCAGGAGATGGCATGTGCATTCCACAAACATCTTCTACTGACTCCCCTGTCTAAAGAGGTCCTGAGGGGGCTGATTGGAAAAGGTTTGGAGGATTCCTAAAAAGGCAGCTGAGAGACCCTGAGATGCAGGGTAAGTCACAGGAGCATGCCAGGCTGGTGGAGGGATGGGGGGTGGGCATGGACCCAGGGGCAAGAGTAAAAGACATAAACAAGAAAGTTAGAGTTCAAAGTCACATGTCAAAACTCAACACAGTCAAAACTACCACCCAGACATCTCTTAGGATGGGCCATTTTGAGATCTGGGGACACTTCACTATTGCATCCCCCATCGCAGGCATGGACCCCATGCCCTGAACAGGGCAGTACCAGCCATGCTGCTGAATTCTAAGTTTTTGCTTTGCATTTCTTAAACTTATTTTCTTACATGTAAGTTGTATGAATGGTTGAATGCTCTTAGATTCTTCCTGCACAGGATATAACTCGACAAAATTCACCTTTGGGGAGGTCATCGTATAGCTTATCATGCAAACCTGGCACTTTTGAGAGTGAAAGGGAGCACAGTGAGTAATTATGGGACAACAGACAAAATTGAGTCTGTGCCAGGTCAGCCAAGACTTTTGGTTACTGCGCTCTCATGGTGATCAGAGACATGCTGTAGAAAACACCATCCAAGTCCTCCAAAAGGACGAGGAAGAGGGGCAGGAATGGGGGGACCCACCAGTTCTGACAGCCTTCAGGGAAGGTCACATGATGCAAAGCAAGACCCAAAACCCCCAACCACCAGACTGAGAGGGGCCCAGGGCTATAGCTCATAGGCTGATTGCATGACTAAGCTGAAGAACACTTTGAGAAAGGTGGGGTGCTACTGTTTTTTCTTGCCATCTCTGAGAGGAACTGTTCTATGACTCTCTTCACCTCTCTGGGATCAGTCTCCTTATCCATAAAATGGGAGTGCTGTTCTCTGATATCTTGGAGGTGTTAGAGCATTATGCTTGTGTGATGTAATCCAACAGCACAACATTGGTTTCATTTCAAAAGTGGTTGGCAAACTGTCCTCTGGTGAGTATGGCCCGTCACGTGCTTTTGTCAGTAAAGTTTTATTGGAACACGGCCATGCTCTTTAGTTTACGTACTGTCTACGGCTGCTTTCATGCTTATAATGATAGACTTGAGTCATTGTGATGGAGACCGTATGCCACGTAAAGCCTAAAATATTTACTATCTGGCCCTTCGCACCAAAGGTTTGCCAACTCTTGCTTTGGAAGAAAGACAGACAATGATAAATCAGACTGTAAAGAATTTAAGACTCAAGAGGGTGCATGTTGAAATGGGATTCTGACTCAGTCCTGATGACCCTATCTGACATTTCCTGATGGTAAAAAAAAAGACACTTTTGGGAAGATTTTCAAAATTTTTCTTCTGTTAACTTAATTAGGAAAAAGAAAAGTATCTGCAATTTTGCTCACCAGAGGCTTCCACTACCAACAATTTGAAATATTTTTATCCAGTCTTCATCTTATGCAATTTTTTTTACAAAACTGAAATCACAAAATTTTGTTATCTTGCTTTTCACACGTTATATAACATAAATGTCTTCCTTTTGATCAAAACATCTTCTTTACTGGCAAGATTGATGCTTGTATACTATTCCATTTTAGGGGTATATCATGATTTACTTATTCATTCTTCTGTTGTTCCACATTAAGTCTTTTATTTTTCTACCTCTTGTTGTTGTCTTTATATATGGAGAACATCACTGTGCTCATTGCAAGCTATTTCCTTAGGAGATGTTCCTGGAAAAGACATTGCTAGGTAAATGAAATGACTATCTTTTAACCCCATTGCTCAACTTATTGAAGAGGAAAAATCACTAAGTGGGCTTGAGGCTGGGTCCTGTCATCTTGTCACTCTGGAAACCTCCAGCCAAGATTACAGTAAGCTTCAGGGGAAGTGGGGGGCCTGCTTTCCGTTCATAATGATGGTCGTTTTCCTGCAGACTGGATGGAAAATGCTCAGGCCTCCAAAACAAAATCAAAAGTCTGGCTGGAAACCGACATCTATGTGTTCAAAGGCCGCCTTCTGAACCCACACACTGGGAGGTCAGAGAGCTGGAAACCCAGGGGCTCCCATGCCGACTCTGGTGCCCCATGGTGGAGGCTATGTGCCTTCTGCCTGCTTCCCAAGTGCCTGCCCTTGTGTCAGAAGGCAAACATCCTTAAGCCTAATGGGGTAAATGCTTATTACACTCCGAGCTCATTTGTAGCAGAAGGCACCTACTACAATCCCACTCCTCATGCAAAATTGCCAATTTATGGCAATATTCCTTGTTTGGAAAACAAGACTATCCAAACACTATAATTACAACGTGAGCTGGCAGCCGAGAGTTCCTGCATTAATGCAAAGGCCCCAGATACATTCGTCAAATAGAGTTTTTTTCTCTTTGCCTTCTTCTCTGGGTACTTTTAAGTTCAGGGACAGAGAACATGTCTTCATTAGAAACATTAACATTCACAGGCTGTAGTAAATTTTGACAGTGAAAAGGTCTCTGTAACCTTTAGTTGTGCAGAAATTTACTTCCCAAGAAAATTACATCTGGCACTGTCTTAATTAATGCTAGCTTTCTTTTCTGAAAATTGTGGGCTTGTCAGTAAAAAAGGCAGAAAAACCTGAATTTAAAAGGCTGGACACAAAAGACGCTGAGAAATAAAGCTCTGTGAGATTTCATAATATTGCTCTGTTTTTGTTCTACAGTAAGGAGATGAAAAGATCTCATTTGATTTTGCCAAATGCAGCAACATACATGTAGACTTGATTTGCATTTTCTCTCTTTTGTCTCTGAGTTTTACCCTGTAAAGCGTGCTTGGGAAGGTATTCTATTTCAAAAGCAATAGGTCAACTAAAATCTATACCTACGAGGAAAAAAAATAATGTATGACTTCATTTTTTTAGCCTTTCTCTAACTGTTTGTATTAATCGCAGCTAACAGGAAGAACTGTGGCTGTGTTTTCTCATGTGAATTTTGATGATCTGACATTCCCTTTTCCTGGTTTGAAGTGGGTTCTAAATATGACAGGAGAACGTGGCTTCACGTGGGGACATTTCTATTTTACGTGGCTCAGACTTCTATTTTGACAGTGAGATGCTTGTGCTTTCCTTGGGGTTTAGGGATTCATTTAGGTTCATGTTCCCCCCCCTTATTTGGCTTTGCATTTTGATGATCCAACATTTCCTTTCTCCAGTTTGAGGAAGGAGCCTCACACACTCAGTCTCAGGGACACATGCTTTGCATCACAGGGACATGAAAAATACTTTAAAAACTGTCTTAGTTCTGCTGCATGCGGAGGATCTAAGTGCAGGGCTGGGAGAAGGCAGACAGCCTCAGAGAAGGTCTAACACGGTCCAGACCACTCTGGACTCTGATGAGAAGAGAGAGGTGACTTGTCCCGGTCGTAGAGCAGAGCAAGGCTCACGTCCCCGCCTCTGGGGCTGTGTCCTCTCGGCCAAGATTCCTGACAAACTCTCCCCTGCTCACCCGTAGGGCAAAGCCTCAGGGAATAGTGATGTGATTATTGTTCTTGATTTTGCTCCACTGCCGCCAAAACGATGGTTCAGGACCACAGTGGGAACTTGAGGGAGTTTCGGTGGTACTCAGCCCGTGCTGGATCACAAGTTGCCCTGGAGGGAAGGGGTCCCCTCTGTGGGTGCCTCAGTCCGTCTGAGGTCAGGGAGGAAGGATCTCTGGCTCCAGCACATATTGGATGCCTCTGCAACACGGGATAGTCTCCCCTTTTAACAGAGAGAGCAGGCCTCAGGCTTCATCAAACCTTCATATTGAGCTGGAATTTAATTACATGGCTTTGTTTCCATTATAAGTTTTATTTTATGGTTATTTCAAATTTATGGTAAGTGCTATTAGTTTTCTCTTCATGGCAATGATATAAAGCTTCCTTTAAAAATTAAATCTATTTAAGTAAAAAAAAAAAGAACAAATATAAATTAAATAAAAATATGACATAAAACAGAGTACCAGTGGTTCCCAGGTATGGCCAGAAATGGTGGTAAATGAGAGTCTGAAGTTCAAGTTTTGGCAGAAGCTGCTTTAGGAGACAGAGGAGAGCGGGAGAGGCTGCTTTGAAAAAGTTCTGCTTTGGGCCCCAGGATTTTCCTTATCTGTCTAAGACTCTTTCCACGAAGGTACCCATTATACATAATTTACTTGTGTTTATCAAATGATTAGTTGGCGCCTCTCCCTCCTTTAATAATTCACCGTAGAGTGTGTTGGAGAGATGCCCCCCTCTCTACGGTTAACAGATTCTCCTGCTTCTCCGTGACAGCATGATAGGAGGCAATATTTTAAGATAAAAGGGTTATTAAAATAGTGCATGTGCTGGAGTAACACTCCAATGTGCTTCTTTATCTGAGTTGTTGTCGAGTGCCCTACAATTTAATAAATTATAACATATTCATAAATAACACCTCGGGTTAGCGTCCTCACACATTTTTCACAACTTACCACCGTGTACTGAACGAGTGGGAAAGTTGAGGGAGAAGGGGTCTGCAGTGCAACAAGAAAAGTTTGGGTCTCAAAAGCTCAGAGTGACTTTCCCCCAGGAAAGACAGCTACTTTTTTTCAGGGCTGCCCATGTGCAATGCGTTGGGGAGGCTAAAGGAGGGGGCCATGGGGGTACATGGGGGCCGTGGGGAGCTATGGAGGCTGTGGGAACCATGGGATAGAGGAGAGATCCACAGGGGATCACTGCGGCCAGTGGGGTCCATGGTGGTCAGTGGGGGTCTGTGGTGGGACCACAGGGGTCCTGGGTCTGTGGGAAGCAGTAGGAGATTGTTAGGAACTGTAGGGGTATATGGGGGAATAGGGCGTCTGTGCAGGGCTATGGGGTCTTGGGGAGCCGTGGCTGTGGGGAAGGGGAGATTCTGTAGGGCTCTAGCTTACGGGCCTAGGGAGTCTGGAGGCCTTGAGTACCCTCCAGGCCTCCAGCACCTCCGGCTGCCAGCTTGCTGTCTATCTCTTCATGCCCTACCTGCCTGGCTGGTAACCGCTTAAGAAATTAAACACTGTCAGTTTGAAAAATTAGAGATAAAACCAGAAAAGAGAAAAAAATCTAAAGATCTGAGATGAGCCAATTACTAATGTGAGACTTGGCTGTGAATGTTCTGGAAGAGAGGAACTTCAGGCCAGCGCGTCTCAAACGTGAGCGTGCAGGGCAGGGTCCGGTGGGGCTGCGGGGGCCCCGAGACTCTGCATTTTTTAGCGAGAGACATCCTTAGGCATCTTGGTGCTCAGAGCCTGCCCAAGGGCGCCAGCAAAACCCACAGGGGGAGACAAGCTTTGTCCTGGAAGCAAAGAACATGAAGCCCAGGCTGTGGACCTCAGCCAGAGGGAACCAAAGCACTGACGTCACTCAAGGTGGAGGCTCAGTGGGTGCCAGGCCACACGGAAAGATGCTGCAAACCCCCACCCCCATCCCTCCCACCCCAGAGCCTCAGTTTCCCCACATGAGCAAGAGGCTTGTGGAGCTATTCTGGTTTCCCATAATAGACAGAACCTTTAGCAGTTGGCTTTAATATGTTTAAATGTCTCAGGCTTGGTGTGGACTTAGGGAACTCCTGTCCCAAAATGCATTCCTCACTTCCTGCCAAGTTTCCCCAGATGCCACCATTAGCATGGCATTCCTTTGGGGACAAAGGGACTCCCTTACAAAGGGTACCCCTGTGGAGAGAGGCCACAGGCCTGAGGATCTCCCCTCAGACTGTCCTGGCTCAGAGCAGGGCAGAGGCGGAGTGAGGCTGCAGGGAGAGCCATCAGAGCACATGCTGCCCTCTCACCCAGGCCACCGCTGTGAGCCCTTCCCTGCAGAGGCGAAGGCTCCAGCTCCCTCATCCCCTGGCCAGAGTCCGTGCTGCTCCTCCAGGTGAGGAAAACCTTTGTGCAGCCTCAGACTCAGACCACCCTGCCAGGAGTCTGAGAGATGGCGAAGGCTTGGGGGATGGTCAGAGCCGCAGCCTCCAGGAGGCCCAGGGCTTGCAGGCGGATGTTTTTCAAGCAGGGTCCTCTGGTTCCTTTGCAGACATTGTCATTTCTCTGTGGTGATGCGAAGAGTGCCATCCTGCAGTTCCCTGGCTCCTCTGGACCTTTGCAGCTCCCGCTCGGTCCAGCCACCAGGGGCAGAGAGGGCCCTGGGAGCCGCGGGCAGCCAGCGTGGACTCAGGCAGGCGGTGGCTGCATGCCTGGACAGGGAGAGCTCCCTCCTTCTCTGCATTCCCTGAGGGCTGCTGAGCCGATGGCTCTCTGGAACCCAGGCCAGGCAATGCATCCAGCAGGGGGCCCCATGGATGCTCCTGGCAGCTGGGAACCTCCGGAATCCAGGACCTGGAAGGTTTCCTTTCGATCACACGGACCAAAGGTTTTTAACTTGAGATCCGTGGACTTCCAGGCGCAGGTGGATGAATTTTGAGGGGCACTGTGGGGCCACAACACTGACATGAGCTATTGCGGGCACCCGTGCGTGTCCATATTTACGACATTCTCAGAAGGGCTTTTGATGCTAAAACAAATAAAACCAAACCAGACCCTTCTATTTGCAGATGCATAAGCTGAAGGCGGCAGAGGGAGTCCGGGTTCCTAGAACAGGGCTCTTTGGAAACTTCCTCCACACCAACCTCACCCTCAAGCTCCTTTTCGGAGGCATTCCATCGTCTGGGAAGAGAGAAGTAAGTCAGCTTCCTCCTCGGGAATCTGGGCTCCCAAGGGACACAGGAATCCCAGACCATGGACCAGACCTGCCTTTCCGGCTCCCAATCACTACCCAGCATCCCCCGATGCAGAAGGGACCTGGGGCTCCTCCAAATTTGACCTGGCCTCGGCTGCCTTCCCCCTCTCTCTGCTCCATCTATCCCAGGCTCAACCGCTTTCTGGGAGGCCAGTCCTGGGGCGACCTCCCAGCCCCCATGCCCCACAGCAGCCCATTCCGGCCCCTTGCACACATGGAGCACATCATTTCTGCCCTGCGCTGAGCTGCACGGAGAGCTGGAGGGGAACACTATATTACTGCGTTCTTTGCCTAACAACTGGTAACACATGACACTTGTATTTGCCCCAAGATAATGTACAAATATGTTTTACAGGGTTTCCTAATGATAATCATGATATTTCATTCTTCTTGCCCTTCTAATAACGATAACAGTCGAGCATTATTATTTTTTTAAACTGTTCTCAGTGACTGTGACATTCAGTTCAGAGAATCGAATGTCAGCAAGAAATCCATATGCACTCCCTGAAGCTGGGAGAAGCCCCTTCCGTTTATTTTTAGGTTGCAAGAGAATGACGCGATCTCACCTTATTTTTTTTTTTCCTCCTGAGAAAGGTGTCTGGCATTCGGCGCCTCTCTGATGTTTATGTAATCGGGCCTGAGGTTTAGTCAATCAAAACCTTTTTGCAAGCCATCCTAATCAGAGGGTGGCGGCTTGATAGACGAAGGGCTGCAGGCATCTCTGGGTGGGGGCCGGGGATGGGGGCTAGGGAGAATTCCCACCTTGGAAAAGAGGCTCCTTTCAAAGGGGCTTTATATGCTGAGTGAAGAATGGCCTGGACTCTCAGCAAAAGAATCAACTAATTAGTCGGTGAAGCAAACATTTTAAGGTTCTATGTAGACACTAGGTAGAAAGCTTTTTTTTTTGCCCTTGTGCCAATGTGTTTGTTCTTCCACATTCTCCACTGTTAGGGAGACCTATCTTCAGGGATAAATACCCAAGGAACAGTGTATAGTTTCTGTTATTAGTAAGCAGCCATTTAACAGCAGGTGTGTTAAATACTTCTTTTGAGCTGTTCACCAGAAACTATGCATAAGAAACGAGGATTGATCATAAACCAGGAAAGGAAAATAGAGACACAACCATGATAAAACTGAATACGATAGAAGCTGAAGTTAGGAGGGCATTCCTCACCTCCATCCTCAAACATCTTAGTTTTAAACTAAAGCATAATTGTTCAAAGTAAGCTATTCTGAGATATTGATTCTTTTCCTTTTCTTGGGGGGGGGAGTGGCCATACTCTGAGTAAAGTGTTCTTTTGGTCAACAAGTGGTGAGGTTCTAGCGTGCACTGAGGCCCTCCGTGGCAGCCTGGGCAGTGGTGGGCAGCGGCAGCTCTCCTGACCTGCACCAAAGCCCAGAATCCGATTATTTAGGGAGCCAAGTATTTTTGTTGATGAGCAAAATGAAATCCTCTGAGAGCAAAATCAATCTTTTGCAGACCTCAGAGCATTGATCCTGGTGCCCATTGACAGGCTCGGGCTGTTTGGCTATTTGGAATGACCGCACAAAATGAGCAAGTTGTTACAGTTTTAGAGTTTTGGTATCTATTGGCAACCCCTGCACTCGTATGATTAATCACACGTTCGAAATGCGCGTGCGGTGGAAATTGACTGCAACGCAGCAGAAACAAAGTTTTCAGTTATCCTCGTATAATAAATTGAAGCTATATCCCTAAGCAGAATTGTCTTCAGGATTCCAATTTGCCTTGTTAAAAGTGTTGTTTATACAGTAGTTAGCAAAAACGCAAGTAATTACGTACAGAATTCATTCCAAGCAATTCTTTATTTTTCCCCCATCCTTTATTGGTTTTCCATCTTCATTACCCAATATTTTAGTCGATCTCAGCAGAAACCTGACTGGTAAGATGTGGCCGGGACATGAGGCTTGGTGACTTTCGTGATTCACAGAGAGCATCTGGTCAAGGGGACAAGGCCAGTGAGACTCATACAGCGGCTGGAGGCTTTCTGCCAGCTACAGGGCTGGGCTGAGGCAGGAACGGCGTATGTGTGGTATTGCATTTCGTAAAATAACATTTACCTCTGGAGAAGATTTCTGCGTATTTATTTATTTATTTTTGAGCGGGAGCACAGGTTTGTATACATGTAGTGGTGTAGCCGGCCACATCTGTTTTGGTTGCTGTAACCTGCGGGACTTTATTTCATAAATATCATCTGAGTCCGGGAATACAGCTTTTGGAATGCAAATTATGTCTAAGTGAGTAAACATTTTAGTGGCTGGGTGCCCTGCATCGGAGGGTCGGAGGGGAGAGGGGCAGCAGGGGAGGGTTGTGGCTCGTCTGCAGGAGCCTGGTCTGAGTCCAGGTGGAAGGTGGGCCGGTGGGAACGTTCCAGCTGGAGAGAGAACAGGATGGGAGCAGTGCCGAGGGGAAGCCCTCCCGGCAAAGTCCCAGCTTCCCAGAGGCGCCTGCTTGCTCTCCCCAGCACAGAGACCTCATCCATATCTATCAGGAGAGGCCTAATTATAGAGCTTGGAGATTTCAATGGCACAGGGAAATTTAAATGCAGTGGAAAATATGAATATTCCTAAGCCAGCAGTCAAATACGAAATGATTGGCTTCAGAATCAATGAATTATAATTTCCGAGCGCATCCTCAAATGTGGCGCCTCTGGTTCCCAGGAAGAGTTTTGTGCACGTGGGTGTGTTTTAATGAACGCCACTTCTAGGTTTTGCTAGGCAGGACCTTGCTTCCTCTGGTGCTGCAGACTCTGCTAGCACCCAGGCGCTCTGAGCAGATCGCAGAGGACAATAGAGACGACCGTGGGGTCCTGGTGGGCAAGCGGGCAGCCACCACCTGGCCGGTACCCTTGGATCCCGGTTCCTGCTTCCCTGGAGCCTGCGCAGCAGGGTTCCAGATGCTGGGGTGCTGGGGGAGCAAGTTATTTGTCTGCGTCCTTCCCTCAGAAAGCTGCATCCTTCTGCAGCTGAATCCCACATCTTCAGTCCTTTTAACTGAAGCCTTTGCCCACAGGGGTGGCTAGTGGGTCCTTTGGGGGGACTCGCCCTCCCCAGCCTCAGGCACCCTGTCCACCTGGCTTCTTCTGCTCCCAAGAGCATCCCTATATCTTTACCTGTGGAGGAGGTAAGGATGTGGCCCAGCTGCTGTCCACGCAGCCCTCAAACTGGAGAGTCATCCCATAAATCCTGTTTTATTTTATGGACAAATAAATGCTGAGGTAAAATATTCTAGGACCGTAGCTTGAATACTTGCCGTAGCAGCGGTGCTGTAATAACCACAGTGACATTAATTTACTGCACTGTGCCGTGGGAAGAAGGAAGAAGGAGGGAGAGGGGCATTAAAAGAGAAAAATGACTCGCCTTCGAATTTATTGGGATTGGCCTCCCTCATTTTCAGCCATCATTAGTTGATTAGGCCCTGATGACACTGTGGACAATCGTGCTGGAAGAGTTGTCGAAGAGACGCCCTAAAGGTACACTGTTAATTGAGATGATGTTCATTTTGTAGTTACTGAACAGAACTGCAGGTGATGAGATTGGCAGTTAGTGTGACGGCACAGAGCTGGGGATTCTCGGTGGCCAGGGGCCATGGGCCGGAGGACCTGTGTCCACCCCCGCCATGAGACCACGGCCACCGGAGCCCCGGTCACTTCCTCTTCTTTTCTGAACACTGCAGATGGACCTGTCAAGAGGGGATAAAGTGAGCTTCCCCTTCATCCCAGGAGCAGCCACCACAAGGAAGGTCCCTCCTATTCCTGGTCTTTGAAGACGGAGGCTTCTTCTCCCCACCTGGCTCCTGCTCCAGTGGTGGATGAAGTCTGGCAGGTATAATCCCAGAGGGCTCCCAAACCTGAGCTGAGAGCAGGACCCCCAGGCTTCCCAGGCAGCCTGACCCTGCTACTGTCCATGCTATAGACAGTGTTTTCTTACTGGAACAGAGAGGGGAGTTCCATCAGCATCCCTGTCGACACGGAGGTCCCAGTCTGGGCAGTGAGAGCCTTGAAATACCACGGTGGAGGCTGAATTTCATGTTCGCAAGCTCTACTGGCAGTGGTCTTGGCCATGTCTAGCTGGCAGGAAGGACAGCTTCCTTCCATGTCCTACATGACCTCTGCTCAAAGGTTTTTAGAGACCCACAGTCACTGTCCCCAGGGCTGGAGAATCACCTGCCTAACGAGAGGGGATGAAACCTGACATTTTTTGAGTGATTTGGTAAGGGCCACGTGCATTCCAAGGCACTTGACATCCATTATCACATTTAATCCCCCTTATTTCCTAATTTAGCTCCATTTACGGTAGAGGAAACTGAAGCTCAGAAAAAGGAATGCCTAGTGCCCCGCAGCCCATAGGGGACGGAGGATGCAGGAGCACCCGGGTCAGACTGCCTGGCCTGGGATCAGGCTTCGCCTCTTACTTCCCTGTGATCCTGGATGGTACCTTGCCTCTCACAATCTCGATTCACTCACCAAAGATAGAAAAAAGTACAGGAGGCCATGCTACTACGAGCTCAGTATTTCTTAGTAATTCTCATTGCTGCAGTTGTCCTGGTTGTTAAGAGCTGTCAGCTGTCTGTCTTCAAGTTCAGGTCCCAAGGAGTGGCAGGGAACGTAAGACTGCTCCAGCTCCGGTCATATGAGGAGAAAGCACTTTCTCACTCGCTCACCCCCACCCACCATGCCTGTCATGTCTGCACAACCAGACAGATGCTCAGGCCTGAAGGGTGACAAATCCACTCACAAGATACAACTTGCTAAGTGGCAGTGGCCTTTTATTCCTTGACATCTTTCCAGACCCTTGATGGGATTAGAACTGGATTAGTGTGAGATGAGCCTGGCTCTGCCGTTATCACCTGTTTATAGGATAATGACATTATCTAGTTTGGCCTATAAGGGTCTCCTTCCATAGGAGCTTTGTTCTCTTTGATCTTGAGGGTTGCAGGCAGCATATCTTTAAATCTAAACAAACCCACTGAAGCCTCAAGATAAGTGGTCAAAACATCCAGTGGGGAGAAAGGAGATTCCCTTTTCCTTTCCTGCTCAATGCCAACAGTAATTTTAAAATTGTGTGTACTTCCTTCGAACCTAAAGCTCACTTTGCCATTTTCAGCACTGGCCTCCCCATTTCTCCTTTCACACATCAAAGTTTGCAGAGCTATTTTACTGCTTATTAACTCAGTTGACTGGTACAACGGTCTGTGAGTTGGGCAGGGTGGGTTCCATGCCCATTTTGCAGGTGAGGACACAAAACACAAGCTCGGAAAAGCCCAGGTGTTTGCCAACACACACGCCATTTCTAAGACCAGCTCATCTGGAAAAACCCAGCATTTGTTGCATTGCCTGAAGCCATCTAAGACCTGCCTCTCTGCCCAAACAGCTTTCCTTAAGGCTGATCTCTTCACAGCAAATATCTGTTTAGACAGAGGTTCCAGGAGGTCCTTGTCTGAAGTCCCCTTCCAAAGCTCTCCTAACACCCACTATGCTGTATTTTAAATCATCCCTATTGAGGTATAATTCACATGCAGTATGACCTGTTTGAAGTGTGCTTATCATTTGTTGAGTTTTGGAAAATGCATACAGTTGTGTAACCACCTCCATGATCAGGATTTAGAACATTTCCATCACTCCCCAAATGCCTTCATGCCCCCCTGCATTCAGTCTCCTTACCCTGTCTGCAGCCTCTGACAACCACTGGTCCTCTGTCACTGTAGTCTTGCCTTTTGTAGGATTTCATGTAAAAGAAATCACACAGTGCATACGCTTTTATATCTGGCTTCTTTTACTTAGAGCCAAGTTTTGAGATTTAGTCATTTTATATGTTTGATTCGTCTGTTCCTTCTGTTGTAGAGTGGTGTTTCACTGTGTGGATATATCACACATTCTTTTATTCCCCAGTTGTAGACATCTAGGTCGTTTCTAGTTTGAGGCCATTGTGAATAAAGCTGCTATAAACATTTAGGTCCGAGTCTTTGTATTATCTTTTCATTTACCTTGTGTCAATATCTAGCAGTGGGATTGCTGGGTCATATGATAAATGTATATTAACTTCATAAGAAACTGCTGTTTTCCAAAACAACTGTATCCCTACCAGGAACGTAGGGAACATTCCAGGTGCTCCACATCCTCACCAACATTTGGTATCGCCAGTCTTTCTAATTTTACCTTTCTCTCGTGTGTGTAGTAGTATCTCATTATGGTTTTATTTGTATTTCTCTAAAGACTAATGGTATTGCCATGTGTTAAATATTTGACATCCCTAGAACTTCTTTGATGAAGTGTCTGTTTGAATCTTTTGCCTGTTTTTAAATTCGTTTGCTTATCTTCTGATATTTGATTGATACCAGCTCTTTACATATTCTGGATACAAGTCCATTTTCAGATATACTAAGCAAATATTTCCTCCCAGTCTGTGGCTTGTCTTTTCATTTTCTTAACTGTGTCTTTCGAGGATTAAAAATTTTTTAATTTGGGTAAGTCGAGCTCATCAGTTTTTTGTTTTATGATTTGTGCTTTTCGTGTTTTATTTAAGGAATTTTTGGGGGGGGGGTAGTGGTGGGATGAATTGGGAGATTGGGATTGACATATGTACACTAATATGTATAAAATAGATAACTAATAAGAACCTGCTGTATAAAAAATAAATAAATAAAATAAAATTTAAAGAAAAAGAAAATTTTGTTTATCCCAAGGTCACAGAGATTTTTCTGTTTTCTTCCAGCAATGTTAATTTTTGTGTAGAGTGTGAGGTAAGAGATGAGGTTTATATTTTCCCTGTGGATATATCATTATTTTAGCAGGATTTATTGTAAATATTCTTTTCCCCATTGAACAACCCTGGTACTTTTGTGAAAACTCAGTTGACTATATATGTATGGTTCCATTCTGAATTTTCTATTCTAGTCCATTTATTTTTATACTAAAACTATATTGTCTTGATTACTGTGGCATTATAGAATTCTTAAAATGTAATAATTTAAGTTCTCCAACTTTTTTTCAGAGCTATTTTTATTTTATAGAGTTTTTGCATTTCCATATAAATTTTAAACTCAGCTTGTTAATTTTTAAACTAAATTAAGTTTACAGGGATTGATTGGAATTCTACTGACTCTATAGGTCAATTTGAGGAGGAAGAGGATATTAACAATATTGAGTTTTTCAATCTTTACATGGTATACCCCTTGATTTATGTATGTCTTTTCTACTTTATCTCAGCATTATTTGTAGTTTTAAACATATGTCTTGCACATTGTTCATTTTATCCCTAATGAATACTCAATACTATTATAAATGATATTTTTAATGTTTTACTTTATTAATGTTTGTTTTACATTTTTATATATGGACCTTATTTCCTGCTCATTGCTAAACTCATTTATTAATTATATCTTATTTTGTAGATGCCTTGGATCTTCTTCATAGATTATCATTATCTGTATGCCTTTTATTTATTTTTCTCAATTTATTATACTGGAAAGGACCTCTAGCACAAATTTGAATAAAATGGTGAAAGGAGACATCTTTGCTTTCTTCCTAACCTTGAGGGAAGCATTTGCTCTTTTATCATTAAGTTTGACGTTAGCTGTAGACTTTTCATAGATGTCCTTAATCTGAGGAAGTCATGCATGGGTGCTGAATTGGCTCAAAGACTTTTCTTGCATCTGTTGAGATGATTGCAGTCAATTCTGCTACAACACAAAACTTGTGTCTCTAAAAAGCACCATGCTATTCAAAATCTTGCAAGGAAGTCTACAGGAAAATTGAGGGGCATAACACCCCAAACTTTATAAGAGATACACACAAAAAGACGAGAACTTAATGAAAATTTTAGCACTGTTTTACTCGTGCCAAATGGTTGAGAAACACACAGATACTACAATAAATATGGCATTTTACCTTGACAAAAGATCTAAAGTTTGTTTGTGGAAGTGGGTATCTTATGAATTAATGGGAAATGACCAAAAGCAGGTGACCTGCAGTTGGTCCGGAGAGGATGTGTGTGACGTAACATACGAGGTAAACTATAGTCGTTAGTAGCTGTTTGAGGTGTGTGCCTGGTGCTTTTTGTGTATTCCTACATGGCTCGCTTCAGCTGGGTGCAGTTTTCTGCATTCACCTAGTGTTTCTCACAAACAAAATTGTACATAAACTAACACAAAATTCACCTTATGCTCAAATTGTTCCCTGATATGTCAATTGTGTTGAAACAAACTGAAATTTCAAGACAAGTGTTACAGCAAAACTGTCTGCATATGGCTTTTTCTTTTTTTAGTTTTTTAAAAAGGTGAATTGCATTCATTACTTTTTGAATTTCAAACTAGTCTACCATTCCTTGGATAAATCCTATTTAATCATGATGCATTATTATATTCATATTTTGCTAGATTTAATTTGCTAAAATTTTGTTAAGGATTTCTGCATGCATATTTATGAGGTGTATTAATGTATAGTTCTCTTTTATGGTAATGCCTTTGTCTGGCTTTGATATCAGATTAATGCTGGCCACAGAAAATAAGTTGGGACATTGTTCCTCCTGTATTTTCTGGTGTGTTTGTGCAGAATCGATATTGCTTATCCCATAAATGGATGGTAGAATTCATCATTGAAGTCACCTTTGGGCCTGAGGTTTTCTTTGTCAGAAGTGTTTGAATTATGAATTCAAGTACTTTAATGGATATAGGGCTCTTCGGGTTATCTATTTCTTCTTGAATGTACTTTGGTAGTTTGTATCTTTCAAGGAACTTGTCATTTCACCCAAGTTGTTGAATTTACTGACACAATTACTCATAATATCTCCTTATTGTTCCTTCAATGCCTGTAGGATATGTAGTAATGTCTCTTCTTTAACTCCAAATATTGGTGATTTATGTGCATCTTTTTTCGATTGATAGATCAGTCTCTCTAAGAGCTTTATCAATTTCATTGATCCTTTAAAAAAATTATTATTATTTCCTTTATTTCTGCTTACTTTGGGTTTCAATTCTCTTCTTTTTCTAGTTTCTTTTAGTAAAGATCAATAATCAATCAATCAGTCAATCAAACCATTCATAGCTGTTTCCTTTCGTCTTTCCAAACACAAGCATTCAATGTCATAAACTTCCCTCAATCCCTGTTTTAGCATTGACCTACCTATTTTTACATGTTTTCATTCAGTTCATCAGTTGATAATATTTTCAGGTCATAGTATTTTCTTACTGCTCTTGTGATTTCATCTTTGACCCCTGGGTTATTTAGACGCATGTTGTTTGATTTCCAAATGTTTCTGGATTTTCCAGATACCTTTATGTTATTGATTTCTAGTTTAGTTCCACTGTGGTCAGAAAACATACTCCTTACAATTTCAGTTCTTTTACATTTATTGAAGATTGTTTTATGACCCAGTATATGGACTGTCTTGGTGACTATCTCAAAAGCACTTGAGAAACATGTATTCTACTGTTGTAGGGTGTTCTCTAAATGCCTCTAAATGTCATTTAGTTTTGATTGATTGATGTTGGAAAATGTTTAACTGAACCCCTGGAGGGAAAAAGCCTTGCTTTGTAGCACTTGATGACTTCTGTGGAAATATCCTCCCATCGTGGCCAAATTTAAGCTACTGACGTGATGTCAATGAATGTGGAGTTAGGAGGAGATGCACATAGATCACTTTCAGAAGTGGCTAAAGCACTTTGATAATGTTGTTCAAATCTTCTATATTTTACTAATTTTTTTGTTGGTCTGCCTGTTCTTTCAATTACTGATAGGTGGGTGTTGAAATCTCTAAAAATAATTGTCAGTTCTTCCATTCCTGTTTTCAGTTCTCTCAGGTTTTGTCTTAATGTATTTTAAAACTTTATTAAGTGTACACACACATTATAAAATGTACCTGTTTAACCCTGGTAATATTTTTTATTTTGAAATCTAGTGTGTCTGATATAAAATATAGCTACCATAGCTTTTCTTTTGATTAGTGGTTAGGTATAGCATTTTTAATCCTCTAGCTTTTTTTAAAAAAACCTTTATTTTGGAATAATTTTATATTTACAAAATAGTTGGAAAGAAGTACTGAAATTTCCTATATACCTTTCACTCATCTTTTCCTAATGTTAACATCTTACATAACTATGGTATATTTTTCAAAATTAAGAAATTACATTATTATTAACGAAACTACAGACTTTTTTCGGAATATTCCCAGATTTTTCCACTAATGTATTTTCTGTCCCAGGACCCAATCCAAAAGTTCACATTTGTCACCTTCATTTCATTTGTTCTGAGATAATCTCTGTCTTTTTGTGTTTGTTATTGCCTTTATACTTTTGAAGAGTACTGATCAGGTATTTTATAGACTGATCCTCAGTTTGGGTTTGTCTGATATATTCTCATAATTATACTGGGATTATAGAAGATAAATTGCCTTTCTCATCACATCATATTGGGGGTAAATGATATCAAGTGACATTACTGGTGATGTTAACTTGGATCACTTGGTTAAGATGATATCTGCCAGGTTTCTCCACTGTGTTCTCCCCTTTCCATACTCTATTCATTGAGACTGAGTCATCCAGTTCAGGGGAGACATACAAAGTTTGAGGCTTAGTTAATGTGCGTTTATAAATTGTTGACTAGGGTCATTCCACTGTATAATTACACCACAGTTTGTTTTATCCATTCATCTGTTGAAGGACACCTTGGTGTCCTTTTACTTTTGCCCTCTCTGTGCCCTATATTTAGTGCGTATTTCTTTGAGACAATATATATTGTTTTATATCCAAAACTATTTGTTTTTTAGTTTAATTTTATTCAATTTAAATTAATTTAATTACAACGCTTAAGCCATTTACATTTATTGTGCTTATCAATGTGCTTAAGTTAAAGTTTATTATCTTGCTATTTGTTTTTTATTTGTCTCATTTATCTTTATTCTTTTTTTCCTGCTTCCTTATCTTCTTTTGGGTTAATTTTTTCTATCTCCATTTTATCTCCACTACCTCTTGGTCTTATTTTTTGTGATTTACAACATACATCTTTAACTTATCACAGTTAACTTTTAAATAATTTCATGCCACTTCACAGATTTTATAAGAATCTTACAACAGAACACTTACATTTCTTCCTTCCCTTTTTAGCGATTGCTGTCGTATATTGTATTACTTTTATTATTAACTTTTTGTGTGAAGATTCTGGGCCAAGAAAATACCTCTAATCAGACAGTCCATGATTAAATCCTGGCTCTATTATTTATTCACTGTGAGACCTTAGATACATCATTTTACCTATCTGTTCCTTAGTGTCATTGTCTGCAAAATGGGACTAACAGGTGTGATGTGATGAATACATGAAATAAGGCATGATGTGTGTGGCCCACCACACCTGGCACAAATGGAGCTGGGGGACATAACTTGCCTTGGGGAGCAAACACAAAAAGCCTCTCAGAGCTGCACGTAAACAGTTTCCCAGCTCTGAGCACACACCGTTGCTTGGTCTTCATGATCTGACTCTCTGTGACACCAGAAGACAACAGCAGATGTTGTAATGAACCATAGCGCCAAACAGAGGGAGCCCAGCTGTGTTGACACCAGCAGGCATAGCTGATATTTTTTTTCCCCAAGAAGGAAATTAAATTAAAAATCAATTCTACTTAACGGGAACTCCCCGAATCACTAGGACTAGGTTACTTAGGAAACTTGCTTCTGTAAACCCCAGATGTTGAGCTTGAGGGGCTTCTGTCTACAGACACCAAGTAGGATGCCTGCTGGAGAATGGAGGCTATGGGCTTACCTCCTGGCCCTGCTGGCTGCCTCTTTTCCTGAGCTGTTAGCTTTCATCTGGAGGGATGAGCTACTGCACTATGAGATGGTAAGTTCTAAGGTCAAACAGACCTAGTTGTGAATCATGGCCTCTTACTCACTGACTGTTACCCTGGGGAAGTCACTTAGCCCCACTAACCCTCTGTTCCCTGATCTATAAAATGGGAGAAAAATGAAATTTATTTTGAGCAACTAAACAACAGCGTGTTTTAGCTAAAGAGAATACCGTGATAATATTCTGAAATGTTACCTAATATCTTCCCCTCTCTCCTTCTCTTTCATTTTATGCCTCAGTTCATCTTCCTCTTGTCAGTCAGGCACAGGGCAGAAATAAAGATGTAGAAAGCAGACAAAGGCGTCTTTTTCTGACTTTAGATTCCCAGAGACCCTAGGCCCAACGGGAAGGGTAAGACTCAAAGTACCAACTTGGGAGAGACTGGGAGGCCAAAGAGCAACGTGTGCTGCCAGTGTGGAAAACACTCTCTGAGCCGGAGCCGTGAGGAGCTCGGGAAGGGGCACCAGAGCTTGAGGGCCCCCAGGGACCCTGAGGAACGGGTCCTGTTCCCAGCCACCCAGTGGCTTTTTAGGATCTATCAGTGGCAGGAGCAGGGAGAAGGAGACTGAGTCCCATGGCCTGGGCCAGCCTCGGAGAAGTACTAGCTGGTGCTGTGTCCCAGCAGACAGGCCGCCTCAAGATGTCCAGGAAGGGCAGGGCCACCAGAATGGTCCTTCACACCTGGGAGTTCAGATTGCCAAGCTGGAAGGAGCTTGAGGACAGGAAGGGAGCCAGCCTGTGTGGACAAGACAGACAGGGACCAAACAGAGGGTGCAGCAGTGATTTAGCAGGGCGTGCCAGCAGCAGATGGAAGGTGGTATATGAAAGTTTCTCTCTGCCCTCCTTCCCTCTGCACCCGCATTTGCTGAGTGTGTGCAGGTTAGATGAGCTTATAATTCTACAGTGTGACTTGACTGTAACAGTAGCACAATCATGGCCCACACCCAAGGCCCCAGGTTTGCACAGTGATTTAAAATGTCCAGAGCTCTGTCATGCTCATGGCCGCACTGAACCCCCCAAACAGTCCACCGGACACCCAGGCCCTGGCTATGAAGGATGAGCTCCTGCAAATCAAAGCCTTTTCCTGCACTCAGCATCCCCCTAAGACCTACGGAAAGGAGGCATCATCTTTTAAAAGCAGTGATACTCATACCCCAAGCACGTACTGAGCTCCCGCTGTGTACAGGGACCTGGCGAGGTGAACAAGGCAGAGAAGAGACAGGCTCTACTCACAGGGCTAACAGTTCAGAGGAGTTAGCAGATAAATATTATTAGCATTTTTAGCAATCAGTAGCAGAAGTAGCTATATAATCACTGGTTTCTGGTGAGTGAGCAGAGACTTGGGCTCAGGACTTACTCAAGAGGCCTGCTTCTCCCCAGTGCCTCTTGTGACTGTTTAATAATCGATCAATCAGTCAATCAAACCATTCATAGCTGTTCCCTGTGCATGTTCTGAGAGCCCAGAGCTCCTCTGGCCAAAGTGATTTCTTAGAGAGATGCAGACATGAGACCCAACCCAAACACCATAAGAGGTGTGAACACGAGCAGTTGACAAGCATTAAAGGGCTGCGATCAGACACACACACAGTCATTTCTGCTGCCTGGTCATTTCAGCAAGCACAGCGCAGGGCCACAGGCCCCGCCTTCTGGGGTTCCTGGGTCTCTTTCATGACATTCATCACATCCCTGGCCATCTCTTGCACTGTTCACTACTATTTTCATTACATCCACTTACCTCTTTTACATGAACAAGGGGTTTTTAAAAGAAACTTTTTACAACTATCATAAGTGGGGAACCATCTGACATAAGTAGGAGATAATAGTAAAATAATACAATGCCATAAAGCAGTATTTATACATCATGGTGAGATTCACTCCCCTGCCCCGGCTCCAGCCTGAGGCAGGTCTTAGGTGACAGGAAGTCCCAGGATTGAACGAGGATCCTAAAGAAAAGAATGTTCCTGCCGTGGGAACTTGGTGTCATCTGCCAGCTTGAGCCCCAGCCTTACCTCTCTGGCCTGCCCTCACTCCGGCTGCAAGCAGGTTGATCTAAAGCTCCCACCTGGGCCAAGACCTCCAGTCTTGCTTCTGGTCGGGGGCACCTCATCACATCTCCAGATCAGATTGGTTTTCCCTCCTTCGCTGTTTTACCTCCCCTATTCCCCTACCTCTGCTTTCTGGGATCACTTCCCAGGTAAACCACCTGCACACAAGCCCTGGTCCCAGGTTCTGCTTTTGGGAGGGCCCAGGATAAAACATGGTGTCTTTGGGGCACCCAAAGTCAGCTCGTGCCCTACCAAAGGCATGAATCCTACAGTCCCGCTCCATCACCTGTTAGCTGTGAAACCTGGAGTTGGTCAATGAGCGTTTCTGAGGCTGCTTCCTCACATGAAACGGCAGCAACTCTGCTTACCTTACAAGGTGGGTAGGAGGATTAAATGATACAATGGTATGTAGCCACAGCTGAAGGAAAAGGCAGCGGTTGCTATTGGTTTGAATCCAAGTAGCCCATCCAGATGCCTGGAGACTAGCCTTCGTCCCAAAGGCAGTGGTGGGGTTTGCAAGGGTGAGATTCCATGATCCCTGAGCAGGGGCTCACCGGGTGTGTCCTGGGTGCCGGCCAACTGTCTGTACTGTTAGAGATGTTGGACTGTCCTGTCTCAGGGTGGAAGGTCCAGCCCCAGGAGGTTTTTATCCAGCTGTTTTGCCCAACAAATGCTCCATGGGGCTCCCTGCCTGGCTGCCCCTAAAACCACTGGAGATGACGGCTCCTAACTCTTCCCATGCAGAGTTCAACAGCTCTGGCTTGAGTCCTCCCACTTTTCCTTTCTCTGCCTCATGAATACCACCTCGTCCTGAACTCTTCTCCCACCTGCAGCCCCTCCATGTGCATCCAGTTCATGATCCAGCCACACCCGACAGCCCTCTGTCTTTCGACATGCAGCTCGCATCCTCTGTTCTTCCTGGCAGACTCTTCCTCTCTCTTCAATAGCCAACTTAAACCCCACGTGCACAAAGCGTCCCCTGGTGCCCTGTGGGAGGCGTGTCTCTGAGAGACCTTAGCCTTAGTGCATTGCACTGCGAGCCTGAGCAAGGCTGCGTATGTGGATACCTCTCTAGCTCCCTAGCTTGCTGGTCTGCTCTGCCCTGGGTGGAGAGGGGTTTAGAGGAGCCTGGAGCTTTCCTTCAAATGGATGAGGCTCATCTCTAGACACATGGGACTGAGTGTTGTTCCCCAGTTGTGTCAGACTCATTCCTGCCCCAGGACTTTTGCACTTACTGTTTATCCTCCTGGGAATGCCCTCAGTCAGATCTTCATGCCCCTCAGGTCTCAGCTCACATGTCATCTCTTTAGAGAGCTTCCCTGATCACCCAGTCGAATCATGTTCCTCTCCCTCCATCTGAAATTATTTGATGTATTTTATTCTTAACTCTGTGTCCCCTGCCCCCACTCCAGAATATAAGCTTCATGAGGGCAAGGACCTTGCCCATCCCCAGATTCCCAGGTGCTGGCACAGAGCCTGGCCCCTAGGAGATGTCTGTATGTAGTTGTTGAATGAATTAATGAACCAGTCAATGAGAAAACAAATCAGTGGTCTCACCAGCCAACAGCCTCAGGACAGGATAGGGCAGTGGAGGACAGGGCAGGTTCCTGTAACGGATGAGGCACTAGAATCAAAGAGTGATAGCCTGGAGCCAGTGACACCGGTATCCTCACCCTGGGCTACTTCCCTGATACTCCATACCCAGCCCTGCCCACCAGAGTGAGCCCTCAGGGGCGTCCAGGAAGTGGTGTCCTCTCCCCATCGCTGCCATCACTCCCATCGGGAGGCTGCTGGCTTTTCTCTTGAGCCATAATTCAGCCATTCGCTCCTCCATTCATTCAGCATGTCACAGAGCACAGGGCATGACACAAAGACGGGTGAGCCACAGACCCTGCATTTCATAGTCTAGATTTCTGTATGTTATAGCCAAATCCTGAGAGGGCTAGAACTTTTCCGGAAGAAAATAGTTCAGTTCACAGTTTCATTATTTTTTCTGTCTTCTTTCTCTGAGATCTGGGGCTGCGATGCTTCCAGGAAAACAGTAAGGCATTATAGGTGGACTTCACTACAAACCAACCCGGCAGGAAAACGCCAAGGGAACTAAGATGACATTTTCAGACTGATTATTTTAAACAGTAATTCATTCAAGGATTGATAAAAGCCCTAGTGTGATTTTGAGAGTTTTTTTTTTTTTTCTTAATATGGTGAATAGATAACTATTTCTTCCTTATTCCAAGCCCAGGATTTCTAATTTGGGGGATTTTGGCCTTGGAATTGAAACTGACCTCCTGTCCATGCTGAAATCCACAAAAGATCCACTCCTCTTACTGCTGCTCAGGGAGTATAGTGCTTTCCAAAGCGCTATAAGTTCCTTCCCCAGGGAGGGGGGCTGGGTAGCGGGGGCCCATGTAATTCAGGTGTGCAGGGTAGGCAGTTATACCACAGGCCACAGCCAGCGCCTGGCTCTGGCATTCTGTTTGAGCCATGTTCTTTCCATTATTCTGTCATTTAACAATATAGATTTCTCATTTTGTTTTTACATCAAAATCTTATGCTACGTTCAAAAGTTAAGAGATGGGGCCATACTGGACCTGTCATTCTCCCAAGGGAACTGAGCAGTGCTGTCCTCCAGACCCGGGTCCCCAGGTCCCACCTCCTCCAGCCCCTAAACGGCCTGCTTCGCCAAGAGGCATCTGTGTCTGTGACCCTGGTTCATACCAACCATGCTTCCCCAACTTTCTTCCAGAAACACCCACTACCCCTTCACAATCTAGCAGCTTTGGGACACAGTCGAGTTTCTTCCATCAGCACATCTATCCAAAGGCTTCTATTTGATTTTGAAAAATCTGTGCATTTTCCATTTTACTATATAATATGTCCGTGTGTTTTAAGTAAACTTTTGTTTTTCTTCCTAAAACATGGAATCAATGTGTCCCTCCAGGAAGATGTGCGGGGCTGTCCTGAGGCTTTGTATGTCCTGACAATTCTCCCAGGTGGGAGAGAGAAATTCTCTGCTTTGAGAAATGCAAGAATTCCTTACTCTTGTTGTTCATCAGAACTTTTGTTCTTTTTCTGAATCTTCCAAGTTACTAACTCAGGACTACTTTTTATAATCAGAAATTAAATGCTCTCCTTTGAAATGCCATTAATTTTGGTATCTTGGTCTGGCCCTCGGGGACATGAGGCCCTTGGAGCTTGCCCACAGTGTTTGTGTGGGAAGGGGCCATGACTCATGTCCACACGGGGCCTGGCTGGCCTGTGGCAGGAGCTCCAGGCATCCTACACTTGGGTTGTACAGCACTGCCCTCGGAAACTTTCGTGGGTTATGGCTTAGGAAGGGTTCCGGAGAGTTCAGGAGCAATCGATAGCACGCATTACAGGAGAGAGAGCGCTAACAAAGGTGCCGGTAGGTCATGCATCTTAAAACCGCTTCTCGGGGACTTTAATTGTCGGGATGTTCAGGAGAAGAATATGACCTTATGGGGGCATTTTCCAGAATGGAATAGTCTATATATTAAAAGGCAGCAAATGATTCATAACTGGATGGCGGCACTGGGGCTATGGGCCCATGTTTCCCATGTGGATTTTTTCTCTGCATTGCAAACTCTTACATTAAATTGTGATAAATGAAGAGTGGGGGCTACTCATACAAATCAATGACTCTAGTGTGTGTGTCATTAGCCTGAGAGATGCAAGCAGCGGTCAGTCCCATAAATCATGTGATGATCTGCTGTCTGCAACACGATGCGAGCAAGCAGACGCATTAGGGAGGTTAAGGAATGAAATTAATCTGTGCATTTTCCTCTCCCCCTACCGCCTTCCCCATCACCTGGTCATACGGAAAGAATTAAAATCACATGATCTGAACTACACCAGCTCCAGAACAGTAAATTGGTTAAGTTTGACTTCACCTTTCGACTTTGAGTTAATTATGTATTAGGGGATTAATTTAATCGCAGACACTGGGAAGGCAAATGGAGACTAGGGGAAACCCGCCAGGGCCTCTCATCCAGGTGCCAAGGTTATTAATCGCTCTGGCTGGGCCACGGGCTCTACCTGGGCAGACCACGGGACGGGAGCTGCGGAATCAGCCACGCCCGCATTTGTGACTGTCCTGTTCTGGGACTGCAGCTGCAGAGAGTCCGCCAGCCCAAAGAGGATGCTGCTGCTTGTTTGGGTTTCAGAGGGGGCCCCACCTCTTGATACACAGGGCTGCCTGTGATGCTTGGTTGCTGGAGCGTCCTAGGTGACTGGTCTGGGGGAAGCCTTACACAAGGCACGTAGTAAGCTCTCACCCCGGATGGAAACTCACACTCCTCCAAGAGCCACTAGCCTTGGCGTGAACACCTCCCATGAGCAGAAGCTCTTCACCTGCAAAGCTGTCCGTTTCACATTGCAAAACTCTGATGTGGACCACTCAAGTGTCGTCCCCCTTCCCCCCCCAATATGCTCTTCAGGCACCTGAGGACAGTGGCTGTTTTCTCCCCAGAGGTCCTCTGCATGTGTCTCTGACAGCATCACTTCCAGTTCCCTCACACTTTCAGTCTCCTTCTGCCATGCAATGTCAGCCAGGTGAGAGCCGCTGTAGGCAGAGCTGCTGTAGGCAGAGTAGGGCTAGTGGAAATGAGTCCTGCGGTACAGAAAAGGGTGACCAGCTTCTCTCTCAGTGCAGCTGCCTGGCGACAGCCCTGGGGCAGGATGGGAGGTGCGGCTCCCATCTGCATGAGGGTCATGTCTGATGAAGAGTCCATGGCCTGAATTGAGCCACGTGAGAGAAATTCTTAGGAACATTTGTCTGTTTGGAGTTAAAACACGGGGATGCTGAATGGATTCAACACTGACCTTTTGCTTGTAAAAATTCACAAGGTCCGACGTGGATGGTAGCACTATGTTTTGTGTGCGCACAGCACTTCGTAGCTTCCTGAATGCTTTCCCATACTTATGTGATATTGTTTAACCTTCCCAACTGCCCAGGAGTGGGGGCTAGGGACACCCATTCAACTCCTAAGGAAACTGAGACTCAGAGAGTTTGAAGGACCTGCCCCTCTGGTGCACTTGCACCTCTGGTGGCTGGAAAGTGGCTCAGCTGCCAGGCCAGCTAGTTGCTCAGGGCAGAAAGGATGGGGTCGTTTAGGGGTTCTCTTAGGGCTCAGATGGAAGGCTGTCCAAATCTAAGTCTCCTTGCCCATCTCTGGAGGCCCGATGCAACCCCCAGACCTATGCACTGTGTTTCAAACACAGTTAGAAAAACAACGAAGTTGAGCAAACAGCTGAAAACTAAGAGGTTTCATTTAAAGAAGGGATTACGGTTTCCTCTTGAAACTTGGGAGAAACCTCTTGAAGTCTGGTGAGGGGTTGCCATCCCATTGTGGCGGTGCTGGAAAGGAGATGGGCAGAAGCTCTCAGAGGCGCCTAGGACTCATCCTGGCCAGTCGGCCACATGGAGAGAGTGACCCGAGTCATGCCTCATCTTGCTGCCCTGATGACCCACCGCTGACCTTCCCACATAGGCCACTGGCCATGCAGGCCTCTCCCCAGAGCCCAGTCTCATGCTGCTCCCTCCTCCAGGAATGCACACTCATCACTGTCACACACGCCAACCTTCCTCTTCCTCGTCCAAGTCTTCCTTGGCCTTCCAGTCCAGCTCAGGCTGGCTCACCAGCCCCTCAGTTAGCCCTCTTTGGCCTCCTCCTTCCTAAGCTCCGACAGGACTTCTCAGCTGATTGACACAGGGAACACATCAGAGCCTGAAGGGCCCGGGTGATATTTGAATGCACCCTTCCTTTCTGGGCAAATGTCAAGGCCAGCCGGGGCCCTGGACTGGCTATGTCACCAACCCACACCTTCCCCACGCCCGTGAGGTCTCCCAGTTACGCTGCTACATGAGTACACTTCTCGCTTGCCCTTCATTTTTCATTCTTTTGGGGAAACATAAAAAATACAGAGAATAGCCAGAGACCTGATTCCTCAACATCCAGAATCAGCAGATATTAACATTGGCCATATTGGGTGCAGAGATCAAAACTAACAGCAATCCGGAGCTCTGTCCTGGGGGGGGCCGCCTGCATGATACATTTCAGGTCCTGGCACCACCCCGACTCCATGCCATTTCTCTCTCTCCTGAGGCAGCGTCTTTGCTGTACGTCCCCCTGATCCACGTTTGTACGTGTGCACGCACACGCACGTAACCCAGAGCACACAGAGCACGCATGCACACACACCTGTGCACACACATACATGTACACACATTCTTAACTTTTATATACTGTGTGGTTACACACAAGTATAAATATTTGCTTTTATTCCATCATCGTGGCATTTGTGAGGTCCCAGCACCCACGGCTGGGAATCCACTTAGCCACGCAACAGGCATTCTCTGAGGGACATACCATCTTGTCTCCCTACTCCCCTTTGGATGGGCATGTACGTTGTTTCCAATTTTTCACTGTCACCAAGGATGAAGCTCCGGCCACCTGTGCATCTCTGCTGGGGCTCATTAAAGAGGCTTGTTCTAGTGTTTCAGCTGCTCTCTGACGTGTCCTGGGTCTCTCTCCCTAGGGGCACTGAGGCCTTTGGGGGCCTGCAGGGACGAGGTGTGAAGGTGTCCAGCACAGCCCCCAGCCAGTGCCTGATATTTTTCCTGGAATGTGTTCATATTTCCCTCGGTTTCCCACACAGGTTGGCACAGGCTGGGCACACTGCGTGCTCCTAGCCGGTGGGGTCTGCACACGCAAGCCCCAGGGAAACCCAGCCCTTGGCCCACTCTTCCCAGGCCCATTAAACCTCTCACTTTGTATTTCCTAATTCCTTCAAGAAATCCCAAACCTGTCTCCTTGGATAGAACTAAAATAAATGTAATATCTATTGCTATCGCTTAAACACAAATTATAGTATTTTTTATTAAATAATCTGTTGTCAGATGCTTGACATTCTTCATAATAGATAAAAAAGCAACTAAAACTAGTTATTTTCTGTTACCTTAGAGGCTTGCAACGTAGTTTGTAGTGTATTTACTTGTTATGTTCTGCTTGTCGCATTTCATTATAAGCATGTGAATTATTTTCCCTATTAAATTAAATGCAGTCTCCCCTCCCCCAGCTACCCTTGAGCTTTTATCAAAGGTGAAGGTCTGGAGATGGGGAAGCAGGGGGAAGCCACCTGGAGATCAGGGCGGAGCTGGCGCTAGTGGAGGTCAGCCCCACCCCTGTGCTGGAAGCTGGACCCGGGAACCACATCCACACCCACCCCTCAGTGAGCCCTGGCTGTGAAGGCCACCTGTGTCACCACTCTGGCCTTACATTCACCGAAGCCCATTTCCACACACTGTCTCTTGTCACCTTCTCAGCAGCCCAGTAAAGCAGGCAGGCTGGGTCCACTGTACCCATTTTACAGCTAGGCGAATGGTTCTGAGATAAGGGGTTTCAAGTTGAGGTCAAGTTCAGGCTAGAGCCCTGCCCCCTCCCACCCCACCCCTACCACCGCCACACTCTCATTTTCATTGAAGACCGCTGCGTACCCGGCACTTGGCTAATCGTCTCACGGGCAATGCGTTGTTCGACCCCAAAACTGTTCCTTGAGGTAGTAGTGTTATGATCTCTCTTCCAGTTTTTCTGACCCTGCGGTTCACATAGGACGGAGAACGTGCCCGTGGTTGTACAGCCAGTCCGTGCAAGGCCGGGGTTCCAGCCGGGTCTGTCTGACTTCAGATTCTAGCTCAGAAGCAGTACAAGAAAACAGCTAACCTTTTGGGGCTCACAGTTCCTTTTTAGAATTTGATGAAATCTATGCCCCCCTTGCTGGGGGAGTATACATTTCTCATACCAATAACATTTGACATACAATTTTATGGACTGCCCAGATTTTCTGTAGGCCATCTCTGTGGGGCCCACACAGTCTCTGTGCGCCAGGTCAGAAAGCACCCTCCCTGAGAGCTTGGGAGTATTCCCTTTTTGTTTACCCAGCCCCAGCCTAAACAAACTGAAATGGGACCAGATGCGAGAGTCCCCAGTCCCTGCCCTTCCTTCCTAAACTCTTCCTGGCAGTAGAGTGTCGCCAGAATTTGAAGTGGACCCAAGTGGGGCTCAGGAGTGTCCCTCAAGGCTGGGGCAGGACCTGGTCTTCTCTGCATCCGAGAGGGCTTGGGGGGTGATGAGCCTGAACACCCGCTCAGACGCTCCCGCTCTGCCAGCTGCTCCCCACATGCCCGCCTACGGTGGCACTTCTTGAGAAGAAAAGTTAAAGCCTTCAGGTCACCTGCAAGCCCCTGGCGATATCCCTTCAAGAACACAGACAGGTGCAGAGCCTGGCAGAAATCCAGGGAAGCTCAGTTTACTCATCTCTAAAATGAGAAGATCCTTTCCAAGGACTGCCGTACAATGACAGGGCTCTGACACCTTCATCACTAAGGACATCACACGTTTCTATTTCTCCTCTCCCTACATGTTTAGCTTGTGGGTCCCTGGTCTGACCTGTTCCTGCTGTTTAATCTTACAGAAAACATTCTCAGGATTCCTCCTATCTTGATGTGTCTTTCAGCACCGGCCACTCCATCATGTGAAAGCTTTGTGGCAACACAGCTCCTCTCATCTGAGGCTGCTTCCAGAGCTGTGCTGATAACACTCGCCTCGGCGGTGCAGGGAGAAAGGGAGCTGATAAGCCCATGTGAACATCAGAAAATTACACCTCCTAAACACAACAGCCAAATCAAAGTGCTAGGAAACGTCTACAGGTACCTATGGAGGGGAGATAAAAGAAAACGTACCTGGAAATTCTTTGGTTGGAAAAGAGGAAGCCAGATGAGAAGAATGTGGGCTTCACGCATGGGCTTTTTTGGGGTCCCCAAATTGCCACCAAAGCCACCGTGATGGAAGCACCTTCTCCATTGGCCAGGAGTGGGTGTGAACGGAAAAGATGAGGACAAGGGAAGGGACCAGGCTTTGGGGTGGGCAGACTCTAAACCTGACATCCAACTTGCCCATTTGGATATACTGTTAGCCTAGGTTTTGTCTGTTTCCTTTGGGGGCTTCCCTCACCACCATTCCTCAAATACCCTACAGCCCTTGAGTGGTAATTAAACATCCACCAGAAATGAAATAATCAGGGGCTTCCCTGGTGGCGCAGTGGTTGAGAGTCTGCCTGCCGATGCAGGGGACGCGGGTTCGTACCCCAGTCCGGGAGGATCCCGCGTGCCACGGAGGGGCTGGGCCCGTGAGCCATGGCCGCTGAGCCTGCGCGTCCGGAACCTGTGCTCCGCAGCGGGAGAGGCCACAACAGTGACAGTCCCGTGTACCGCAAAAAAAAAAGAAATGAAATAATCAGGACCAGTCATGGCGCAAGAGAGACGAAGTAGTAAGGAAGCGAGGAGGAGGGATGACAAAGGTAGAAGGAAGAACATGTGGAGAAGCATGGATGCGGGTGGAGGACGGGAGGAAGGCAGGGGTCCAGGAAACAGAAGGCGTCTCTCAAAGTCCTCGAAGAGACACTAGGAGAATTTTGGAACCACAAGAGGGAGGCAGTGTGTCCCACCACAGTCAGTGGGATGGAGCGCAGAGCAAATGTTCTGGTTTATCCAGGGGCCAAACCACACATCCTGGAATCTCATATCTCATCCTCTTCCTCATTCTTACCCATCCCAGTGCCAGATTTTTCAGGCCGATAAGGCATTATGGCTTTTCTCAAAGCCAGCATTCCCATGGTATTTTGGTCAAGCATCTCTGCCATCCTCCTAGGCTTCTCATGCCTTTTCTGTTTCAACCCCAGGTCTGTCTCCCCCAGTCGTCAGTTGGAATTATCCTGAGGTCCTCTCAGACTGCAGCTGGTTGGCTGCTTCTTGCAGCACCCTGGGGAACTCAGCCCAGTTCATGGTCTGCTTCTCAGACAATAAACCCTATTCTGCTGCCAAGGTCTCCCACATAGGAGATGAGACCACCCACCCTGGAGGTGCCCTCTTCTCCCCGAGGCCAGCTCAGTCCTCCCCTGGGGTGTGGCACTCTCTTGGAGAACATCTTGATGTAGATGAAGGTTGCTCCGTGAATCAATAAATCATAAGTCTGCTGGACAGCACTCAGGTAGGTAAATGCATGTGTGTTCTTCACTCAGCGAACCCTCCTGAAAAAGATAATACACTCAGTATCTTACTCTGCTGACATATTTCAACTCAACTGATAATGGGCCAGGATTGAGCACAGCTTAGAGAGTGAATTACCTTTTAGCCATCCCTTCAAGTTTAGGGTTGCAGTGACCAACAAAATCAATGTCAAAGGATTCTTGTTGTCTCGGGCAATACCTACAGTGACTCCTAATGAAATAAACCATTGAAGCCTTTTAATCAGAGCACCTGCCTGAAAAGAGGAAGCCATCCGGGAGGAGGCTGGGGCTCTAGGGACCTGTTTTCCCCTCACCGGTCAATGCATGAGTGATTCTTTAATTGTAGTAATGATGCGTTTACCCTGGACCCAGATGCTCGGGCAGCAGGAGGCAGCAATTCTCTGGGGCGCAGAGCTGGCATGACCTCAGCTGGGGCTACACAGGTCCCTGAGCAGGGCTGTATCACCAGGGGCCATGGCAGCGCCTCCAGGGTAGGGACCTGCTTTACTCCCAGATATGTGATAAATCTCGATGGAAAGAAAGCCCTGCAATAAAGGAGGCCCTGCTCTGTATCTGGATCCCAGAGTCAGTGCTATGAAAGTGCGCTGCAAATGGGCTTCTGCCCCCACACCTGCTCTGCCCTCCTCCCCTGCCTGCATCCCTCTAAAACATCAGTTAACATCACTTTAAATAAATTCAAATATTGGAAAGCTCAAGGAAATTCAGAAACAATCAAGGTTGATCCAGACGCTTTCTGAAAAGGCTCTGCTTTTGTGGCCACTTGTCCACTCCAGGGCATGTTTGTGGCTTGCCTCTCTAGCATTCACTCCTCCTTCTCTGGGGCTCGTTCCCTGATTTTCTTTGGAAATCTGTCTTCTCTCACTCCTGTGTCTGAGAGCACTCTCCCCTCAGCTCTGTGATGGGCATGGGATCCATGCCTAAGCTGGTCGGTTAGGTATAGATCCCATGCAAACCGACCTGTTCCCCCAACAAACTCATCTTGTCCATCAGGAAACTCAGGATGTTTGGGGTAAATAATGGAGAAAGGCCTGGTTCTCCCTTTTCGATGAAACTTGGACATAAAGGTGCCTTTTCTTGTTCATCACCAGAGGGAGAGTCCATCTGAAAATGGGACCCACACAAAGGAAGTTGGACCAAGAGGCTAAGGCAGCCTGTAGTCCAAGCTCTGTGGTCACTATCTGAGGCTCTGTGTCCAGCCACTCCCAAACAAGAGCTTTATGGATTCTTCAGTTTTTGAGCCAAGAAGTTCCCTAGTCACTTTAGTCACTTAGGGTGGGCTTTTTCTCTCTTCCTTCTTTCTCTCCTTCCCTCCCTCCCTCCTTCCCTCCCTCCCTCCTTCCTTCCCTCCTTTCTTTCCTCCCTCCCTTCCTTCCATCCTTCCTTCCCTCCTTCCTTCCTTCCTTTTTCTTTCTTTGTGTCACAGGCAATGAAAGAATCCTCATAGATTTCTCCCACCTACAGGGAAATAAACCATGAACATTGGGAGGTATGACTTCTGCCTGTCTGGGGAGGAAGCCCTTCCAGGAAATCCACAGGGGAGAGTCCCTAGAGCGACCACGACATCAATCCAAGAGGTTGCTCGTTTCTGTGTACTCAAACCTAAATTTTACGAAGAGCCTTTAAACAAGCCCTAGGAAAAAGCGAAGGGCACAGATGGGAAAGGAATTGCTTTTCTTGGAAAGCAATATAAAAAGAGAGTGACCCACGTAGCTGATCATACTGAGAGACCCATGGTCCTCTGAAGTCCCATTTTTCTGATGGGTCATAATGACGGAGACAAAGAGGAGTTTCTGCTATGGATAGCTTTGCTGAAGCCCCGGCTGCCTAGAACGCCCAAGGATAAGTCTTCCACCACCAGTAACCCCTAACTCTTCCCATGAGAGGCTCTTCAGGTGCCTGGAGTAGATCTGCTCATATTCTGTATAACTGGATCAATGGAGACGCCAAATGAGGTAGCCAGACCAGACAGTAGATTGGAAGGAGCCAAAGTCAAGCCAATAACGCCTGAATCCTCCCTTGCCTGGGTCTGTGTGGAGGTCACCTTGACTTCCAAGTACTCAGACCCCAGTAACCCGCACCCTAGGCCCTCTCTTTTGGGACCAATGCCAATAGGAACATTTAGAGAAATGGAGGCACAGACCACATGCCTCCTGTAAGATCCCCGAGCAGGATGCTTGCAGAGCACCCACCGCCCTTTGTCTACCACGGTGATGAATGGTTGTTGACACGACTAAACAAAGGTATTATTAGTAGATTACATCTGAGAAGTTGGACCCGTGCAGAAAGAGGCCAACAAGAGCCCTGGGCCTCACTCGACTCCCAATCACTCCACAAAAGCCTAAACCACCAGGTCAGGGATAAAAGTGAATAAATGTTTCTAAATTCTTATCTTAAACACACTTAAGCTTAAAGCTATTTAACTGGGGCTTTAAAAGCATGTGAGCCTTGTGGAGCCCAGCTACCTGCCTCATTCTCTCGCTCTTATTTTTGCTTTTATCCTTTTAGTCTTGAAGAAGCCTAATTAGAAGCTTGAACAGGGCTCTCTCTCCCTGCCCTTAAATCAGTAATTGGCTTCAGTGCAGAGACTGTCAGGAAATTAACACATCACAACATGACAGCTGTTAATTTTTTCTCCTTATTTGTCATATGAATCACCGCTGATTTGCCGGAGTGCATAACAAATTAGTGGGCTGTAATCAGCGGTCTCTCTTCTGTGAGCTGCACCTTCTCTTTTTTTTTTTTCTTTTTTTCCCCCTCTCTCTCTTCTTCTCTCTCTCCCTAAAGTCCATTACTTCACTGCCTCAGCAGAGACGACGGTTCCTAAGTGTGTCATTGTCAATAAATCAGAATAAGCAAATGCTAAAAGCGCAAGAAGCTCTTTAAACTTTGATGAAGGCTTTTAGTTACATTTTTAAACTTACACTCATAGCTGGAATCTTTTTTTTTTTTTTTTCATATTGTCACTCCCTGGTAGTGATAGACTGTCAGGTTTCCAGTCATTCCCTCATCCAGTGTGCCAGGGAAGGTGGAACTCCAAGTGTCATCAGCGCAAGTTCTGGCTGATGGAAGCGGGTGGAGGAGGTGTTAGGGAAGGTGGGGGCTGTGGGGGGGGGGAGTATTAGAGATTCCAACAGGGTCAGACCAGAAGTGCTTTCTCTCTGAGTGAGGGGTTAGGGGGAGAGAGGAAACGGGAGGAAGGGGAGGTGAGCAGACAGAGCAGGAGGAAGAGAAATCGGTTCTGGGACCTCACTATCCCCCACTATTCTAACTTGACTCATGGTCCACTGTGGATCAGACACCTGAGAAAGGGTGTGAGTCTTTGTGAAATGCCTTTGTAGTGTCAGCCGGGACCACCGAGAAGAGTCATGGGATCTGGGACTTTATTCTTCGTTCAGCACATTTGGTGGGTCTTACACCTAATATTTATGGCCTCCAGGAAAAAGGGGAGATAGGAAGGGTGATAGCTATGAGGTGGCTACAATGTGGGATTCTGCTGCAGGCTCTGATATTTGGCAAACAGATCTGTGTTCTTTGCATCTACACTGTGGATGTGGAAGGGAGAAGAGCTTCTTCCTTCTTGGTCTGGACCTTTCTGGACGGAAGAGTGCTGGTCTTTCCAACCTGAGTCCATCAGGGAGTTAGTGGGAGCTTCACAGGGTTGGGGGGTTTGGGGGGGCTCAGCCTCTCGGGGCTCTACCAGCATGTTCTCTTGGATATTGTAGACTGATGTCGAGCCTGAGATCAGAGGATTTTAGGGATGAATTTCTCCTTTTCTTTCTTCTTTCATCCACACATCCATCCATCTATCCATCCATCCATCCAGTGTCCTTTGCATGGGACATCAGGATATGAGCCCAGCATGTGAACAAGTGGAACAGAGGGAGGGAGTAGAAGATGGGTCTATCTTAAGATAGAACACAGGGAGGAAAATCACTGCCTTAGATAAATAAAATCATTAGACTCAGACCCCCTTCTGCTATCCCAGGATGCCTTCTTGGGTGGGATGTGGCAGAAGAGTGGAAGGGCCTTTCTCCCTCAGCCGTCACCATCAGCAGATGGGTTATTCTGTCTACCATATTGGTCTTACTTACCCTTTTCCCAGGAATTAGTCTAATGACTTTCTTGTGGTGAATTCAAATTTGACCACTTGAAAATTGGCTTTAGTTCAGTTTATCAAACACTTTTCCAGGACTATCAGGCACCAGACTCTAGTTTAAGAACAAGGAATTCAACAAATTAGGGTCTATGACCTTAGAAAATCTGCACTTTTTTGCAAAACAGTAGTAATTTTAAAAACTTCTTGTTTTAAAGAATCTCAACACTTGGGGCTTGGAATACATGTCCCACCCATTGTTCTTTCCCTCTCCTGAGAGCTGAGGTGCCCTATCATAGGAGGCACAAAGCTGCAGCACAAGCATCAACCATCAGAGCTGATGAGGTCATGAGGTCTGGCTGTGTGAAAGTCATTGAAATCTTTCAGAAATAAAACAATTGTCCTTTTTCCCCCCTTTTTACTGGTGATAATTTATATTCATTCAACATGTTTAAATACAGTTTAATATGCTACATCTTATAAAAATCTCTACTGAGAAAGTTTCACTCTAAGGTCATTTTATAAGCTCAAAGAAAATACCGATTTTACAATTACTCTGTCAAATCCTAATTTAAGAAAAAAAAATCATTTCTCCATTATCTGATGTGGAACGAGTTTCCTGGTAGAGACCTGGATTAACAGTAGGGAAGCAGCAGCTTCCCTGAAGCAGCAGTTGTGGGAGTTTGGTGATACCGTGACAAACCAGGCCCACCATGGGGGTGGAGCTCCTGGCTGGTCTAAGGAAGGCCCACAAGAGTAGGACCCATGGGCACTGTGCTCCACAGGTTGGATGCCTCCGGAAATGATGGAGTCTGATCCAGTAAGTTCTTCCAACACTTAGTGAGGATCCAATGAAGCAAAGAATCCCACTGCTGCTGACTGGCTCTCAAGCACTCCCTTCCCCAGCCCATGGGTACTTTGGGCACAAGCTGATGTCACTACCCCTCCATCCCTACTACCCCGACCTGCAGTCATCTAGCCTTCAGGTTCTCCCATTCCCATGTCTTGTCCCATGTCTTGTGTTCCTCTCCTTCCCTAATTGCTAGATGGAAGTCCTGTTCCTTGATAAAGAAAACTCCTTAAATCTCCCTACTATCTTCAATGTCCTCATTCTGCTATAATTGATGTTGTGGTCTTAGTGATGTACTCTAGGGACAAGCTTCCCCTGCAGTCCTCTATGGTGGCAGCTGTTCCTTCTCCCAGGCTCCGTGTACATCAGGATCAGTTGGGAACCTTCCTTCAGTTGGGATAGAAGGAAGAGTTTTTCCTTCTATCCCTGAAGATAAACATCATCTGCCTGTGCTACCCTTCACCTCTTGTAATCCCCGGCATTTACCAATCTCCCAGCTACTCTTCTCACTCATTCTCATTCATCAGACACCATGAGAACTGGGTCAGCAACTTCCCCTACCCCCAACCCACTGTCATCAGTAAAGGTGACCTTAGCCTTAACATGTATGACTCATCACCCATCACTGATGCCTCACAGATGCCTGATTCACCTGCTAATTTCCAAGCATCTGCATCCACTCTACATTAGCCATCTAGGTGACTGGTCACCCCCAGGTGGTCTATATCTTCCTCTAGAAACTATGACTCTCAAGTCAAACACTAGAAGCATCACATTCTCATTCCCAAGGTCCTGTCTTAGCTCTCTTGAATATTTCCTCATTTTACACATTTTCTTCTACTTTACTGGGATTTCTGGGCCCTGGATGTCAATACTATCTTCCTTCCTAGTAATGCCATCTGCCTTTGATTCTTCATGTGGTCTCTATGTGCTTTTGTTTCAAACATTGTGATGTGAAATTCTTCCATATCACTATTCTTTTCATTGTCCATGCTCCATCCTGGCAAAATCCCAGTCCTGAATCAATCCATTTTCCTCCCTTCTTTATACCCACTCTGAATTAACAAGCAGCGCTGGAGAAAAACCATACTCTTCTGTAAATTGGAAGCCCTACAAGCACAAAATCTCTGGGCTCAGCTGAGCCTTCTGTACTCTGTACCACTCCTCTGAGTTTTCCCACCCTGCTTTCTCTCCAGAATAAGAAATCATCCCAAGTGATTATTTCAAAACTTCTCTATGGGGTTTTCCATCTATTACCCTCCATCTTTCTCTCCCACCACAGTGGAAAATACTTCACTCCTTGTATGGGAGGTTGACCATCCCGCTTTGCCTCTGCTCCACATTTCTTCCACGTCTGCTCTCCAAGTGCTGTGGCTTGATGGATTCACTGCTTTCTCTCCTATATTTTCAACACCTTCCACTGTCTTTTCTTTCTGTTCCTTCCATGTAACAATGAAACATACTTAAATCTCTCCCAACTTAATAATTTTTTTTCTTACAGCCCTAAACAGCTTCTTACCCTCACAACAAGCCAAGTTTCTGAAAGAGTGGTCTACACTCGCTGTCTCCACTCCCCCAGCAATTGTTAGCAAACCAAACTTGGGTCCACTTGCCTGTGCTCATTTAAGACAATCTATTGACACCAGATTGTGGTGAAGGAAAGTACAGTGTTTGTTGCAGGGTGCCAAGCCAGGAGAACAGGCAGCTTATGCTCAGAAGACCCGAACTCCCCAATGGCTTTCAGGGAAGGGCTTTTAAAGGCAGTGTGTGGGAGGGGACTGTAGGGTGTGTGATCAGCTCGTGCACAATTGGCTGGCATCAAGGTAAAGTTTCAAACATCATCAACCTTCTGGTTTCAACCAGTCTAGGGTCTAGTGCTTGCAGTCAGCAGGTTTCACCTGGTGGGGGTCGGCTTCCTATAAAAACAACTCAGGCCTTTATCTATATGGTTCAGGGAACTGGGAGTTTTGTGACTCGGGTACGTGGCAGACTTATAGGGTAAATTGTTACCAGTTTCCCAGCCCAACAGCTCTTTTTCGCTTCTACATCTTCACGTTTCCTAGTCATTAACACTTGAGTCAACCTTTTGAGACTCAGGGGATGCCTGGGAGACTAAAGCAAAAGCCTTTTAGTTCAAGGGATGGGGACTCAGGGGCTTGTATACAGTTTCACGATTAACTCATCCCACAGTTTGGAGGTTGCTCCTTCCATCTCATGGAAACTTGTCTCACCAAGAATGCCAGTGTGCTTGGAGACAAGGATGATTTTCAGTTCTTGGTTAACCTGATTCTTCTGCAAGCATGAGGGCATAACTACTTCATAAAATTTGACTTCCCAACTTGGATCTTTGCTACATTTCTGGCCATCCCTTTCTGGGATCCTCAGTAGATTTACTTCTCATGATCTTTGTATTCTATGTAATTTCCTTTTTCTCTCTTTTCATTTTACACACTCTGTGGGCAAACTCTATGTCTCTTCTGGCTTCAGATATGACTTCCAATCTAAATTTTCTCAACATCTAATCTTGGATATCTCACAAGTACCTTCAAGGTTAATCTGCTACCTCTTTTTCCCCATCCTCATCTGCCTTGGATTCTTTGTCTAGAGATCAACGACCAGAGACCATCCTAGATTCTTTCCCCCACAGTACAGCCATTGTCTACTCAATCACTGAATTGTGTCCATTCCCATGACTGTCCTTTCTCGCCATTACCACTGCCATGACCCAGGTCCCCACCACCATTTTCTTTCACTTGATAAATTCAACAGTTTCCATATTGCCAGCCTCTAAAACATCCAGTGTATCTTCTAGCCTGCAGCCAGGGTCATCTTTCTCAGTGTAAATTTGACCTCGCAGCTTGCATGTTTAGTCCTCACTACAGAATCTCTTTATCTTTAACATGTTTTCAAAGACCTTCGTGATGGGACTCACTTGCCTCCCTAGGGGGTGTCATCATTTGCCACCCAGACAATGTATTATAGTCCAGAAACACTGAACTCACTCAGTTTCCTGAAAGTACTAAATTTTATTTTTTTCCCCAATCTCATACCCTAGAGACTGGGACCTGCGTTCCTTTCTCATGCTAGAACAGCGAGACATAGCAGCTCATGTCACGTGGCCTTGTTGGGGTGTCTGTTGCCACACCAGACCCTGCTTCCAGGTAGACAGTACACTGTGTCAGGGCAGAAACCATGTGCTTATTGCTGAAGCCAATCTCAAGCACAGTGCTTCACACGGGGAGGGTCTCTGCACATGTTCCTCAAATGCCTTAGTGTTCAATGTCTACAGTGACATTGGTCCTGGGTGGACCTCTCCATTTCATGAAAGCCAGTCTATATCTTGGACTCCATAGTTTGGAGTTAAATTTATTCCCTGAGCATCTTTCAATTTTGATCAAATTTTCCAAGACAGCTGGTTCAGTGGAAGGATCTCTATATTCCCAACTAACAAATTCTAAGTACCTAGGGTTATTTCTCTCTGCATGAAGCTAACCAGCTGGTGATTCCCGTCTCTGAGCAGATGTCTGGCCCCATGTAGACCCCACGGGGCCGTGCCCAGGGCTACACACCTCACACAGGTCTGAACCCACTCTGTCGTTCTGGGGAAGCCCTCTCAGTAAGGATTCTTTTCAGTTCAGCTATTCCAGAAATCTTAGAGTTCACAGACGGAAAGACTGAGAAATGATTTGCAGACTGGAGCAAAGTGAGCCGAGGCTGAGAGGAAGGAGAAAGAAGGTCAGTTTGGGGGCAGTATCAAAAGTCAGTCTGCACTGTTAGGGCAAAAAGAAAGAGAGGCACACAAACCCAAACAAGACAAAAATGCTTATCAGCTGGGCCAAGCCGGCCCAGACCACCCACTTTGCCGAACTCACCGGATCACTGGAGATTCACCCCACTGGGGTCCTATACTTCCTTGTGCTCCCCAGGGGCAGGCAGGGCAACTTGGTGGAAGAGGAGAGACCAGCCTAGATCAGAAGGACCCTTCCAGAACCACTCAGCCAGGGGCTTCGAAGCAAACCCAGCTAGAGGTCGGGAGTGGGTGAGCTCCCTGCCTGCTGCCTCTGGTTCCCCTTTGAGAGAGCAGCACAGTTTGGTCCTTTTACCCTAATGAGTCTCAAATGGAAATTGGGGTAGATCAGTAACTAGGGGGAAGGGCCGCATTCTTTGAAAAGGCGTATTCAGAGTATATTATGCTGTGATAATGAAAAACAAACTATTGCTTTCCTATTAAACTTTAGAAAAAGTTAAGTCCAATTAAAACATCTGACCTCCTCGGGAGGCACGGAGATGGAGTCCCTCATTAGCCCCTGAAGCGACTCTGAGGGCAGGCGAAGGAGGGACAGGGAAATTTCACTTTGTTTACTGACTTTTCTGTCTCTCTCTGCAGAACGGAAGGGTAGAGACCTGCACATTTTGTTCATCACTGTTTCCCCCAACACCTGGACCTGGGCCTGGCTCACAGAAGATATTTGTTGAATGAACTGATGAATGAGAGAAAGAAAGAAAGAAAGAAAGAAAGAAAGAAAGAAAAAGAAAGAAAGAAAGAAAGAAAGAAAGAAAGAAAGAAAGAAAGAAGAAAGAAAGAAAGAAAGAAAGAAAGAAAGAAAGAAGGAAGGAAGGAAGGAAGGAAGGAAGGAAGGAAGGAAGGAAGGAAGAAAGAAAGAAAGAGAGAAAGAAAGAACATCAACCCTCCAGGGACAGGAACGGTGATTGGAGTGGCTTGTCTGACACAGGGTAGATGGACACTGAATATTTGTTGTGTATTGTTTATCAAAAACAGAGCTTAAGTGAAAAGAAAAACAAGACCTTTTAAAGGAAGTTTTTCTAGAGGAGACAAGAGGCATGGCCAACAAGCAATGCACCTGGCAGGACAGAAGAAAACTTCCATGGGAATATATTCACACCCAGGGTTAAGTCCAAGCAATTCAGTGTGGGCCTGAAGGGAGGCTGTGGATGAAGTTTGGGAATGGGCTTTGGGGCCCAACAGTAGTATAAGGGTCTCAAGAAAGATGTATAGGACAGAGGTATCATCCAGGGAAGGTGGTCCAGGCACCTCAGCCCCTCACCTCTCAGTCAAACTTGGGTTGGGCAGGGAAGTCACACTGAGGAAGCACAGAATTTGGTCAGATGGTCACTGGGGAGAGCCCCTGGGGAAAGGGGAAAGGGCATTCTCTTTGGAGTCCAATCAGTGAGTGGTCCAACTGGAGGGCAGAGATTCCTTGATACTCCCCTGACACCCAGAGACCTGCAAGGGCCCTCAGAGGAGGAGGGTGTGATCCATGAGGAAGCCACTCACCCCAGGCAGGCCAAGGCTTCAGAAAGAAACACCAGCGAAACAGAGGGAGGCCCTAGCTGGGGGACATCCACACCATAAACATCACAGTGGCTGCAGTCCTGGGACTCCTGGAGGAATGGAAGCCACAAGAGATTAGAGTTCATGACAGAAAAGGAAAATGTGGGGACTCTCCAGGGATGTCTGGTCTTTACCATTGTCAGGGTCACCCAATCCAGGCAGGCACCTTCTCCAGGCTGCTGTGGAGGTGGGCAGCACATGGGTGCTCACAAGCGGGGAGCAGGCCAGAAGCAGCCCAGGGTCATGTCCAAGTCTGGACCTTGCACTAAGTGAGATTCCCCCTTAGTTGCTTTCTCAGAGCTCTATCCCAACTTCTGGGGAAAATTTAGAGCAACAGCTGTAGCCTCTACTACCACATTAGTGATTAAACTCAATAGCTGGCTTAGTCTTGTTTAGGGGGAAAATGATTCTAACTGGATGAACATTGGACCATGGAGTCCACGATTAGGACACCAGGGACTATTGCTGGGTCCCTGGGCTCTCCCTCCACAAGCAGATGCCCTGAGTGGTAGTCATTAGGGCTAGTGATGCACCTTTCTGAGGACAGGCAAGAATGTGTGACCTAGTTTGTCAACAGAAAGTGATGGAAGTTGCCTGTGTCACTCCCAGAACTGACGCCTTTAAGACAGTGGGCAATTTGCCACCTGCCCTTCTCAATGACATGGGAACCAGCAGCGCTCCAGATGGTGGATCGTCTGTCAACCTGAGACTGCTAACGTGCATGATGAGAAGCAAATACCTTCCATTGACTTAAGATGCACATATGGCCAGAGGGAGAAATTATTTTAAGATTGTGAATTTTCAGAGCTGTCAGTTGCTGCAGCACAACCTCTCCTATCCAGACTGATAGCACCGTATAGCTTAAAGCTCTTCAATGTGTTCCTTCACAGCTCTAATACAATCCCAAAGCCTCACCATGACCCGTAAGGTTCTACACTACCTGGTTTCTGCCTCCCTCCCAACCTCATCTTCCACTGGTCCCACCTTGCTCACCTGTTCCAGCTATAATGGCCTTCTGTCTGTTCCCCAAACAAGCCAAGCTCATTCCTCCCAGAAAGACTTGGCACTTACTGTTATCTGCCCCTAGAATAACCTTCTCCCAGACCCTCAACCCTGAGTGGATTCAGATCCACTCAGATACCACCTTCTTAGAGGGCTCTTTTCTGACTACTGTCTTAAAGAAGCCCAGTCACTCTCTATCCTATTACTCTCCTCGCATTTTCTTCTGAGTATTTATTACTTTCTGAAATTCTTGGTCTCTGTTTATGTTTGTCTTCTCCCCTAAAATGTGAGACAGGAATGTTAACCGATTATGGTACCTAGTACAGAGTTTGGTACACAGTAAGAGTTCAGTAAACATTTAATGAGTGGATGAATATGCAAACCAGTGAAATTCATTGCCTCATGGATCAGATCCAAGAGAGGGGTTAAATGAATAGCATTCATTTTTACAAACAGATAACAACTCAGCCCAGAAATCCAGCAGAGCTAGCCCTACTCGGTTCCTGGCAGGGAGACTCCTATCCGATTTGGAGCAATGACCATTTCCTCCTAGATTTAGGCGCTGGATTCACCATGATAAATGGCCTGAGCTCCTCGTTGCATTTAATGGCAAACCCTGATCCAAGTGGAACTGCAGCCAGGTGGCTCGTGGGAGCCCTGGAATACGACTTCCAGATAGACCACAAAACCTGGAGAAGCCAACACCATTCCAGATACATTAACTCATAATCCCCAGGAAGTACACACTTCTGGTGAGGGAAGGGGAGACTCCCCCTCCACAAGCACTAATAGCCATGGTTAATCCTCATCCCAGTGAAAGATTCTTGCCCAGGCGTCCAGGGAAGCTTCATCAACGTCAGCACGAGGGCCCAATGGAGAGGGAGACCATTGCCCTGAGAGCAGCCATCTGAGTTTATGGATTGCGTGTGATTGTCCTCCAGCATCTGGGAGCCACCCAGCTTAACCCACCTGCCTGTTCTCAGTATCCAGAGGAAGGTAACTGTCTCTGCATCTCGAGCTCCAGCCTTTATTCTCTGTAGGGATACAGCAGGCTGTGTCTCTACCCCTAAAAATGAATAGGATGGGATCCAGACAGTCCAAGATGCCCATTGAGCCAATGGACTGCTTTTATCCTGCCAAGCACATCATCCCTTGAGCGCTGGTGCCCCCTCCCCACTGAGCCCACTGCTCCTTTTATCTCCTGCTCTCTTTCTTCCCCACGCCTTTGACGGAGAACACCCTCCAGGTCCTGGAATAGAGCCTCTGCTTTCTGTTCCTCTCTGTCTTAGCAGTGCTGGGGATTCCTCAGGCTCACAAATTCACCATCTCCCCTCTTGTGACTGCTTCTAAACTCCAGCCCAAGTCTTTTCTTCTCAGCTACTTCTGGAGGGTCAGAGTAGTGGTTCTCATACAGCAATCCATGGACTAATGTCCATTCTTGGTAAGATAAATAAATACATACCAGCTAAGGAATAACTATTTTTATTAAGCTAAATTTTATTCACTTCAAAGGACTATCATGACATAGGTTCTTATTAGAGAAGATTTTCGGTTTTTCCTTCAGAAAAATTGAGATGGTTTCTATTTATTTATTTTCAGGTAGCTACCTGGCCAAATAAAAAGTTGGTGACCTCAAATTGGTCTCACAGTTTTTATAATGTCTACCTGCCTGGGAAGCACAGAAGCCCAAAAACATGCAGGCCACCAGGCATCCCTCCCTACCTGTCCTCTTTCTACCTGGAGTACCTGATGCAGAAATGCTCACGGTCACCTTTCCCATGTCCCAAATCCCATAAATGAGTTCTCTCAGCGATTCTGTCCTCATCAAAGGTACCTTTACCCTCCTGACCCCTGGACTTTCCAGTTAGAACCTTCTTAGGTTCTCCCTTCGTTTAACGGACCCCATTCTTTTTCCTCCACCTCTTTGGGCTCCATTTCTTTCTCTCCATGTCACTGCCAAACCCATGATTCAGGGACCCAGCATCTCACACTAAAATTGGAGCAGAGCCTCCAGCTCTTCTGGGCCAGTGTGTTTCTCAATCCACCCTAAAGCAACATGCACAAGCTAGCACGCTAGTCTTGGGCAAACAGTGCCTTAGTCTAAAAGTCACAGACTGGAGGCCATGGGGCTGTGCCCAGCAGGACACATATTAGATATAAAAGAGAGGGTGTTTTTCTTTTTTGGGGGGGGGGGTCAACATTTGCATATGTACATATCAGAAGACCTGACGATGCTGGGTTTGCCATCTTGCACGCCAACACTTTTCTGGGGCCAAGGAAGGCAACCCCTTCTGGGTGGCTGGCCCACCCCGGTTTGTCCAGGCCCTGCCATTCCCCACTGGGTATACCCGGTCCACCCCGCTCATGAATGTTACTTGCCATTTGTCTGAAGGTACTCGTGTTGCAGCCCCTACACGAGTCCCGTCACCCTGCTTTTCAAGGAATTTAAGCTCATACATTCTGCACAGAACTGAAAGACAGCTATTAAGTGAGGCGATGGCAGTTAAGCTCCCTCTGTGCTTTAGGGAGCCACAGAGAGCCCTCCGCCTTGGTTTCCCTGTCTGCGGAATAGGGGCTATGACCTTTGCATCTGGAGTCCGATGAGACACAATGAAGACGTACATTTTGGTTTTAATGCTGTGAGCTCCTTGGAGAGCAGGTAACATCAAAATTCAAGGTGTTATTATTAGAGGGTAAGAAGTTTTGTTCTATGCTAATTGAACTCACACCTTACCACTTTGTACACAGGGAAGAGGCAGCATGACAGTGTGACATGCTTCCAAGCAAGAAGAGTTCTGCCTGTGAGCGCAAGACAGGCTGACTCGGCCGCCTCGCCTGCCGTGACGTGCCTGTAGCCCTGCCTCCCACTCTCCACCTCGCATCCAGCCCAGACTCCTGCCACTTTCGGGATGCAGCGCTCGGCTTCGCACCGAGCATTGACCGATCTCTGCACCTGTGAAGAAGTTGTCGAGCTGAGGTCAAGCAGGTGAAGATTCAGGAAGGCAGCCCACAAAGTTTCCCTGCCACTGGGCTGCCACCACTTATAGAAACACCGGCAGGACGCAAGTGAGAAAACAGATCTTTCTTTCGTGATGGCTTTAGCCCTCCTCTGGGGGCGCAGACGTGGTCTTCCTCCACTACCAGGTGGCTGTGACAGGGCTGCATCTGAGGAGGCGGAGGGCCCGCTGAGGGAGAGTGGGTGCCGGCACTACTGATCTGGTGGCCCTGGCGTAAGGGCCAATTGCGGGAGAAATAACATTTTTTCCTACTTTTTTTCAGGGCCAAAGAAGAGACTATCCATGGAAGGTAATGGAGCTGTCACCGAGGAGAGAGAAGTGGAAATTCATGGTTCTCTTGTGAGGCAAAGACATCTGTGTTATTGCACCCTAAGCCAATAGTTTTTAAAACAGTCATAAAACAAGCTACTGTATATAAAAGAGGTGGAAGCTACACAGGGCTCCCCTCACACTGTGTGGGCTTCCAAAAAGACACAAACCTTAAAAAAAAAAAAAAAAAAAAGGCCAGGATGACGATGAGTGACGACAGGACACAGCCCTGGGGTAGAGGTTGGAGCTGAGAAGCTGGGCCCTCCAGGGTTGCTGCTTCCCTCCAGAAGGAAGGAGCCTGTTTGCACTTCAGGGCAGAGAGACACAGCTGTGCCTGAGAGAAGGTACGAGGTGGCAGGGACAATGAAAGAGAGGAAAGGTGCACAGCCCTGTGCCACCATTGTCACAAGCCCTGGAGATGTCACTCTTAGACAAGAACGTCCCTGGACATGTGAGCACCGTGTGCACCTGTGCTGAGCACCAGCGCCTTCCCGGGCTTTCACAAACATCCACATGGTCAATTTCCAAACCAGTGCCCTCATTTTCAGATGAAGAAATGTCAGCTTGGAGGGGTCGCTTGGTTGGCCAATGTCACGGTGCAGGGCTACTGACCTCAAATTCAGTGTTTTTTTTTTTTCTTTTTTTTTTTTGTGGCACGCGGGCCTCTCACTGTTGTGCCCTCTCCTGCTGCGGAGCGCAGGCTCCGGACGCACAGGTTCAGCGGCCATGGCTCACGGGCGCAGCTGCTCCGCGGCATGTGGGATCCTCCCGGACCGGGACACGAACCCGTGTCCCCTGCATCGGCAGGTGGACCCCCAACCACTGCACCACCAGGGAAGCCCTTTTTTTTTCTTTTTAATAACTCCTTCTTTTTCCATCTTCTTTGTCAAGATAGGTCTGACTGTTTCTAAAGCCCATCCCCCTCCAATGCGCGGGATGTACCGATCCAGTAGAAAACCACGAGAGGCACTGATGTACATTGTATGTTAGCAGGGCCTGCTGAGATCTTGTCTACAGCCTGCTGGCTTGACTAGGAAGACATCAGCAAATGGACCAGCTACCCAGATGGTGAGCTGGCCTCATGGTTTGTTTCTAAGGGGTAGAGTATGGGCCTTAGAATCACAGAATTCAGAGCTGGAGGAGGCTTAATATAGCCTCCCCTGAACATGAGGCTCTGCCCCTGATGCTCTGAGAGGTGATGATCCAGGTTCTGTGTACTAGAGAGTGCACAGAGCCTGCCCTCACAGACCCTGTGAAAGGTACCGGCCGCCCTTTTGTACCAGGTAATTCCACCCAGTGACCTGGGTCTGGATGAACACCAGAAATGGAACAATCCATATATATGTGTCAGCAAAAGGTGTTTGTCTTTCTCTTTCTGACTTACTTCACTCTGTATGACAGACTCTAGGTCCATCCACCTCACTACAAATAACTCAATTTCATTTCTTTTTATGGCCGAGTAATATTCCATTGTATATACATGTCACATCTTCTTTATCTATTCATCTGTCGATGGACACTTAGGTTGCTTCCATGTCCAGGCTATTGTAGATAGAGCTGCAATGAACACTGCGGTACATGACTCTTTTTGAATTATGGTTTTCTCAGGGTATATGCCCAGTAGTGGGATTGCTGGGTCATATGGTAGTTCTGTTTTTAGGTTTTTAAGGAACCTCCATACTGCTCTCCATAGTGGCTGCATCAATTTATGGAATCTAAAAAAAAAAAAAAATTGGTCATGAAGAACTTAGGGGCAGGACAGGAATAAAGACGCAGACCTACTAGAGAATGGACTTGAGGATATGGGGAGGGGGAAGGGTAAGCTGGGACAAAGTGAGAGTGTGGCATGGACATATATACACTACCAAACATAAAATAGATAGCTAGTGGGAAGCAGCTGCATAGCACAGGGAGATCAGCTCGGTGCTTTTTGACCACCTAGAGGGGTGGGATAGGGAGGGTGGGAGGGAGGGAGACACAAGGGGGAAAAGATATGAGGATATATGTATATGTATAACTGATTCACTTTGTTATAAAGCAGAAACTAACACACCATTGTAAAGCAATTATACTCCAATAAAGATGTTTTTAAAATAATTAATTAATTAATTAATTAAAAAAAAAAAAAAGAAATGCAACAATCTATAGACTGGCCAGTGACATCTGACCCAGCATAAAAAGATGAGGTGAGCTAACATCCTTTGAGGAATGGGAGTAGGAAAAATGTTGGAGGGCGGGGGCAGGGACTGCCCATCAACAGGCTGATTTTAGGGAGTTAGGTCTGGTTAAAGCCAGAGCCATAGTGACAAGCCAAAAACTACTGTAACTGAAGTTCTGAGGAGCAGAAACTTTGAGAAGGAAAAGAAGCTAGTGGGATGCAGAGTAGCATGCAGGAGACCAGTGAAGTACAGCTGACTCAGTCTAGAGGGGATGCCCCAGGGTCACTAGGGTTGTCTGACCCCAGCTAAGGTCAGTATGAGAGGGACCTGGGTGGCTTCATACAGTTGCACAGGTTGTGCACTTCACAGAATATGACTTGGGCTCCTCCTCTGGTGGTGGCACCAAGGGATCTCTGCCTGATTTCCAGGACCCAGGGCTACACACTGGAGAACTGTGTTTGAGCCCCTAACTCTGCCTCTAACTGGGTGACTTTTGGTGAAGTCTGGCCACTCTTAGGGCTCAGTGTTCTCCATCTATGAAATGGAATAGCAATGCCAATCCCACCTACTTCAATGTGGTCGGGAAGAAAAGAGGAGATGCAGATGAGAAAGGGCTTGCAAAGAGATTTTTTTAAAACATGCAACTATAAGAACGTCCTTTCTCTTAAAAAAACTCATTTGTGATGATAGTTCAGACAGGAAATGAGTGGAATGAGTCTCCTGGTAAGAGGGTGGACACAGCTCATAGGAGACAAGCTTCTTCCCTGGCATCAGGACAAGTGGTACAGTAGACACTGTGGTGCCCCACCCACTCCCCAGGGTACTGGCTTTCAGTGCCCCTTCTCTGGAGAACTGCCCTTTACCATGGGAGCTAACCCCCAGAAAGCTGTGTGCCCTGTCTCCCATTACCATGGCAGCCACAACCACTGCCTGATTAATATAAAAGGCCAGGCAGGGCTTCCCTGGTGGCGCAGTGGTAGAGAGTCTGCCTGCTGATGCAGGGGACACGGATTCGTGCCCCTGTCCGGGAAGATCCCACATGCCGCGGAGTGGCTGGGCCCGTGAGCCATGGCCGCTGAGCCTGCGCATCTGGGGCCTGTGCTCCGCAGCGGGAGAGGCAACAACAGTGAGAGACCCGTGTACCGCAAAAAAAAAAAAAAAAAAAAAGGCCAGGCATTGGCCTCCAGTTGTGGTTTACACTCCAGAACGCTCTCCCCATTGATCCAAGACTAGCCCATCCCTGAGACCCTATCTTGCTGGGATCTTCCTCTTGCTCTATCCTGCGCCCTCTGTCTCCTACAGGCTTCGGCTCAGAATGCTCCCTCAGGAGCCATTTTCACAGGAACGCCTGGCCCAGGCTCCGCGTTTGGAGAGCCCAGCTCAGAGCAGCAGTGGGCTGGGAAATGAGCACGTGAATCAAATCCTCATGCAGTGAGAATCCTGCTTGCGGCTCAGGCACCGTACAGGGCTACGGGGTAGGGGATCAGGAAACAAACTCTGGAGCGTAGATTTTCAGGCAGGAGGCTTATTCAGGGGTATCACTGGAGTCAACCAGTACTGCAGGGAGGAGAGCAGGACTGAGCAGAAGGAGAGGTTGAACCAGGATACAGTCATGCCCAAGCCTTGGCCAGAGCCACAGGGAACTCTGGAGCTGGGATGCACCTTTGAAATTGCCTACCTTTGTACACCCACCTGACCCATCACTGGAGTGGGCTTCCCTCTGGACTGTCGTATGACCTCGGGAAGGCAACTGTCCTCAACAGAGGGCAATTCTTGGAGAGGAATTCAGCTGAGAGCTGTCTACTGCCAACATTCCCAGCAGCTGGGGGAATGGGTCCCTTGGTCCTGAAGGGCCTGTGTGGGTATCTGCCATGTCCTCCCATCCTGGGGTGAGCACAGCGTTCCCCCAGAGTCAGATGCTGCTGAGTGTAAAGGATTCAGAGGTTTTGCAGCAGTAGTTCCAGGGCATAGCTCAGTATCTGCTGCCATGCACTGCATGTGAATCAGGTGTGGAGTCTGTACTTGGAAAGGCTGCCACGTGGGATGAGGCTGGCAGAATGGGGCCAATACCTTGGCCACACTGGCTGTACGTCTGCAGAGTGTCGAGGCCCTTCTGTGAACCCACCTGCCTGTATACATACTGAAGGGAGGCCAAGAAGTGAGTGAGCCATCTTCCTCTGCTCCACTGCAGTAAACATTTTTTTCCAGTGTTTTCCCAATATCCACGTGCAGGATCTTTTCCTGTACACCCTCACGAAGGGTATTCTGAAGGAGTGTGAGGAAAAAACAGAAGAATCTTTGTAATGTATCTTAGTAACATTTAATTAGCCTTGGATTACTTATTAAGTGACGGTTATTCCTATTACGTCTGTCACAGATGAACGACTACAGACTGTCCATGGTTTATGGACCTAAAGTTCTCCACCAAGTGTGACAAATTCCCATTACGTCCCCAGCGTTGGGCTTTGCATTTGTAGTTTGGGCAGAGGCAAATGGTCTCCTCCACACAGCCAGACGTTTCCCCGTCGACCTGGCAATGAAGTAGGATTGGATCAACCTTACTTCTGGTAAAAACAGAGAACTCATTAGTGAAGAATTAGTGACACATTCTTTTTTTTTTAACTTTGGTTTTAATTAATTAATTTTATTTGGCCATGCCACATGGCTTGCGGGATCTTAGTTCCCCAACCAGGGATTGAACATGCGCCCTCAGCAGTGAAAGTGTGGAGTCCTAACCACTGGACCACCAGGGAATTCCCAGCAACACATTCTTTTTTTTTTTTTCAGTACGTGGGCCTCTCACTGCTGTGGCCTCTCCCGCTGCAGAGCACAGTCTCCGGACGCGCAGGCTTCAGCGGCCATGGCTCACGGGCCCAGCCGCTCCGCAGCATGTGGGATCTTCCCGGCCCGGGGCACGAACCCATGTGAACCCATTTCCCCTGCCTCGGCAGGCGGACTCCCAACCACTGCGCCACCAGGGAAGCCCTCAGCAACACATTCTTGATGGGATGCCTCTAGGGGTGGGAGGGATTCAAGCCACTGAAACTGACAGAATGCCTCCAGGGCAACATCCTCGGAAGTGAATGCCAGCCATCTGAGTCTTGTGGATGTCCCACTAGAAGTCCCTTGGAGAGCACAGTCTTCAAATTTTTCTTTTACTGCTTGGAAAACAGACTTCAGAGAGGAACTGGATGTGGCCACAGACCAGGGCTACAGCCCTGAAACTTCTCGGTATTCAGGAAGCAGGCCCTAGGTATAGAAGCCAGGAAATATCCCCCCAGGCGTCTTTCTGTTTTCACACCCCTCCCCAGTGATGCCCTTGACATATACGCTGAAGAACTCAGAAATATCTTGCCAGCCCACTGTGCCAGGTTAAGACGTCCCCACTTATCACCACCCCAAAGGTCAAGGTAATACATGGATAGGCAGGTGCCCTATTCCTCAAGTCTTATGGTACCTAACATCTCATCTTTTGACTTTTTTCTACTGAATTCATCATGCCCTTTTTCATTTATTATTTGTGTGTGTGTGTGTGGTACGCGGGCCTTTCACTGTTGTGGCCTCTCCCGTTGCAGAGCACGGTCTCCGGACGCGCAGGCTCAGCGGCCATGGCTCACGGGCCCAGCCGCTCCGCAGCATGTGGGATCTTCCCGGACCGGGGCACGAACCCACGTCCCCTGCCTCGGCAGGCGGACTCTCAACCACTGCGCCATCAGGGAAGCCCCAATCATCATGCCCTTTTTCAAATGCATACCACACTGACATAAGCCACTAACTCTTTAGCATAAGTGAGCTTTCCAATTCTTTTCATATAATGTGTTTAAAAACAGTAAGCTAAGGTCTCCTAAAGGTCAGACATGGGTCGGGAAGTGGGATCCCGAGACTGTCCTGGAGGAGCAGCTGGTCCCGAGAGAGGACTTGCAGGCCACCGAGAAGGGAAGACGGCAGGCAAAGGGAGGATGGGGAATGAGCGTCTCCAGAGAATGCGGCCAACGACAAGGAGGAAGGCAACTGGATGCTGCAGAAGCATCCTGGGCTCTTTCTACCCATCTCACCATCTTGTACACCTGAAACTCAGAGCTTTGGTACAGCTGAAAACGAAGCAAATTTGCAAATGAAATGTAACCGAAACCACAACCAGAAAACTCATTAAATTTAAATTGAAAATATTAAAAACCAACAGTTAAATCTACAGTATGAATCTAGCATGACTGATTCGTCCTCCTCCAAAGCATAAGGCTCTTCACGGTGTCCAGGTAGCAGCAGTTACCACTGAGCATGTTGTATTGTGTCTGAGGGTTCTCCTTGCTGTGAGTCCTTGGAAGGTTCCCCCCAACGAACACAGTGAAACACGTCCAGTGCCCTGTGGGTCATGTGGCCTATCTTTGGAAAAGGTATATCCTTGTCTATGTCAAGTTCTCTCTGCTCTTCTTATTAGTCTGCCACAACTGGGATTGTAGGCCTTTGGCAAATTGATCAAACTGTGAAACCTGACACCACACGATGGCAGGCCAAATGGGCTTACATAATTTGCGTGAACATAACTTACTACACAGTTCACAAATAATAGATGTTTATGATCCAGCAGTTAAAAGCTAAGAGCAGTGGCCGCTCAGGCCACCAAGTGCCCATTACTTCACAAAATGGCCCTGGTGCCACAGGCACTGAACTTTCCCAGACTGGAGTTAATTTCAAATGCACTAAAGGCACAGAACGATTCGGAGGAGACTTAGCCCATCACTGTGTGTGTGTGTGTGTGTGTGTGTGTGTGTGTGTGTGTGTGCGCGCGCGCGCGCGCGCGCGCGCGCGCACACGCTTGCACAGAATCACACTAGAATTGCTCTACCTCCTGCATCAGGGCACATGGACTGTGTATGTAGGAACAGAGCCACCTACCGTGGCGACGGCTCATTTTTTGATATAAAAATGCCCCCGGTTATTGCCAAAGAGCCACCATCTCTGCCATTTCACACCTCTTGTCCTCAGCTCCTTACCTTACCTGATGACGTGACACATTCACAGACAACATGTTTGGGGAGACGGCAGAGACTAAAGAGATCTCGGATGGAGCCCCCGGCCAGCAGGTCAGGGCTGCTTCAGAGAAGCTGGAGCAGGAAGGATGGCGGCCAGCATTTAGCTCTGCACTTAGCTGCTTCTCATTAACGAGCTCTCTAGTGGAAGTCTTCACAGCAACCTTCTGACTCGCAGTCTTTGTCATCCCACCCACAGCAACCTCTGTTAGTCAATAATAACAGCTTATTTAAAAATAGCAGCATCAACTTGTTTGCAATGTTATCATCGGTGTCTGGCTTCTATTCCCGGAAGACTTGGGAAAGGTGTGTGACCTACTTCCTCCAGAGTTTCCCTTCGCTGAACCTGCTTCCAGATCTGGGGAAAAGACAGGCACCTCTTTAGCAAACACTCACAGTGTAATTGCCAGGCAGTTATGGTCGACAACAGTAAAATACAGCAGTTGGCGGCACGGTGGGTTCACTAGTCAATAAAGCATTGCCACGCGTTTTATTGAATTGTAACCCTATTTTGCCCTGATGCGGACCTTCTGGAGCCCACCTCCATATAAATCTGAGTGATTCATTTAGCATTCAAAGTCGGGTAAAAGGAGGATTTGGTCCAATTCCAATGCAACCCTGCTCCATTAGCTATCTCTATTATTATCTGCCTTTGCTCCTACTCTTGTCAGTGGGGACATTTTGATAAAAGCTCACATTGGAAATAAATCAGGGAGTGAATGGCGGGATGTGCACGAACCAGCTTTCCTATTGGCCACCCACTTACGTATAGGCTGATTCCGCTCCCCAGATGCCCCCGGAGCATCACCTAGCCTGGTGGAGAAGCCAAATGGGCAATCTCCCAGCTGCCCTGTGTCCAACTGGCAAATTTATAGAAGCGACTCATTTTTCTAATATCTGATTCGAAATAAATTTGACACGATCTAATTCATGTTAGAACACTGTGAAAAGCATTTCATTGTTGAGGCTGTTTATTTAGGGACTGAAAATTAGCCCTATCACTAACATTTCCACCCCAAAAGTCAGCTGGATACTAAAAGTAAAATTAACAATAGGATGTAAGTCAATTTTATTCATTCCATATCTGTTTAACATATCACAAATAATTTGCTAATTTAAAGACTCATATCCTGGTTGTAAGCAACATTCTCATATGGCTTGGGTCTGAGATAATCTAAGCAAGAAGGTGGATTTAAAAGTTGTAAGGAACAATAAATAGAAAAATACTGATTAAATATTATGAAAATAGGGATACTGATGAAAACCATTCCATTTGCTTTTAGGAAATGTTATTTTTAAAGTGGAGGAAATGTGAAACTTATTACTGAGATCTGGGGTCCATTATCTACTAATTATTTTTAAAAACTGTTGGAAAATACTAAAAATTAAGGCACACCCAAAGAAGAGTATGACAGGAAGATTGAGGAATTTCAAAAAACCAGCATCAAGTATATGCTTTGACCTGCCTGGCCAAGTAGGATGACACTGAGCCTTTCTTTTTACCCATTCCTGGTCAGAGAGCCCCAGAGGGTCTGGTTATTTCCAAGACTTTGACACAGAGCCCCACAGCTGCCTTTTGGGGTGCCATTTGGCTTTCCGACTCCATTAATCACGTGTTTGCTTCCTCAGACTGGCCTTTCAGGCCTGTGCTCCCGTTCAGAAGCAGCCACAGCAGCGTCCCTGGGAAAGTATCCGCTAAGGACACTGTTTGTTTCAGACGGTTCTCCTATTCTCCAGGCAGCTGACAGTTCGACAAAGTGCATAAGGAACACACATGGGCAAAGAACAGAAGAGATTTTTGTCTAGCCAGTGAGTGCCATAAGAAAGTCCGTTCCGTAGCAGCAGACCCGCGTCCTCACCTCCCAGAGCAGGTCCTCAAGGAGAAGCCTGCCAGGCAGGGCGAGACTGTGGGTTTTAGCGGTCCGAACAAAGCTGGTATGGCCGTGCAGACCAGAGGCACCCGGATACAAGGAAGGGCTAACTTTACTGCAGTTCGGGGTGTCAATTTCCAGAAGGTGGTGTCTGTTGCCCTGCCAGCCAGACCACAAGAAGCAAAGCCCCTGGGTGCAGGCAGCGGGGCAAGAGCAGTTGTCTTCCTCTGCCTCTTTATTCCCGCTTCTGCCACATGCAGCGCTGATGCCTATAACTAAAAAACACAAGTTCATAATTTAATCTGAGGGGATCAGTTGGCAAATGCTCATTAAACAATTGGGTCTTTGCAAACGCTATCTTTAGATTTCTTTTAATTGACCTATTATTTTGCTTGCTCTGGCCACTATAGAACCCCCACTGCACACAAGGAGATACTCGCTACCTGGACTTTCTTTGATGAATAGTTTTAATTAAAAAATTCTGTACCATAAGTATGTTAATGTTACAAACATACCAAAGGTATGCAGCCATAAATTTAAAAACACATTTAAATTAATCTATAAATATGTCACAAAATTGACAGGTTATATTTAAGCAGGGGGATGTGGCATAGATAGCTAATGATGACAATTAAGAATCGTGTAAAATAAATGAAAATCAATACTCAGAACAGTTTGGAGAAAAGGGAAAAAGAGAGAAACTAAAACAACATGTAGTTTGTCTTTTAGAGGAAAACTCAGTAGCTGCTTGTATCCTGAAATGTCTGCTGTAGTGAAGAAAGGGAAGCTGGTAGCATTCTTTTCTCATTGTCAAGGATCATAAAAATTCCCGGGGCCCTGCTGGGGTGACAAAAGGGACCTGCTTGGATCCGTTGGTCTGGGAGGAGGATGACTCTGTTTTAATTCCCTAAACAAAACCCGCACCTTGCCAGTTATACACCTGAAAGGAAACCATCAAAGTTTCCTAGGTGCTGACGTGTGGATATAATTTTTTGCACTTTTAATGATTTGTTTTCTGCATTTTAAGCTCCATGACAAGTCATGGGGGTGCTCATGTACTAGGAGGCAGGAGGCTTCTGGGGTCAAGACGACCAGCTAGCTGCCTGCGCTGTGGGCACTTCATACCCTCCACTCGATGGGGGGCCACCCGCCTGGGGCCTCTGTGAGCATCCCTGTACAAAGCGCCATCTGCAAAGAGATGTGTGTGCCGCTCCCACTAATTCACAGAGCGCTCTGCTCAGCCGAACCAGGAGCTATACGCACTAACCTTCATTACTACATTCATATTAAAAGACAGCTCCACGTCTTTCAATCATGCATTTCCCTCTAATTAAGGCATATTCACTTTTTTCCCCTAATTAGGTATTCTTTGTTGCATAATGTTTGCACTAATCTTTTGGAATCTTTCTCAATATCCAGTCATTACAGGCTCCCCTCGAATTCAACCAAAGCATGTTATTTTTTCTGCTAATTATATCCTCATTTACAGATTGGCGCCTCTTCTGATTGGCTCTGTGCACCAGTTGCTATGACTTCATTAGTTGCGTCTCCTGACCCTGTTATTTCTTGTGACAGGACTTGCTCCTTGTGCCCTGTGGCTCCAGATCCCAGGGTCACTTCTCACCAGGGTTGAAATAGTGTCAAACACACGGGGGTTTGGGGGGTGGGCATTACTGCTGCAGTCGCTAATTACTACACATAGCCTCTGTGTACATACTACACATCAGCACTGCAGCTGGGGCCTTCCTTTCCGCCTCTTTTTTTTTATTTAAATGAATGTTTTAAAGGTGTCATTAACAGGTTAGTTTCATTTAAAAAAAAACGTGCCTGATTAAAAAAAAAAGAAAAAAAGAAAGCTAAGTGTGTCTCCCTGCTAGGGCTCCCAAAGAAACCATCCTTCAAGTACCAAACCTCACAACGTTTAGTTTTGTGTGGGGCAGCCTCTGTGTGAGCAGGGGACTCAGGCTTCAACTGAATTATTGCCAATCTCAAAAAAAGTTGAATTTTAAAATCTTGAAAGTGATGCTAGTGGAATATTCTCATTCCAGGGAGACACAAATAAAATAAATAAAAATCAAGCAAATTAAAAAATAATAGTAATTATATAAAACCACAACAAACTAACACAAATTGTCGTTGTCAAAAAATAGCAAGATGAAGCTCTCTGGACAAACAAATTAAAAAAAAAGTTTACCTGATTAGACAAGATATGTATATTAAGAGATCATTAAAACAAATGAACTACATTTGCGCACCAGTGCTATCTTTTTAATAAGCAGAGTAGAATAATGGGACGTGAAAACTGGGGGGTTCCCATAGCAGACAGTGTGTTGTGATCCCCACTTTTAAATTCTAGGCCATCGGAATAACCTAGTTTCCTGGAATCAGAGACCAAGGAAGAATCAAGCCTGCAGAGTTTAAATGCAAGTTAGTTAATATGAAAAATGCTGTATCTAGTTGTTTGCAAAATTACTTTTGTTGATTAAAAGGCTCTTCAGAACTTCCGGCTGGTGAAAGGGTTTTAAATTGTCTAATGCTGATTGTGATTGCTATGCAGAAAAAAGGCAGTGCAAAGCAAACCATTATATCACTGAATCTTTGTTAAGCAGGCCTTGAAAGTGTCTGACAGCATAATTAATCTTGTGATATGAACAAAGAAACCAACTCAATAGTATTGAAGATGCTTATTAAAAATACTAAATACCTTTTTCCACTTAAAAACCTTTTGAAACAGTGTGGGAAGTGGCATTACCTTTTTGTTTTTGCAGCATTTTCAAGTAAAATTGATACTAGGGTCTACAGTGCAGCAGCAAAATTGTGAAGTGGACAACAATAAGAATTAGTTTAAAAAAAAAACAAAACAAGATCCCTGACCAAGGATGCTGGCTGGGCTCACCAACCTGGCAGTTGCAGGTTCTGACGACACCCCCTGGCAACAATGCCACTTGCCAAAGTTGAAGGAGAATAAATGGTTGACAAATCCTACTTTGATACCAAAAATGTACACAGTCTGGGGCCTTTCCCCAAACTGCTCTTTTTGTTCTTGGGGGTCTCAAGTGAGGGCTGTTCATACAACCATTTATGATTCCAAAGAGTTGTGGAGGCACAGGACATATTTGGATTATTTGGGGGTCCTTTTTATTAGGGAGGAGTTTGGGGTCCAGTTATCAGGGTTTCCTGGGGCCCCTGGGGAACTCAGCCATGCCTACATCCTGGGGAAGTGACCCAAGGAGGCCCCAAGGAGCCACCAGCAGTATTTCTAACCTGCGTTTGTGAGACAATGGTGCCTTCACTGCATGCGGGCAGCGTAACTGTGGGGGCGGGCCAGGGGCTTTGGTGAGCAGGGGTTTGGGCTTCCTCTTATTGGCTGGAATTTTTACCTGGGATGGTGACTAGAGAGAGCACTGATATGTGACACTTTGCAGTCGGCAACTGCAGTGTGACTAAAAACCACATAATTTCAGTGCATATAGCAATAAGCCTTTATTGAGCTCACACATCTGTGGGGTTGACTGATCTTGACTGGTCAGCTTCACTGACCTAGGCTGAACTGGCTCCACTCCTGCATCTACAAGTCAGCTGGACTCAACTGACCTGGGCTGGACCTAACTGGGGCAACTGGGCTCCACAAGTCTCTCATCCTCATTGGTCCAGCTGTGTTCTTCTTATGGTGATGGCAGAAACGCATGAGAGGAATGGAAGCACGGGAGGGCTCCTAAGCCCTAGGCTTGTAACTGGGAGCTAATGCCATGGAGTGCCCGGAAATAGTCACTGGAACAGAAAGTTTTGCCAAGGGGGTCAGGGGAAGGACTGAAAGAGACACCTCAATGCATCCTGCACTTTTTGGTTAAAGCAAGTATTAACATGTAGTTATAGCTCAAACTCTTTTGCGAACTAAGAATGAAAGGCAACTTCTTTTCCTTAGTGTTGAGGAAAATAAATTGGAATAAGCTATTCGTTTTCCATGATGCTGATAATTGGAAGAGAGATCAGTGAGAAGACTATAGATTGGAAGGTGATGGTTTAAACCATCATCATTTGCAGTTGATATGCTCGTCTACCAAACAAACACATTAAAAAAAACATCCATAATCAACAGAATTAATAGGAAAGTTCAGCGAGATAGCTGGATAGACCACCAAACTACAAAAATCAATAGTATTTCATTTTATCAACTGTAACCAACCAGGAAATATAATTAAATAAATAAAATATCACTCACAATGGCCACAACACATCAAGTTTACAGAAATAATACTTCAAAAACTCTGATGATAATGTTATAATATGATAAACATGGTCACATTCAAGCATGCCAATTCTCCTGTACCTAAATTTCATTCAATTCAAACATAAATTGCAGTTGGATTTTTGAGAAAATTGACAAATTTGCTCTCAAATTTAAATTTACTTTAAAATTAGTCTAAAATTCAGTGAAATAAAGATATAAAATAGCTAATTCAGTAACAAAAAGGAGATTAAAGACTTAAGAATTGTTGTACCAAATGTAAAGTCATATTGAAAAGTCATAGCAGTATAAACAGTGTGGTATTGGCAAAGAGTAAATAGACCAGTGGGCAGATAGTATCACAGATCTAAAGAGAGAGGCTACATTTGTTAGTAGGTATTTTGTTTGTTTGTTTTTGTTTGTTTTTTGCGGTGCGCAGGCCTCTCACTGTTGTGGCCTCTCCCGTTGCAGAGTACAGGCTCCGTACGCACAGGCTCAGCAGCCATGGCTCACGGGCCCAGCCGCTCCACGGCATGTGGGATCTTCCCAGACCAGGGCACGAACCCATGTCCCCTGCATTGGCAGGCGGACTCTCAACCACTGCGCCACCAGGGAAGCCCTAGTAGGTGTTTCTGAGAAAACTAGATCACTCCACAGAGAAATATAAAATAAGATATCTACTTAATATCACACTTAAATGGACTCCACATGGGTTAAAATGTGAAAAGGTGAGGTGTGAATATGAATGGTAAAAATAAATAATTATTAGAAGAAAATATAATATTGCTGTGACATAGGGAGAGAGTATTTTCTAAACAAAATTTGAAAAACTCAAAAGATAGGCAACAATGTCGGACAGATTTGCTCACTTCAAAATTGAAGGCCTCTGGGGGACTTCCCTGGTGGCACAGTAGGTAAGACTCCATGCTCCCAATGCAGGGGGAACGGGTTCAATCCCTGGTCAGGGAACTAGGTCCCACATGCATGCTGCAACTAAGAGTGTGCATGCCACAACTGAGGAGCCCTGGAGCCACAACTAAGGAGCCCACCTGCGGCAACTAAGACCAGGTGCAACCAAATAAATACATAAATATTAAAAAAATTTTTTTTTAATTGAAGGCTTCTGGTTCACTGGAGGACACCTCAGATAAGTTAATGAACCAAGGACAGAATGGGAGAAAATTTTGTAATATTTTAAACTGAGAAGGGTTGAATACCTAGACAGTAACCCCAAGAGAAAATGGTCAAATTCTATGCTCAGGCAGTTTACAGAAGCTGAAAAGTATAAAAGGAGAGGCTGAAAATCTTTAGTTATCAGAGATATGCAAATTCAAACAAAGAAGATACCTTTTTATACCTAATGCATTGACAGAAATTGGACTGCTAGAAAATCCCCAGTGTTTGCAGGGATGAGGGAATACAAGACACTTATGCTGTGCTGGTGCGTCCATGACTACTTAGTCCTATTAAATGTACATACCGCCCACAACTCAGTTCAGTTCCCTGGCAAATAGATGCTGAGAGTGCTCAGTGCATGCTGGGAATTTCCTGAAGAGCATGCTCAGAATCAATGTCCCGGGGAGTGAAATTGATAAGAGAGGTTGAACTGGAATGCAGTCACTACAAAGATCTCACCTGTCACATTATTCTACAGGGAGCTCCAGACCTGGGATGGCCCCGGACCTTGAGTGAGGCAGCTCTCTTAGTCCCCTGGGGAGGGACTCAGTGGAGAGGGCAGCCAACCCTCCTAGCAGCTGGGATTCCATTGGTCCTGAATAGGCTATCTGGGTGGCCTACTCTAGCAACCACTGTACCCTACAATCCAGGAATCCTAGCAATGGACCCACCTTCCAAAGGACACAAGGGTATTGGTCACAGCATTAGTTGCGGGGGCAGGAGTTGGGAGCCTGTATGTCTAGTCTTGGGAAGATGGATAAAATATAGAGACGTGAAGTAATTCAAAGCAATGGATTATATGTACACATAGCAATATGGATCTTAACATTTATATAAATTAAAATACACTGACAACAATATGCACTTGTCTAGAATGGAGACTAAAGAACAAATAGCATTAAACGTACTGCAGTGGTTGTCTATGGGGTAAGGGAATGGGGTTAAAGAGAATAAATAAATAGACAAATCAAAAGGTAGGTTTTGCATAGATGAATGGTAAAAATATGCTGTAAATTGAGGATTACAATGATCTCAACCCTCTGCTCTGGGGTCCCGGAAGATAAAAAGAAGGCAGTGTAGGGTCAGAAATTTCTAATCATTATTTAGATCAACCTCCAGATCATTCCACATGCCTTTTTTTTTTTCTCACATCTAATCCACATAAGTCTCTCATGGAGTTGTGGTCCAGCTGGTATATCTATTTTCCAGGGAAGCAGCACTAGGGATTATTTTCCAGATGTTTTGGATTTAGGTTTTCATACTTGAATCTAATTGAGGGTTTGTAAAGAGCATGAAGAAAGAAGTTTAAGTTCTTCACACTTTTGGAGTTCATTTGAAGAGAATAAATTCAAGCATGGGCTCAGAAAAGATGCTGCCAATGGAAAGTAGGCATGGAGAAAATCAGGAGTTCGGAGAGGCGGCGGCTCCAGCAGGGAGGGAAGGCATTCCTGGAGCGAACACAAGTGAAAAGTACAGTCTTACAATGAGGTGGAGAAACAACGTTCAAGAGATGCTCAAGTATTTTTAAATTGTGAAACTGCCAAAGAGAATTTGAGGCAGAATGTATACAGTCCACATGGAGAAAGGTTTTTTTATAGAAAAATCCAGTTTCTAGGATATTCTTATCACAGTGTTGGGAAGCAGGAAATAAGTTCAGAACAATGGCTTTGTGCAACTCTTAATGCCAAGAGTCCAGCCTCCAGTCTCAAAGTCTGGGCTCTTGAAAGTGAGAAAGTATATACAAGAAAATGTGTGAGTAGGCAGTCCAGGTTCTAGTACTGATGGCCACAGCCATGTTCTGTTATCTCAGATGAGTCCTGTCCCTCTTTGGATGTCAGCTTGCTCATCTGTAAAAGAAAAAGGTCAACTTTTTTTTTCCCCCTGAGTTTGATGTAAGAGAGTGAGGTAAGAAAGTGTTGATCAAATTTCTGCTCCTGCTGTCAGGGAGATGCAGCAAAACATCCAGGCCCCATCATATAAGCAACTGATGGGATTCTTTGCTGAAGAGAAGGAGGAGGAGGAAAGGAATAGGACTGGGAGGCGGTTGGTGCAGGAGGATAAAAAGAAGGAAAAAGAGGGGGCTTCCCTGGTGGCGCAGTGGTTGAGAGTCTGCCTGCCGATGCAGGGCACACGGGTTCGTGCCCCGGTCCAGGAAGGTCTCACATGCCGTGGAGCGGCTGGGCCTGTGAGCCATGGCCGCTGAGCCTGCGCGTCCGGAGCCTGTGCTCCGCAACGGGAGAGGCCCCACAGTGAGAGGCCCGCGTACCGCAAAAAAAAAAAAAAAAGAAGAAGGAAAAAGAAAAGTAATAATTTAAATAGAGAGTCTGGGAGTGTTTGCCATCCCTTCAGTTTGTTGTAGTGTGAGCATTCACTACTGTAGTATATGTCTAGGGTTTTAAAATAAATAAATATATATTTAAAAACTTAGATGACCTCAATGCAATCCAGTTACATCATCTGCTGCTTAACTAACATAGCAACAACTTATTCCAACACTGGTGGAAAAAAATGCCCCTCCTGGACTTACTGAAAACGCATATTTGTACACGGACGTACAACCGAATGATTTAAGGGACTTTTAAAGGAAATTTGAATTAGACGTTTTTCGTTTTGCTTATATGCCTTATTGAGCATGTGGTGTTACAATTTCCCCAGCATCTGATGTCCCTTTCTACATTTGAGCTCTTCCTCACGTTTATGAGACAGAGCCTGCCTGCCTCCATAGAGATTGAAATGACAAGCTATTTTCCTAACTTCTTTTGCAAATAGGGCACAGGGACATGAGTCTGTGGATTAAACCTTAATGAAACCATGAAGTGGGGACGGTGTGTAATCATTCTAGATTGATTGATTGGTGGTAGCAACAAGTGTCCACACCTTATTTCCTGAAGCACCAGTAGTGTAGTGACAACATGAGAGATGGATGTGTAGGGTCTGTGGTGTTGGCAGTATTAGCGGTAAGGTCTGGGCTCAGCAGTTGTGACCACAGTGCGTCTGTGGAGTGATTGGGGCTACCTTTCCAGTCGCACAATCCTTAAAACCAGCTCTACAGTGCTGCTGGATATAAAGGTTTCTCAAAATCCTTTTAGTAATTTTTTTTTTGGTTTTGTATTATTCTGATTTTACTTTTAACTCTTGAAGATAAGAATCCTGATGGGGGATATTAGAACTTAGCTCCCATGTAAGATGCGGTGCTATGTCTTTAAATGCCTGATTTACTTTACCAGTGAGACCATCTGGACTTGTTTTCATTGTGAGAAGTTATTTAATTCCATTTTTTGTTGTTGTTGTTGTGTTTCATATATAGAGAGCTTTTTAAATCCTCTATTTCTTCTTTTTATTAAATTAATTTTTATTGGAGCATAATTGCTTTACAATGTTGTGTTAGTTTCTACTGTACAGCAAGATGAATCAGCTGTACATATACATATATCCCCTCTTTTTTAGGATTTCCTTCCCATTTAAGTCATTAAGTAGAGTTCCCTGTGCTATACAGTATGTTCTCATTAATTACTTATTTTATACATAGTATCAGTAGTGTATATATGTCAACCCCAATCTCCCAATTCCTCCCACCCTCTATTTCTTCTTGTGTCTATTTTGGTGATTTAGATCTTTTAATGTCTTTCATTTCTTCTAAATTGCTGAAATTATTTACATTAAATTGATATAATATTTCCTTTATTATTTTTTAAATGTCTATGGGATCTCTGTGATGCCCCTGCTTTCATTCCTATTATTTAATTCTTATTACTGTCCATCTGTGTCTTCTTTTTTAGCTTTATTGTTCTATCTAGAAGATTGATGATTTTATTCATCTAGTCAAAGAACATCTTTTGGTTTTATTGATTTTTTTCTAAAGTTTGTAAATTTCTTTTTTTTATTGATTTCTGTTCTTTATTATTTCATGTTTACTACCTATTTGGGTTTAATCTGCTTTTTTCCTAGCTCCTTCTCTTATTTTAGATCCTTTTTCTCCATAAAATAAGAATTAATGGCTATACATTTTCCTGTAAATAATTGCTTTAGCTACAACTGATAAATGCAGTATGTTGTGTTTTCATATCCATTCAGTTCTAACTATTTTTGATTTTTCTCTTTTGATTTCTTTGTTTCTTTTTTTTTTTTTTTTTTTTTGCGGTACGCGGGCCTCTCTCTGCTGTGGCCTCTCCCGCCACGGAGCACAGGCTCCAGACGCGCAGGCCCAGTGGCCATGCCCCATAGGCCCAAGCCGCTCCGCGGCATGTGGGACCCTCCCGAACCGGGGCACGAACCCGCATCCCCCACATCGGCAGGCGGACCCTCAACCACTGCGCCACCAGGGAAGCCTTGATTTCTTTTTTGATCCACAAGTTTCTCAGAGACATTTTTTCCAAATGTTTGGAAATTTTTCAGATATCTTATTATTGATTCCTATTATATTAGGAATATATCCTGTCTGATTCCAGTCCTTTCAAATGTATTCGCATTTTAAAAATCACTCAGCATGTTATCTATCTTGGTGAATGTTCTATGTGCAATTGAAAAAAAATTGTATTTTGCTATCACTGGGTGAAATATTCAATAAATACGGATTAACTCCTATTGATTGACAGAGTTAATAAAGATTTCTGTATCCTTATAGATTTTAAACTTGTTCTGTCAGTTACTGAGAGAGGAGTGTTGAAATCTTCAATTATATTTTGTATTTGTCTTTTTTCCTTTTAATTCAACAATTATTTGCTTTATGTACTTTGAAGATACATTTTTAGGTACATACATGTTTGTTGTGTTTTTTGAAGATTTGAGCATTGTATCCTTAAAAAATGTCTCTATCTCTGGTAATATTCTTGCACAGAAGTCTACTTTGTCTTTTAATTTAGTCCTATGTAAGTCTCCTTATAATTAGTTTCTGCATAACATACCTTTTTCTAGCTCTTTCTTTTAAGCTATTTGTGTCTTTATTTTTAAAGTAGGTTTCTTATAGGTAGATATTAATCTTTGATACTCAGGAATAAAAAATAGAATTCCAAGGAATTCTTGGATATTTCTTAAATCAGCTATCCAATATTTTTCATTACACTGTTTTTTTTTTGCTTGTTTGTTTCTTTTTTTTTTTGGTGAAGTACACATTTATACATATATTTTTCAATAACATGTAGAAATAATCTCCATTTGAAAAGGAAACATTAACACAAAATAAATGTCATATAAAATTTATAAATTTGGGGCTTCCCTGGTGGCACAGTGGTTGAGAGTCTGCCTGCCGATGCGAGGGGACACGGGTTCATGCCCCGGTCCGGGAAGATCCCACATGCTGCAGAGCAGCTGGGCCCATGAGCCATGGCCGCTAAGCCTGCATGTCCGGAGCCTGTGCTCCGCAACGGGAGAGGCCACAACAGTGAGAGGCCCGCGTACCGCAAAAAAAAAAAAAAAAATATATATATATATATATATATATAAATTTGAAAAAGAAAACAAAATAATACCATAAAATTTAAAAGTTATCATTGTTTAAAAATTGTCATTCAAATATATTTAAAGAATTAATAGAATACTATTTAAGTTTATACTTAACCAATTGATGTACATGGGGAAAATGTTAAAAGATTCATAAATCCAGTTCTTACTATTGCAACTATTGAAATATCATTATTTGTCATTTTTCAATGCCTTCGTTTGCATTTCTGCTTCCATCAAAAAGATATGATTAAACCAGTAATAATAAAGTTAATAGCTGTGTTCAATAAAAAAAGTATCATTCTTAAAAAAAATGGTAAGAACACAAAGCCCCTGTGCACTAGTATTTACCTTTTTTCATGACAAATATTACAAATGTAGAAAATTTTCTTTCATTTTTTTCATTAATGTTGGTTGAATTGTTAAAAGTGCATCTGAAAGCATCTGCAAAGTGGGCTTTAGGGAACGTATTCCTTCATACAAAATTATTTCCTTTTTAACAATAAAAATATTTTGTCAGCTTGCTTTGATTTTTGTTTTGTCATTGAAATTGGTAATATTCAGATTTTATATCAGTTTCCAATTTTATTTTAGAGTATTATACAATATTCACATATTCTGTTATTTGTATTTATCCTATTAAAAGTATTTACAAAGAACTATAGCCTATAGTGATTATTAAGCCGTTGGAATATGCTAGTGAACATTATGGGATAGTATTCATATAATGTTAATTTGAATCACCTATCAAGCAATGTATATAGCACTGCACTGGCTCATGTGCTAAAAATACCAATTTAAGGACTTATTTTGAATTCAAAACTTGTATTTCTTGAAATACCACTCATAGGATTTACATAAAGTATGCTTTATAAACTTATTAATAGTTATTATATTTGCAAGAATGATTCACTATTAAAAGACAGGGCCATAATCACAAATTTACAACATGACAACAGCCTGCTTCTCTCTCTCTTACCTGCTCCTTCCCTGGTTCTTGTAAATGTTCATCTTAGCTTTAGACTCTACATGTCAGTGTTTCCTACTCTTGCTTTTGGGATGACATCAGTAGATTCCTTAGAACCAGTAACGTCTCTATATTTATTGTGAAGCTTTAATTTGCACTCAAGATTTATAACTTTCCTGTTTTCCAAATTTCTTGACTGATATTTATCAGACTCATAATTTGGAGAAATATATACATTTCCCTAAAATGCAAGGAAGCAATTCCATATGGAAATATTTATCATATATTTGAGTCTTGTTTTTTCATCATCTAATAATCTCTGGGTTTTAACTGGTATGTTAGGGCATTTACATTTAATGTAATTATTAATATGGTAGAATTTATGTCTACCATTTTGCTATTTGTTTTATATTTTCTCCCATCTTTGCTTTTTTTTTCTCTTTTCCTATCTTCTTTCCAATCTATTAAGCATTTTTTAATATTCCATTTTATTTCTACTTTTGGCATATTAGGTATACCTTTTTGTCCCATTTGTTTTAATTACTCATGGTTTTCCAAGTGTATTTTTACCTTTTTATAGGCTACTTTCAAATTATATTATGCCACTTTATGTATAATTTAAGAACTTAGAATACTATATGTCCACTTTTCCCTTCCCATCTTCCCATCCTTTGTGCTACTGTGACCTTGAATTTTAATTCTGCAGATATTATTAACTACACTGTTATCTATATCTATATTTATGTTTGTGTCTGTATCTATATCTGTATCTGTATATTTATCTCCATCCTTAAAACGTTATCTTTTTTAAAAAACTATTGTATAATTGCTCATCTATTTACCATTTCTGGTGCTTCCTCATCACTTTTTTATAAATTGGAGTTTCTGTTTGGTGTTATTTTCTTTCTACCCAAAAAAGCTTTCTTTAATATTTCTTGTAGCATTTCCATATGTTTTTGCTCCCACTTGAAATGTTCTTCCCCCAATTACCTGTGTGGCCAATTCCTTCACTCCTTTTTCTTTTGCTCAAAGGCCACAGTCTATGCGAAGTCTCTTTAACCGTCTATTTAATATCATAGTATCCTGCCCCCACATCCCGGCACTCTCTATAATCTCTCCTTGCTTTATTTTTCTTATAACCTTTAACATCAGATGACCTGCCTGATAATTTCTTTTTGGCCTACCTCCCTGCAGTTAGAATATGAGCTTCATGAGAACAGGGAATTTTATCTATTTTGTTCACTGATGTACCTATATATTAGTGCCTAGTGACACTAGTATTAGTGATAAATCTATCACCAGTGCCTATAACAGGGCCTAGCCCATATAGATGATCAATAATTGTTTGCTGAATGCATACATGAGGCTCCTCTCATGCCCTTACATGGAGCAGAGTTGCCTTCTCAACTCTTAGTCTGAATCTGCTCTCACTGTATATAAGACTCTAGGACTAGTCAACTTGTTCTAACCAGGCGGTTAACTTATTTAGTAGTTGATCCAATCCAATGATTGACCCAATGACACAATGACCTGTAATGAATGGGTTATTTCAGCTCATTCTCACATTTTCTGAAAACTGTCTCAGAGCCAGTGCCTGTACCAGACAGTGAGAATACAGAAGGAGGCTGATGCTGTCTCAGGTTGCTCGAAGGCCTCTAGTTGAGAGTATGATGAATTCACCCAGAATCACAAGGTTGAGTGATGCCACAGAGGCATGAACAAGGGATGGAACTGGATGTGGAGGAGACCAGTAGGATTATTGGGGGAGACTTTCCAGATGAGGCGACAAGTAAACTGGGTTTTGACAAAAATAAAATGGGAATTTGTGTGTAAGTACATATCTAAAGTGGAATAGTTTGACAGTTTGAAAAAAATAAAAAAACTGTGGTCCCAGTTTCATGTTCACTGGCCAGAAGACTGGTTCAGGCCTTCCATGACTGTGAAGCTCTCTCACCACACAAGACACCATCTCATGCTCTGCTTAAACACAGGTGCTTGAACCAGAGGAGTTTCTGCAGCTTCAGGACCTGTCCTCTCTCTACAGGCGGCACAAAAAACCCGAGAGGAAAACTCTTCCCCGCTAGTGGAAGGAGCTTGCCTGGCTCCTGCTGAGGGTGAACAGTTCAGAGCCAGCATAACAAACTCCCTTAGACAACATCTGATTTCCAACAGCTGGGCAACTTCTGAGATTCTGTGCTCTCAGCACAGCCACAGCCAACATGACACACTCAGGGTTTTCGTGTTGGGTACCAGAGATCCTCCTGCCACAAGCTCTTGATGTAATCAGGACAATGCTGTCAAGGACTTGCACGACTCTAGGATCTGAGAAAAGAAACCTTACCCAGCTCCACTTGGGGGCTGTCCCTCTTCTCAGTGAAGTCGTCCTCCGTTTTACTTTGAAGCCAGATTCTTGGGTCAGCTCCCACCTTTGTGTGTCCCAAAAAACTCCTCCAAACTTTTCTCTCCTCAACCCATTTCTACAGACATGTACCCTAATGCCCTCAACCTGCCCCTAATCCAGTAAACAAAGCCTCAGTAACATATAAACATGATTTAAGAAAACAAATCTTCCCCCAAATATGTCACATAGCTGTAAGCAAAACTAAAAGGCCATGATTAAGAGGACTGACATCTGTAAAAAGGGAGGATGCAGCTTGGTTCTCTGCCAGAACAGTATGTGCACTAGATTGATAATGAAAATAATAGCCAATCTGTACTGCATGCTTCCCATGTGCCATGCACTGTGCTAAGTGCTTCCCATTGACTAGATCTCACTGATGTTCACAACCATCCAAAAGGAATGGGGTCTCTTTTCATCTGCATGTTGCAGATGAGGTTTAGAGAGAGTAAGTAGCTTACAGGAGGGTCACAGAGCTACTGCATGGAAGAGCTAGGACAAGGTGAGCAGTAGTAGAGAGAAAAACATTTACTAGCAGAGCTGTGTAGTCAAGCCTATTCTAGATCAGCCAGACCCCAGCTAACCCACATACACGGTTGGTAATAATAATTAAGTCCCTGAATTTTGGAGTTCTCTGTTACACAGCAATAGCTAACTGATATACTTACCTTCTCAGTTCATTCTCAATTCCTACAGCCTGGCAAAGTGCCCAGAATTGTGTACATGCTCAATAACTGCTTGTTGTTTGAATTAATTTTTTTAAAAAGTCACCTTTTTAAAAAACCAGTTCATCGTAATGTCTCACTAATAACTGTCATACATACGCTGTGATATTCTTCCATGTGGTTTTGGAGGAATGAAAACAAACAAGTGAAGACAATGCTCTCTCTTGATATGGGTCACTAAGGATCCGGGTTCCTAGGAGTCGGGGCCTAGGACCACACAGTTACCTTTGACATCGCCTGGAGGCAGCTGATACATCCCACCCCAGCTCTGATAAAGCCAGCCTCCTTCATCTCCCACTGGACTCCAGTGGTGTGAAACGAACCAACATGGCGAGGCATTTATTGGGATTCCGTGCTGATTCTGAAGGCATGGCCACCTCTACCCCAGGGCACGCGAGTCTAGCCAGAGGTTGCCAGTGTGAAGTCAGATCCACTTTTCCTCTGATTTTTACAAAGGCGATTTTCCAACACATCTGCAGGGATACATCCTTCTCAGGCTGGCTGAATGCTGTTTCCCAGGGGCAGTGTTATGGAAGGTGGACTATCAGGTAGAAGAAGTATTCTTCAGAGAGCTGCATTCCCATGGGAGCGGTGACAGCTTGAGCCTGCCGGGGAGTCGTGTTGCATCCCGAGGTGTGAAGGGAAGGCATGAACTGTGCATATGCTGCACCATACAGTTTTGCCTACTGCTGCTGGTAGCTACATTGTAGCTGTGAACGCTCTGCTCCTCTCCCCTTCACCCTTGAAGATTTGCGAACATGCAGGATTGGGCTGTATGAGGCAGAGCCTTCCCCGAATGGTAGGCAGTAGAGGATGTGGTTCTGATCGTTTTACCCACTGGGGCTGATGGCGTGTGTTAGGGAACCTTAAAGCTTGTGGCTAAACAGCCTGCCCTTCCTCAGGCAGCCTTCCCACCACTGCAGGGTTGAGAATTTTGGTTTCGTTGGAGGTTTTTCTTGATACAGATTTAAAAAGCAAAATTCCTTCTAAAAGAAACAGACAGGAAAGATATCTAATCAGAGGCTGCACGAAAGGAGAGACCATCTATTGCGCTAAAGGAAACACAGATGAGTGGCCCATTGTACAACCGACGTGGTTTTGAGACTGCCCCTCGGTAGGCTTAAAGTCTACAGTCTAAAAACCATGAATGTGCTTCTATTTTTGCCAGATGGAACAAGGGAGCCTTAGAGACTCTCTTCTGACTGTGAGAGAAGGAGAGAAAAACAGGAGGAGGGAGGGGGAGGAGAAGAGAAGAAAAGAAGGAGGGGAGAGGAAAGAGAAGGAGAAGTTCTTGTCAAAACCTTTTTAGCGCACTAAACTAATTCTGTTCAACTTGGATTTGGTGAGCTGGATAATATTCTGTGCATGGCTCCTAAATGAATTATTAAGTGTCAACTCAAGATGGCTTAACTACAATATCCAATTTAATAACCAAAAGTATCTAAGGTAACAATAACAATTTTATAGGTGAATGTAGAGTTGTCAAGTCAAACCATTATAGACAAGCTTTGGGGGTTTTCACGTAATCTTCCTCCACATCTCATCTTCTGTCACTAAATACCCACTTTGGAGAGTGTGTTCCATTTCAATAAAGATCATCACTCCGGTGCAGGCTTTGCTATTCAGATTAGGCCAGCAAACCTTTTTTTTTCCTTTCTAAAATATAAAGCTAAACAAGATCTCAGTCACAACCACCAAATCTTTATTAATGCATTCCTTGTGCTACTTCTGAATATTAATAAAAATTAATAATTAATTTTGCCTTTGGCATTGCAAGATATACTAGTTTTAATTAGTGTACTGTACTCCTATACAATTAAAAAATAATTGATGTCCACGCTTATTGGCGGTATCTGTGATCTTCTTTTCTGTTGTTGTCAACAAATGCCTTAAAAAACAAGTTCAAGAATGTTGTGCTGTCCGCTTGATTTACACAACCAAAGAAACAGGCAAATCTTTTATGATGAAACAGAACAGTTTTCTGTTTAAATTATACACAAGTATATTAACTAGAAAGAGAAAATTAAAAGCTGATGGCTACAAGGAATAATGGAAAGTCTATAAAAATGTTTTATCTATCAACAAATTTGCCTGGAAAATATCAATGGCTGGCACATCTCTCAGCTGAAACATGGAGAGGCCATCTTGAGTCTGTTATGTCAATTCCATCAAGCATTTAATTCTGATGTCCTCCTTATTCAGCTTTAGTTATTTAAATTCAGCATATCATGTTACTGTTCTACTACATCATTTTAATTGTGCCATGAACTACTTTATTATGGAATGCTGAAGTATCTCCTTGTGTCTCTCTCTTCCTCTTTCTTTCTTAACAATGCAGACTGTAAAACTCAAGACAGAACTCCTGTGGATAAAGAGAAAACAGCTTCCTTTGAAAACACTTGTATCAGGAATCTTGAACAGAGAGAGTGGTTGCTGTTCTAGAAGGATGTAATTCAAATCCCAGTGTACATGTGTCTCTTGGCTTTATTTCTAAGAATCAGGAGTCTTTTTTTTAGGAATTCTCTACTGAACAACTACAAATATACCTGGGATACCAAGAAGTGATACACTAGGAGGAAACAGACTTAGTAAAGCAAAGGGCAAAGATGAAAAGGGCAGCACGAGGTCTGGATTTCACCCTTTACCCCAACCCAGTGAGTGTTTTTTAAAGTAGAAAATCAGAAATTGATGGAAATGTTTCTTTTATCAGGATGATGACCTTAATAGCAATTTTAAGCAAATATTAATAATAATAATAACTATGCCAAAGTATCTGCCCTAAAAATGTAATCTTTGGTTTATTTTTCATAACAGTATTGTCTTCATGGAACTTACCTTGGTCATGTATCTAATTACTTGCTCACAGTCTGTGTCTCCACCTAGAATCTCACTGTCATGAGGGCAGGCAATGCTATCATTCTATCCACAGCTGCATTCACCATGCCCAAGCACAATGCCTGGCAGAGATCGGACACTGAGCAAACACCTGTAGTTGAATTTATTAATTCTGACTTAAAATAGATTTTTTTCTCCCTTGAATGCTTTGAATTTTCTTTTCCATGCTTATCAAAAGATGAACAGATAAGCAAGCTGTGGTAGAACCATATAATGGTCTATTACTAAGCAATAAAAAAAATAAACTACTAATACTCACAATACCACGAAGGAATCTCAAACAATAGGCTGAGGAATGCATGCCAGTTACAAAAGAATAGACACTGCATGGTTTAGTGCGTTTGGAGGTCTGGAGCAGGGAAAGCTATGCTGTGGAGAAAGAAATCAAGACAGAACTTTGGTTGCCTCTGGAGGGAAGTCATTGGAAAGGGGCATCAGGGAACGTTCTGGGGTCATGGAAACGTATATCTTGATTGGGCTGGTGGTTACACGGATGTGTGCATTTGCCCAAACTCATCAAACTGTACACTTAAGGTCTGTGCATTTATGCTATGTAAATTTGGCCCTGAGTTTTTAAAATCTTAGGAATACACAATTTTTTCTATTGGTAAATGAAGGAGGCAACTCAGAAAATGTATATAGTTGGGGGGCGGATTCTGGAATTCCTCTCTCCACATCACCACCTCCCTCCATAGGTCCCTGGACAGGACAACCAGACAGTGGAGGTGACAGACGTTACATCTCCTCCTTCATGCTGGTGCACTTTCGCAGCTGGAGTCCCCCTGACCTGGGCGCTGTGCCCTGTCTCCCTGACCTGATGCACAGGTAGGAAAGGCAGGGGTTTCTCCATCACAAGCACGCAGTTTTGGATGCAGAGACGTGCCTGGCTCCTCCACCAGAAGCTGTGAATAACACTCTTAACAGCCCATGCAAATGCTGTGGTCTATGTCTGCATGCCCAGCTGGTCTGCTGATCAATTTTTACTTCTCAAATTGGGTCAGTGAAAAAGGCTGGAGCTTTCCGTTCCTGTGATCTAAATTCTCCCTGCAATCTAAATTCTATTAACACTAAGAAGCCTGGAAACACCAAGGCAGGCCTTTGACTTCGCTGGGACCACCTTTGAAAGGCCCATTGACCTATTTTCTTTTTAGACTTTCTTTTCATTAAAAGGCCCAAATTTCCTGGGTGTTAATGGAGGGATTAGCTTAGGAATTAAGAGGCCATGCATCGTGCAGAGAACAAGCAAGTGATAAGGTGAGCCATGTCTCTCTTCTAATTGGTGCTTAACCACATCTACACGGTCTTCTTGTCCAAGAAATCACTATGTGACCTCATGTCTGGAAGAAGCACCAAACAGGTGAGAGGGCTTCCAGATACTGCCCCCTGGTGGGGGCATGGGCTGTGGACTTGGGGATACTCTGTTGGCTTCTAAGAATTGCATCTTTCCCTCTTCTTCTACCTGAGAGGCTCTCACGTTCCCATCCTGACCTTGCTTTCCTATTTTCCTTGAGTCATGGGTGACGAGTGTATATTCAGGGCTGGGAGTCAGAGCCCACCTTGTGTTTCCTACTCCACTCTTGGTTGGTTGACTTTCTGGGGGTTGCCCAGGGACCTCTGGGTGTCTGACCTGCACCCAATGACCTCAGCTCCCTACAGTGAGTTCTGAACCTGACCAGAAACTCTGGCTTGTCCAGAACTGTCTTGTGGATAAGTCTCTGCTTGGTGCCCTCCATGTTCCCAACCTAAGCCTTGTCCAAATGATGTCAAAGCACAGCAGCACCTCTCAGGTGGCTCAGGCACCTGAGAGCAACTTGTACGCATGCGGTGGGTGGGAAGTGTCTGAGGAGGAAACAAGATACTGTGTTGGGCCAGAGCAAGAAGGTGGTCCAGAGAGCTGGGACCATCAGAGAGCATCTTGGAGGAGGGAAACTCAGGCTGCATCTTCAGGGAGGAACAAGTTCAGCTGAAGGGGAATACTCCAGGCTCAACAAGCAAAGACATGTTGTCTGGGGAGAGAATGAACTCTATTTTTGCCAAAAGCAGGTTTCCTCCCCTTTAATTCATATATTCCCATCCTAGTTTCACAAGTGTTGTCGTGTCACATAGCACCTGGCTGTATACGGCCACCCAAGACGGACAAAGGGACAAAGCGAGAGCTGTGGGTGGCGATAACTGCCTCACAGATCGGGGAAAGGCATCAGGCAGCTGTGGTTTGAATCCTGGGTCTATCAAAAGCTTCTCCTCTCTGCACCCCGCCTGTAAAATGGGATCTGTGACATCAGAACCGTCAAGAATATTAATGAGGCACTTTGCATGTAGTCCTTCAATGCAGGATAGCTATTATTAATGTTTTCCTAGGGTGGGATCCAAAGCATATTTACCCTAAATAAGGGGCCATTAAAAGGTGGTTCTTAAAGTATAAAAACAACAAAAAGGGGCTTCCCTGGTGGCGCAGTGGTTGAGAGTCCACCTGCCGATGCAGGGGACACGGGTTCGTGCCCTGGTCTGGGAGGATCCCACATGCCGCAGAGCGGCTGGGCCCGTGAGCCATGGCCGCTGAGCCTGCACGTCCGGAGCCTGTGTTCCGCAATGGGAGAGGCCACAACAGTGAGAGGCCCGCGTACTGCAAAAAAAAAAAAAAAGTCACAGAATAATGCAATGTGGCCACTCCAGTCCTCACTCACCTACCTCTTCGTGGTCCAGGCCTGGCTCCCAGGTGAGCACTTATCCTGAGCCCTGAGCTCCACCTGCCATTCCTCAGTGTTCAGTGGCATCTTCCAAGCCCATTTTGGCAATGTCTACCTTTAAAGAAACTTATGTTTCCAAATGGACTCCGAGAACAGAAGCCGCAGCTGCGACAGCACTGAGCTTAGCGCTGCTTCGGGACCCACAAGGCCGAGGAGGATGGAGGAGTGGCATTTTCAGCTTCATGCCCAGGGTTTCTTGGTCACTCGGAGGTCCTAGCCTTTCTCTGCTTCTCGTGTTCCAGTGTCATCAGGGGCATGGTGGGCTGGCTGGTGTCTGCAGATGTGCCTGTGAGAGAGGCTGGGCCAGGGGTTTAGGGGGAATCCTAAGGAGCTCAGACTGTAGTGACCACTGTGCTAAAGGCTTTAACATGCTTCTCACATGGAGCCCTCATCACTGCCCTTCGAGGCGGAGATGCTTAACAGATATTTGTGTAACAGTTTGCTTAACCCCTACCCCTCATTAGACTATAAGTTTGGGGACATCAAGGGCTGGGTGAGCCTCGAGCCTTGCTGTGCCTCTGGCCCTGGCACAGTGTCTGGCATACCCCTAGTGCTCAATAAGTACTAATCAGAAAACCAAATAGTCTCATTCCATCAGTATGCATGTCAAGTCCTCTCTTGAGTCCAAAACTAAGTATAACCTTCATGTCCCAGGGCATTGAAGCCCTCTCATCTCCTGTCCCCAACCCCACCCACCAATCACCTGGCAAAGCTGAGATTCCTCTCTCCTTCTGGATCCTTACATCCTCTCGTGCAAAGCTCAGCTGCCACACTTTCCACGTGGACTGTGGTGTTCACATAGGATCTGTCCCCCCAACTGGGTCAGGGACTGCGGGAGGACAGGGGGCACTAGCAGCTTTCAGGCTTGTCATTTTCCAACTCCACCTCCTGACAGAGTTGACTACAAGTGGGTTTGAATCCTGATTTGCCACCACGATCATGAAGGACCTGAACTGTGTCTGCCAAGGTGATCCCTAATGGTGTTCTTTGAAAAAGCAGGCAGGCGCCCATCACCCTGAAGAACTTCCATCTGTCAACCTTGCAGAGAACACCCTCCGGTGTGGGGAACTGAGGTCTCTCAGGCTGCTCTTCTCTCTGATGAGAGCTCACGTCCAGCCCAGCACATGCCTTGCCTGTCTGTGGCCAACAGAGTCGGCCAGATGAGGGCTGGCAGCCTGGCCAGCAAAGGCTTGAATATTGCGTGTGCTTGACTTTTTATGTAACTGGCCAACGTGACATGTCTAACTATACAAATGGAAGTTTTACGATGATAAGATCAGTTGTTACTGAGATATTTATGTGACAAGCTGACAGATATAAAACTACAAAGCTTGCTTTTATGCCTCCCATCCTTTCAGAGGAAAAAAAATAAATACTGAGATGATGGGTCACTTTGAAGAGAATTTATGATCGAAATTACCTAATACCTGGTAAACTTCTAATATGCAAGATGAAGTCTCTCTATGCTATTAAAAAGATAAACTTCATTTCCCAAGACTGCAGCACATGGATTCTTCCTGGAGAGAAATTTGAGTCTTTTGCCTTCCCCTGCCCCAGATAAAGAGCCCAACTCTGCCGGGAGGAAGAGGTTTCACCAGGCTGCACTGCACGAGCATCTCCCCAGCCTGTCACAAAACATCTGTCCATCCTGTAGAGAAAAACCTAAATTCTGAAATGAGTGTTTGTTGAAAGCTTCAGTGATAAAGCGTGGCCTTCCCTTGCCACTGCAGACTATGTGGCATCAAACTGGTAAAGAACAGAGAGAAGCTTCAGGACAGTCCTGGGTAATGGTACAGTGGCCACTGCCGGCATCTTTTCTTCAGTGCAGGTGATGACTGAGAACACAGCATCTCACATGGTAGCAGCTGGGACCACTTTTCCTGCTCAGATGGGTGTGGAAGTTGGTGCCAGGCTGATACTGGGATGTCTGCAATTAGATATTAGCAGCCTGACAACTTGAACTTGCCTGTTGGCTCAGGTGCCCCTCCTTACCTGCTTCCGGGGAGCACAGCCAAGCCCCAGGGACATGTCTTTTGTGCCAAGCTGTGGGCAGGGCATTCCACGGACCCCGCCTACTTTCACGATCGCATCTGCTCTTCAGGTAGAATCATTGCTGTCCTCACCTGTGGAGGATAAACCAGAGGCCCAGGAGGGAGGTAGCAAGCCCACCCCCTGTCCCATCCTGGTTGGGAAGACTCAACAAAGCCATGCGTGGGGAGTCTTTACCAGAAAGCTCCAGATAGGTATCTCCTTCCCACCAACCTTGCTCAAGGTGGCACAGTCATGGTGGGGCTGGTGTTAAAAACATCACCTCCCTGTGTCCAAAAGGTCCTCAGATCCTGGTTGTCTGGAGAATAGGAATTAGGGATGGACAAGGCGGCAAAAGGCTAATTCTCCTTTTGTGGTGTTTCCTTTACAATGATGTTCCTTCTGGGGAAGCATGCAGGGTCAGAGTTGAGTGGACTCATTTCTAGATAGAGAGATGGAATGCCAGAGAGAAGAGGTGCTTCTCCATGGCCACACAGCCAGCCGGTCACAGAGGGGACAGCAGCTCAGGGTCCTTCAAGCCCCAGGCCAACCCCTTACCTGTGCGTTCTGCCTTCTCATCTCTTCTCAAGCATCCTGCCCCCTTCAGCACATCCTCAGAGTCTGATTATCTTACGGGTGTTTGAAGGCTGCTGACCTTTCTGCACAACGTGCTTGTCTCTCAGGAACGCATGGAGGTGGGTGTCAATGTGTGTGTGTGTGTGTGTGTGTGTGTGTGTGTGTGTGTGTGTGTGTGTGTGTGTGTGTGTGTGTGTGTGTGTATGCACACGTGCTGGGTATCAAATCCAGATTAAACTCTTTTACTGTATTTTATTAGATCGATCTTCTGTGTACTCCTCAGCATTGTCTCATTTAAATAAAACTTCCATTTGTAGCAATCTTATAAATAGAAAGCTGTATTGATCAGGGCCCCACCGGCAGCTGCACTTTGATTATCACTGAAGCCTGACCGGTTAATGTGAGGGCTACGATTTATTATGCAGCAAGGTACAATGCAAGGCCATGCCGTTCAGGGCTCTAAACACAAGTGTGCTTCGCTCAGGCACACAAGTTCAGCGGGGCTGCCCTTGGGATCACAGTTTGCTCCTGATTTGCCATTTCACGACCCCAGATGCTCAGTGAGCAAGGCTTTAATGGACACCCCCTAGCCCCAGCTCTGTCGGATAAGTTAGTCTCCCCAGGGCAGTGAAGATGCAGTCTGAGGACCACACAAAAGCTGAGCTGCTTTATACGTGGAGGAAACGCTGCAGAGAGGTGAGCGGGCCGACTGTGGTGTTCTGTCTGCCGGGGATGTTGAACTGACCACGTCGAAGCCTCAGAATTCCCAGCATCCACTAGACGCCTCCTGGGAGCAAGCCATGGTTGTCTGGGAGTGGAATTTATTTCATCAGGAGCTGGAGACTTAGAACATGGAACCATTGCTTTGTTGATTAAGCCACTAACCATCATTTTTATCTGTCTGCTGGGCATGACTGGTAGCTGCTTATTATCAAATGGTTTTTCCCAAAGTCACAGAAACTAGGTGTCAGTGGGGTGCTTGTCTGCGAATAGAGAGATCACGTATATATTGATGTACAGAGAAATTTGGCTCAGAGACCCTCTCTGCCTCACTGGCAAAACCCTGCTCACTTTCAGGGTCTCCGCCCACCCAACTGTACTGAAACTCCCTGCCAGGGCTTGCCCAGAAGTGAGAATTCATCCTGGGTTCTTGGACGGGTGTACCCCTAGACCCTGGACACCTTAACCAGGAACGTACAGCCGGATGTGCGGGAAATTAGTTGCCACTGCAGTGTCACAGGGACTCATCCACCCAGGAGTTGGAAAAGCTGGCCTCTCATTTCTGAGCCCAGTGCTTCCAGGACTGCTGACCTCGCCTCTGCGGCCTTTCTGCCAGCCCTGGACGTGGAACCACCCTTCGAGTTCAGGTGGCACAGCAGCGTCCAGGTTGTGACTTTCCTTGGCTTTTGTCCTTGTCCCTGGCTCTCTATTTCCAGCAGAAGGTGAGGGGATGAGTGTCAGGGGTCACTCCAGGCCTCCTCTGCCACTGGGCACTCATATTTCCCGCTAGGCCCCTTCCCTGAAGAGAAAGACACGTGGGTATATCTGAACATATCAGATCCAGCTTGTCTGCCCACTGGGTCACCTTGGGGCCTGGGAACCCTGAATGCCACAGTGAGAGAGGAAGACGCCGGCTCCCTGGTATCACACAGCAGCCCAGGTTCTGCCCAGGGAGTTTAAGTAGAGTTCTCAGATCATTCACGTGGGATCAGCGTCCAGAGGGGAGGGGTGGGAGAAGGGGCATGGGGAGGGGGAGGGCTCCGTCCCAGCTGGCTCTGGGCTTCTACACAGAGCTGCTCGCAGCCCTTCAGAGTCCTCAGGGTGCACATCTCAAGCTGCAGCTTCTTCGGTTCCCTTTCACTGTCCACTGCTCCTTCCATCTCCAGCTCCTACTAGCCTGCAGGCACCCTCACCTTCCTGGGCTTCTCCTGCCTCTGTGCTCCTCTGCTTAACTCCTCCCTTACAGTGAGTTTATGCACTCCACAGGAGCTTGAGAGACAGCCGAGGTCAAGGTCAGCTCTCTGCCCTCTTGCATCAGAAGCTCTAGGATACAACTTTGGAACGGCCCAGGCCTTACTGCATGCGAAAAGGAAATCAAAAGGTGATCACACTCAAGAGTGTGTCACACCTGTGCCGTCTCTCAGGTGGTGTTTGCACAGCCCAACCATCCTGACAGCATTCCTCCAGGGTCCAGGGTGCTGGACCCCCAGGCAATGACACAAGTGAATAAGTCCTCCTCAGAGTCTAGGTCCATGTGCACAAGGGCAAGCAGAAAGTTCTCCCTGACCTCTCTGCCAAGTCCCCATTTCCTGTCCCCAGGGGAATGGCCTCGCCCCACCCTGCCCCCCGACACCCACCAAAACCACTTCAGAACATGATAGTATAGTTCCCAAAGGCAGGATTAGTCTTTTCTAAATCACACAGTATATAGGACACCAACTATATAATGTAGTTGAACTTCACTAAGCTTCACTCATTTCTCTATAAGTGTAGGGCCTCCACCCTGGCACACATTGCATGCTTCCATGTCTTTCCCACAGACCTGGTTCCTGACCACTTGTGAGCTCACACACACACAAACACACACATGTACACAGACATACATGCATGCACAAATGACCACAGCAAGAGCATCATTTTACATGCACCAGGCTGTCTAACACCATATCAGAAAAAAGAAGCACCACCATGCTTCTCTCCAAAGCACCCATGAGGCCTGTGGAAACCGGTCTGAACACCCCTCCTGAAGCATCTGTGTTGCCGGCTTTCTCCAGGAAAAGAGGGTGCAACTTGAGTGGGTACATGTTCTACACCCAAGTAACTCACAGCTTCATACTGGTAGGTGGTTGTCCCAGGAAAAATAAACTACATGCCAAAGGAGTAATCACATCTCCTTTGGAACTATTTGCAGACCGATATCATGATTTTCCAGTTCCCACCAGTTCCATGGAAGTTGTAAACCTCACCAGGTGAAAGTTGGGGCTGGGGTAGTGGGTGCTGAAGGAGCTGTGTCCACGTGGCCTTCAGGCTGTCATTGACACACACGGTGTTCGCTCTCCAGTTAAGAGCAGTGCTGAACTTGCTTATCTTTTGCACTGCAATACAGGTCTTCATAAAGTTCTTTTTACTGTTAAATTTTAATAACTTTGGTTATGGGTAGGATAGAAACAATATCTAAGTGTCATTTAAAAGCAAATCTATTCAATTTTAGGGTACCTGTGTTACATGGTTAGAAACATTATCATTTAGATCCTGCAGGGGGAAATGGGCATTGTATGAGAGAAGGAAAATTCTGTACTTTGGAAAACACAATCCAAGTCCAATATCGTCTGCAAGAAGAAGAGTCTCTGTTCATTACCAGGAAGATTGTTTTTATCCTACCCATAACAAAAGTTATTAAAGTTTGAGAACTGTAAAATGCTTAATGAGAAACTGTAGCATAAATGATAACATCTAGGGTCTGGACTGATATTTGTTGATGATAAACGTTAAATCTCAATGGTGAGATAGAGCCACCATAGCAGCCACCAGCTGCTACCTCCAACCAGCTGCCATTCCATCTCTACAGCTGCAACATCTCCCTGGGCTTAACCAAGTGACACACTGAGCCACCTGCCCTTGCCCCCTCACCTGCTGAGAGTGGCTCAGGAGCATCCTCCAAGGCAGGAGTGGGTCTCAGCCCTGACTGTACATTAGACTTACCTGGAAGCCTGAAAGATCCCAGTGGCCAGGCCACACCCCAGAACAATCAGATCAGAATTCCTCGCAGTGGGACAGGGCATCCGTAGGTTCAAAGCAGCCCAGCGTGCGGTCAAGATTGAAAAGCACTGCTCCAAGTTCACGAATCTCCACCCAGGCTCCTCAGCATAGCCTCGGGAGTCTTTAAAACACACAAATGCTCAGGTCTCATTCCGAACTAATAAAAGGACACTCTCCAATGGCTCTTGGCCATTAGTATTTTTTTTTTTTTTTTTTTTTTGCGGTATGTGGACCTCTCACTGTTGTGGCCTCTCCCGTTGAGGAGCACAGGCTCCGGACGCACAGGCTCACCGGCCATGGCTCACGGGCCCAGCCGCTCCGCAGTGTGTGGGATCTCCCTGGACTGGGGCACAAACCCGCGTCCCCTGCCTCAGCAGGCGGACTCTCAACCACTGCGCCACCAGGGAAACCCGGCCATTAGTATTTTTAACGAGCTCCCAACTGAGTCTACCCACTGATCTACAGCAGTGTCCAGGAGGTCCTTTAAAGCAGGACTCCAAGAGGGCAATGGACGTCTTAGTAGAAAGTGACCCAACCGTGGAATGGCATGATGACCACTCATTTCAGAGTCCCACCAAGCTGCAGCCTGAAGACACATCCCTGGCCCAGGGCAGAGGGCTCAGGTAACCACTCCATCACCCCTCCACTAAAGAAGCAGGGAGACAATTCATCCTTGTCTGATGGTGTTGGCATGTTGGTCTCAGTAGATGCCCAGAGTTCCAACTAAACCATTATCAGCTGTGTGGCAACATGCCTGCTCTCCTTTGCTTGCGTCTCTCCTGTCTTCTCTCCTGTGCAAGGCACTGCCACTCTCTCTGTCCAGTGTGTCCTGGTCCCCACTGCATGGAGGACATGGACAGTGGATGGTATTGAGGCAAGTGGGGGAAGGTGGGCCGAACTGCTTGGGCTTTTAGCTGGAATGTCAACTCTTCCCTTGAATCCAACTAGAAATTCCTCCCTCTGTTGGACAGCATCATAGTTACCCACTTACTATTTCACTATTTAGTCATTTCACACTCACAGGGGGGTACCCGTGAAGGACTCTCAGCCACTGTGCCACCAGGGAAACCCCCTTCTTCACTTTAATAGGAGGCATCATCCTCCTGCTCTTCGATCACTCCCATCTTGTTCTCGCCCCTCCTTGTAACATAGGGGAATACCTGCATAAGGCAATGGTGCATGGATGAGGCATGAGCCTGGAGGGGCTCAGGATCTCATGGATTGTCAACACCCTCCATGTGCCAATGACTGCGGATGGTCTTCACACCAGCCAGGTCAGGACCAGCCAGCTGAGACCTCCCTGTATCCTCCATCAAGTAGAAAGTACAGGCTCTCATCACCCACCACCAAAAACCCCTCCATGGTCCCCTTTTTGCTCTGTTATAAACACACAATTACCTACAGCTCCAAGCCTGAGAGGGACTGGGGACAAGAAATAGCTCTATTAATAAAGTTCTGAAGATTGACTTGCATCACTTTCCTTAAACTATGAAAGAATGTTGCACAAATCATTAGGTAAAATTTTGATATAACTCTTCTTTCAATTAAACACAATGATGGCAGCAAAGTCTGTATTAGTGTTCAAATTTCCCAGAGAACATCCTCTCTGCAGAGTGGAATGTCTATTAGCTTTCTGCCAAAATAAAGGTCACCAGACAGAAGCCTTCCCCATGCAACTCTTACTTCCTTGAACAGGCAGTGTAATCAGGCAAGATGTGTCACACTCGGGAAACCAATGGTGCAATTATATTTAATATGCCCAGTGCATTGCAACCTGGTCCCTTATTCTCCTAAGGTCCTCAGAATGTGATGGGGCCTGGGGCCTGGCTCGGGGGGGGAGGCAAAGATAGAGGTCTGCTCACAGAGTTTATCCTTCCTATTGTCCTGATTTAGGGAAGAAGCAAATAATCCCTGTACATCATCTGAGCCACCCCGAGTATCAGAAGTTTCCTAAGGATGGTGTAATCTGCTAAGAACAGTAGAGAATATGAATCTTGATCCACTAACTCATGTGTGCAAGAATGAAAATTTCTTCATTTTTCTACAACTTAATGACTCATGTGAGTCTTCATTCTCTGGTGTGGCAAACTAATCTCGGGTAAATCTAGATTCCTGCCTAGAATTGGTTGAAATTCCAGGAAATTATGCAGGGCTAAGTGCCTGGGGAAAGAAAGAAAGATTTTGTCCTTGGTCCTCAGTCCATGGTGCCACCCACCACAAAAAAAAAGAAAAAAAAAAAAAAAGGCATGGTCCTGACTGATCCTTGGTTATCCAACCAGGCTGGTCACAGCTAATAGAATCTAGCTCATCTGAACAAGAAATAGGATCTTGGACATGCTGAGAGATGAGTGCCTCTAAATGTAAGATTATGAGCGCCAAGCATTTTCTAACTTAGCCAGCCCAACATCCATCGTCTCTACTTCTAGTAACACCATATTGATTTTCTTTTTGGGAATCACTCCTTCTCATGTCTCAGTCTGAAACCAAGCAGGACCCTGTGGGGTTTTCCCAGTGACAGACCCGTCTGTGTCCCCAAGTTCCAAAGAGCAGACTCAATCAGTTAATGATTAGAACAATAGAGTCACAAGACTCCTATTTCCTCTTGAAGGGATACAGAGAACAATTTGACATATACCTTTGAGTTGTTCTACAGAAACTAAGATCCCTACCCACTGAAGGATGGTGACCACATGTTGAGCAGAAACACATAGAACCCAGACTGGTTGGACCCAGAAGGTTAAGTTTCCTGAAATATCACCCTAATCATTGGTTATTTCACCATCAACCAATCAGACAAATGTCTATGAGCTGATAACGCTTCCTGCTACCCTCACCTCTAATGTTGCCTTTTAAAACCTCTTGCCTGAAAGCAATCAGGGAATTTGGGTCTTCTGAGCATGAGCTGCCCATTCTCTTTGCTTGAAGCCCTGCAATAAACACTGTACTTTCCTTCACTACAACCCAATGTCAATAGACTGACTTTGCTCTGCACCTAGGAGGAGACCTGAGTTTGGTTTGGTAACAGGTTCAGATGATTTGAATGGAGCTGAATTCATATCCCAGTTCTAGAAAGGAAACATGACTTAACCAAGCAGTCCATTTCATCACCCTGGCCAAACTGGTTGGTTCAGCCATGAGCCCTACAGGATTATCCACTGAGGATCTTACCCTTGGAACCTGGCTGGAATTACAGGGGAAGAAGCACTATGTTCTGGGGATATTACTTGTTCATCTCCCAGGAAGGCTGAACCTGGGACTTTCTGGGGACTTTCTGGCACTATCTGGAGAGAACTTTCCTGAGAAAGAAGGCAATATGCAAGACTGAAGAGCTGAAGGATGGAAAGAGATAGGGCTCTGATCGCATTGTTGAGATCTTGGTCCAGCTACACCTGAGGTTTCTTATACTTTTCAATTACATGAATTGGTATCCAGAGAAAACAGTAATTCAAAAAAATACATGTACCCCAATGTTCACTGCAACACTATTTACAATAGCCAGGACATGGAAGCAACCTGAATGTCCATCGACAGAGGAGTAGATAAAGAAGAGGTAGTACATATATAAAATGGACTATTACTCAGCCATAAAAATAATGAAATAATGCCATTTGCAGCAACATGGATGAACCTAGAGATTATCATACTAAGTGAAGTAAGTCAGAGAAAGACAAATATCATATGATATCACTTACATGTGGAATCTAAAAAAGTGATGTAGGTGAACTTGTTTACAGAACAGAAACAGACTTAGAGGAGGGCTTGTTGTTGCCAAGGGGGAAAGGTGGAGGGATGGATGGATTGGGAGGTTGGGATTGGCATATGCACACTACTATATGTAAAATAGATAATCAATAAAGACCTATTATATAACACAGGGAACTCTACTCAATACTCTGTAATAACCTATATGGGAAAAGAATCTGGAAAAGAATAGATATATGAATATGTATAACTAGATTTTTTTGCTGTATACCTGAAACTAACACAACATTGTGAAACAACTATACTCCAATATAAAATTAAAAAATTTTATAAATTAACCAAAAAATTACATGAATTGGTAATTGCCATTCAAGCTTATTTGAGTGAATCCCGAAAAATCTGAGTAGAACACTAAGAATCTAAAAGTGAAAATCATCTGGGCTCAAGAGACCTATGGGCAGGACAGATCCAGGTGTAGTGGGGTCCCAAGCTTGTGAAATTTTAGCAGCCCTCTTTAAGAAAAAGAATATCATATTATTAACACAAAAATAAGCACAGGGCCTTGGAGGAGACTCATAAAAATAGGGGACTTGAAACTTAAGCTTCTTTAGTTCCAGTGTAATTGGGAGGCCCAGGGACCGGTCTCCATTCCCCCCAAAAGCCTTTGGTAAAATCACTTACTCTCTTTAGGTCTCAGTTTCATCATCACAAGCAAGATGGATGATCAAAGGCAAATCTTAAGCAGTTTAAAAACACCATGTCTTTACAATCTTTGTGGAAGAAATGACATCATTTAAAATTCGTTTTTTCATTATTTGCTTGGATGAAAATCTTTGTCTGTCCAGGACTTGCCTGGGTATTCTGATGGGTCTGGACACCTACATAACTCTTTCCTACCTCTCTTCTGCAGGCCACTCCATTAATACTGGCCCAAAAGATGGGCCAGAAGATTCAGGACAGTCATTCATTTCTGCCATCTTGGTAGGCATAGGGTCCACCAGGGAAGGGAGGGGACTGATCTTGGGAGAATAATGCCAAGCTATTGTACTCTCTTAGGAAGTGTTTCTTCCTAAGCTGTCTCACAGAGAAGCTTTCTTAAAGAATGTTTTCATACAAAATTTCTAAAATGCTGAAAATACAATAAGATTAACGGCCCCTGGAGGCTATAGCTTAAATATTTTATCTTCTTAGATATCAGTTACACTGCACTTTCCTCCAAGGATCTAAAGTCTTTTAAATATAGCATCTAATTAATCCTCCTGTCATCTGTGGATGGAGCAGCATCATTACCCTGATTTCACAGGTGAGGATGCAGAAACTATGTGAAGCAGGCTGATTCCAATCAGTGGAGACACTGGCCACACCCGTGGTGGCCAACTCAATGGGGGCATCATCTGTAAAATCCATTTGAGAGGTGCCACTCCCAGCCTATACAGTACAGGGTATTTAGACTACAGCTAACATCACCAAAAAGATACCCAGGAGGGTTGAGGACATCTCTACCCCAGATACACAGACGTGGAGCAGGTGAATCATCTCCCCAAGAGGTGACCGATTCAGGATCCAGATGGCCGCATCTCTAACTGATTTTTGCATCTTCACAAACGGACAGGTTATTTTGAAAACAACCCCTTTATTAATACAGTCGTTAGACTAAAACAGTGTTTTCCCCCAATATCTAGATAACGATGAAGATGATCATTCACTTCCATTTACTGTGTACCTCCCGTGTGCCAGGCAACATGCCAGACAACAGCCACACAGGGTCTCTGACCCCCACCCTGAAATGTAGCCAATCACTAGTCTCACTTCACAGAGGCAGAGATGGAGCCTCAATGAGGTTCCAAGTAGAGCTGGTAGATGGCAGGCCAGGGTTCTTCCCAGGACAGCTTCCCTGCTGCTCCTTGGTTTTTCAAATCATTTGATTGTTTAGATCCAGCAGTAAGCAATATGGCCCATCACTTCTGGCGACTTCTGCTGGATAAACACATTAGATAGAAGCTCAGGAAAGAGACGCTTCCACTGATGATAAGGACTTCGCTGTAGCCGTCACTGTTGCCACCGCAGGTGGGAGGGCTGGAGCCTGGGGGTTTGATGAAGTAGCAGTTTAAACACGAAAATCACCCAAAGTCTGTCTCAAAGAAAGACGGTGCTTTCATTGTCAAAACTCAAAATGGCTCAGCCTTAAGACCCCTGTTCTTGCCTCCTACCCCAATCCAGCACCAACCCCACAGTAAAAGCTCGAAGGATGACCAAAGACATCAAATCCCAAAGAGTCTCATTTTGGGTGTATAGAGCAGTGCCTCCAGGGAGAGAGATACAATGGAGATGAAGGGGAAGAAAGGGATGAAAAGAGGGAAAGAGAGAGACGTGAGGGAGAGGATATATATATGGAGGGAGAAAGAGAGAGAGAGAGGGTGGATGAGCATATCTCACAGAGAGAACAGAAGCAACAAACAGAAATGAAAGGCCATCCAGCAATGGGAGAAGAAACAGAAAGAAAGGTAGAAAGGGGTGAAGAGGAAAAGAAAAAAGAAAAAGAGGAGACGGGAAGAGGAAACCCAGCAGCGTGATGGAAGCCTCTGACCCGAACTGTAAAATGACAAGGATTGAGTGAGCAGTGTTTAATACAGATAATATTGTCCGTGTAGTCTATAAATATAAAATTAAATGCTGACCTCTCTGGTCCATGTCAAAAGTCCAAGCCAGTGTCAGCACATATTGTTTTTATTTGTTTCACGAGAAAATAGATCAACAACATTAACCTCCCAATGAACAGAGAATTGAATGAATTAAAAAGCGGAGCCATAAATCGTGCCGGTTTTATTGGCACCGTGATAAACATGCCCGGGGCTTCACGGGGAGTGGGGTCTGGGATAGTCTCAGTACCCCGAAGCCTCTTGTCACCAAGACAGGAAAACAGGTATTAAGACGGGGCGTCGTTCGCCCACTCACATTACCTCTATCCATCACCATATGACAAAGGCTGCTGCACACGTTTCGAGAAGTATCAAGAAGGACGAGAACCCAGGAAAAAGGCAATTTGGAGAAGCCCTCAGGGACACAGGGGTGCCCCGGTAGCCCACTCGCCAGCTGCATTGGACAAGAGGAGCTGTAAGGGGCGAGCGGGAAGCTGGGCCTGGAATTTCCAGGACACAACTGTAACACCCTGTGGCCGGATCATCGTGGGGGCTCCCGGCCAGCCCCCGTCTCCCTCTCCTGGCTCCAGCTCTCGTCCGGCCAGTTGGTTATTCACGAGAGGAGTTACTTGCCAACAGAGGAAATGCATTTTATTCCCAGCTCAGGAATTCACACCATCACTTGGGCAGTTGCTAAATAAAGCTTCATGCCTCTCACAAAGCCAGTTTCACGTGGACCTTACGGCACTGCCTTCATGATGAATCTGAATAATTCTTAATTACAGAGATGGCACTGAGGACCGGCATTTACAAATAGGAGACAAAGCATTCACAAGATTCATGCTCTTAGCCTGGCCATTTTGGCCCCCAGAAACCACGCAGAGGAGAACTTGCAGAGACTCTGAGCTTTCCTTCCATTCACACCCCAATTCCTTTCTTAACATTCTCTCAAGGGGCTGTAATTCTGGAAGTGGAGAGGCAGGCAGAGTGGAGATGGAATAAACTCTTTAAACTCTCCACTAGACTCTTCCATAAACCCTCAGCTGTCACCACCTGTTAAAAAGAGGGGGACCCAGTGATTTGGGGAGAAGACTCGTAGGTGAAAGAAGTACATACAAGGCAACATAAATCAGACTGAAAATAACTTCCATTTATAAACAAAAGAAATGTTATATATATAGAAACCAAATGCTAAACACATTGACTGAATCATTAAAACTCCGAAGTAATTACTCTTTGGAACGAATTTACAAAGCAATAAAGATTCTTTAGCTAGCCAAATATTTTCAGGTAAGTAATTATTTTTACAAAGCTATTATTTGCTATACAGTTTCTACTGATTTGTTACACATATTTTCAGTCTACCGCCGATGGTAACAAAACTCAGTCAGGAAAACCACAGAGTTAGCTGGGCTCCTAGATAAAATTTTTAACCAGTTAAGTTTACATTAACTGAATCAGATGAGAGGTGTTCTCTGATCTGTGTGAGAATGCGTGGGCGTGTGCTTTGGCACATTCCTCTGGCCCTTTCCAACGAGGATTTTTTCTTTATAACAAAAAGAACAATAGTGGCCAGCACACATAGGGCGCACAACGAGTTTACCCATATAAATGCCCCCCGCCAGACAAAGCAAGACGTCCCGGAAACTGAAGCACAGAGAGGGTAGATAGTTTGCCCAGAGTCACCCAGTAAATGACAGAGGTAGGATTCCAGCCCAGGCAGTGTAGCTACAGAGTCTCTGCACTTTGCCACTATGCAATACTCATTGCTTTCCTAGACCCTGCCTGGTGGCCAAGGAAGTCTTCACATCATGTCATTTAAAGGCCACCTTTGATCTCAAAGTGATACCTGCACCCCCGTGTTCACTCCAGCACTATTTACCATATTCAAGATAGGGAAACAATCTAAGTGTCTGTCCACAGATGGATGGATAAAGAAAATGTGGCACATATACACAATGGAATATTATTCAGCCATAAAAAGGAAATTCTGCCATTTGCAACAACGTGGATGAATCTGGGGAGTACTGGGCTAAATGAAATAAGTCAGAGAAAGACAAATACTGCATGGTATCACTTATGTGTGGAAACTGAAAAAAAAAAAGTTGAATTCCTTGAAACAGAGAGTAGAATGGTGGCTGCCAGGGGCTGGAGGTGGGAGAAGTAGGGAGATGGTCAAAGAGGACAAGATTTCGGTTATCAGATGTTATAAGAACTTTTAAGTTCTGAGACTTTAATGTACAGCATGGTGACTATAGTTAATAACACCGTACTTTATAATTGAAACTTACTAAGAGAGTTCATCTTAAGTGTTCTCAACACACGCACACGCACACAAAAGGTGAGATGAGGGAGAAGTTAATTAACTTGATTGTGGTGATCATTTCACAATGTATACATGCATCAAATCATCACACTGTACACTGTAAATCCGTAAATTTTACTTGTCATTTATACTGCGATGAAGCTGGAAAACAAAAGACGGCTTCTGTCCTTTACAGCTCATGTGCTGTGGAGATTTCCCGGCCCAAAACAAGGCGAAGAGGTGGGTCACGAGATGAATGAGCAGAGCTTTGCGGACACTGGTCACCCAGCACTCCATTCCCCAGAGATCCCTTCTTGCATCTCTGGGTGTCCTCCGGTGGGGTCTCATGGGAGCTCACAAACACCCCAGATCATAAAGGCCAGCCCTGTGCAGCCCTGTCCACACCTCCACAGTGCCCGCAGGGTGAGAGCGCGGCCAGGGTCTGGGAGCACTGGGGAGAAGGTCCCTCCCTCCAGCTCAGTGTGTACTTGCTCATCAGGGCCCTGGCGGGAGTGGGCAGTGCACTCCTGAAACATCTCCTTGGGCTTCTCTCTGCAGCCTCGCCGCCTCAGGGCAGGGGGTGGGACGAGGAACACCCCTCCATCCTCAGGAGCCTCTTCTTTGGGTCCCAGCATCCAGCCCAGACAGAAGATCCTTAAGTGTAAACTGGGTCAAGCACATTCCTATGGGTTCTGCCCATCCTGCCCAAGCAAGGGCAACACCCACTGTTGAAACATAAAGCAGGCTTACACCAGTAAACACAATTTTCATTTTAATATCACCGCAAACGGCAACAACTGCACAGCTATAGTCTTGATGCTCTGATTTTTCTCTTTCCACTAGTCCAGTTAACCAAGACATGCTGGATAGTCTGGCTTTGGTCAACTGGCCAGGATCTATCACCCACCATGGCCTGGGGCTTCTAAGCTAGCTGTCAGTCCCTCTTCCACACCCATCTGTGGCTGTGAGACCTGGAGGGCATGACTCAGCTTCTCTGAGCCTGTTTCCTCTTCCATAAAATAGGAATTCACAAAGCACCACCTTCATAGTGTTTGTAAATGCCTATGTAAAGCACATAGCAGATGCTCAAAAAAAGTTACCTCTTGAATGAGTCTGGTCTTCCAAGTAACAAGAAAGGAGACATGATCTGGGGCTACAGCTCAGTGAGCCCTGGAACCCCTTGCCAGGGGGCAGGATGAACAAACCCACTGATGACTACCACCCTTTGGTGCTGGGTGGTCCACACTTCAAGAAGCATCTCTGAGAGCCTGCTCTGGCCCAGATGCTGTGAAATGGGGTGCCTCTGGGGGCTTCCCTTCTTGAGAATCACCTGGGGAATTCAGTTCTGGTTCTACCAGGTCCCACAGCTACGTCATCTTCTGAGGACACGGTTAGCTCGGGACCGAGCTCTACAGTGTACCATACCGCTTCCAAGCCTGAGCACAGGTGGACAGCTCAAAGCTGTGGAAATTCACCCCTGTGTCACCTTGTGCTCAACTCCATCTCCTCACCTTGAAGGAGACCTTTCACTGAGGGCTTCGAAATGTCCCAAATGAAGAAAGAGGATGATGACCTGGCAATTAGAATGAGAATACGTACCATGCCAGACCCCAAGGAGTATTCATTCGATGCCAGCTAACAGATCCAGAAATAATTCCCATTAATTTCTCTACCTCTTAGAAAGAGACATTACCAATTCAGATAAGGTATTGCCGAGTTAAATCCCAAGACAATAGACTCAGACCTTCAAGATCCAGATTTGTTTGTCAGGGAAATGCGAGTCATTTTCTTTGTGGGTCAATGTTGAAAAGAATTTCATGAAAGTGGCTATATACCTACTCAACTTCCAAGGCAGTGAATGCCTCTGCATTGCTGTGTATGGTGGATTTTCTATTTAGGAAGCAGAGGTCTTGTCTATGACGATTTGGATGGATTGGTGAGTTGACAATGACGAGGTTAATTAATTCAGGTGGTGTAGACATTCCAACTGGGTAATTCAAGATGAAAAGATGGAGTTCAGCACGTGTGAGAAATAAAAGTATTAATCTCCTTTATCACTCTGTTTAATATAGAACTTTTATTAACATGTGCTGGAGAAGGAGGGACAGAGGATAAAGCAGCCACATGTCAGCCGTTTTCTAAGGGAGACTGGCAGGGAGCTGGCCCATATATCTTCAGAGAATGATGCTGAGTTATAACCCACCATTAGAAGGGAACGTTCATTTCTCGCTTGTCTGGGATAGAAAAGCTCCTTCCATAATATTGAGAGCTAATAGCTCCACGAAGAGTAGAGTTTTGGTTCCTAAATTACCTGGATTGGCTCTGTACCAAGTCTAAACTCACCCAGCTCTCCATTTACCACTTCCCACTTGGGCACAAGTGATACCAAACCTGGATCAGAGGTCCTTGGGGAGCAGGGAGAAAGCCGCAAACATCATGCAGCTGATGAATATCAGGTAGCCCTCAAATGTATCCATTTTGCTGAATTCCAAGGTTTTAGCTGGAGAATTGCCATCATGAAAATTGAGCCTAATATTTTATTTTTTCATTTGTTTCAAAAATGTTTCTAGTCCATTTCCAACCTAACAAAAGCCTTCATGCCCTTAAAATGAAAGGGCTCATTTGGAAACTGATGACTTATCTCCCGCTGTAAAGGGGGCTGAGGTAGGTGCATTTCTTTCTGCCCTGCAGGCATCTGTCTTCTTCCGGGCCTTGCGGGCAGCTAACCCCCGCTCCCACCCGTGGAGACAAAGCCCCCAAAGGCAGACAGGAGGTGACTGGTTCAGGTATTGATCAACTCTTACTCACATAAAACCTTTCACCTCCCTCAGAGGACGATGGCCGAGCCAACGTCTGATATTCACATGTGGAAATAAACTGGAATATAAAAAATCTGCATCCATGACAACACGGGCTATGATCTCATCTGATGCTCCACATCAAGCAGGGGGCAGCGCTGGGCAAGCTGGAGAAATTGCGCACCAGGCATGCTGGAGCAGCACAGCCTCCTGGACAGCCCAGGGCACAGGAGGCTCTGTCACCAATGCCCAAACCCACCGACCACCTTCACTACCTGGGGCTGGCGGAGAACCTAGGCGCAGAGAAAGTTGTCAGGAAGGAAGCCTGGCCTTAACAGTCATCACTACTTGCTACACATGTGCAAGCCGTGTGCTGTGGGTTGTGCTCCTGTCTTCCCACTCAGACCTCCTGGTTATGCAGGTGACCTGGGGCCAGGGGTATAGAACCACTGGCTCAGGAGGAGCTCGCTGTGGGAGCCAGAGCTCCGTGCTGGAGCAAAGCACATGATCCCCTCAAAGCATCTTTCCACTCCGTGCTACAATTCCTCCAACAAGCAGCCCTGAGAAGCTGGCAGGGGAGGATCAACCCCGTTTCTGATGACACAGTAGAGGCCCAGAAGTTATGTCACCCATTTAAGCCCTAAGCAAGTCACCCACAGTGTTTTAGACTTTGCATATAGCCAAAAAGTAAAGAAATGGCAGGATACGACTTATAAATGATGGTATATTTAAAATATTTACTTTTTAGAGGTTAACATATTTAACACCAAAAAATCAATGTAATATTATCATATAATTACAGCATTTATTATACCATTATTTCAGAATACATTATAGATAGTGTGGGTTGGTGATGGGCCACTCGTTTAAAATCAGTGTAAGGATCCCTTCAGCATCCTGCCAGGTGGAACTATACGTGGGCTCAACTCGAAGTCGAGACAGAGCTCTTAGTGTCAGGCTCAGGTTCAAAGTAGCCCCGGGTCTGGCTCCCCTGACTCTCAGGTCTGTGAATTTTCTGCCATTCCAGGGCCATTAAGTGAGCAAATGTCCAAGTGGGCAGTTGTATGCCTGGGCAGTATCCATGGGGCGGGGGCGTTTTCCCAGCCACAGATCATCCTGTCCAGCAAGACCATCCCTCATAATTAAACAGCTGCTACTTTCCCCAAAGATATAGGGGTAGCTTGTTGGTTATATGACTAACAGTTTATGACATCCTGGATGTATCAAGACCAAAGGCACCTATAAACACAAGTTAATCCCATCAACTTCCACTACTCCATGTGCGGGAGGAAGGACACATTCCAGACCAGGTCATTCCTTGCTCTTCACACTCTAAAGGGTGACCCACAAGACAGCTGTACACAGAACATTCACTATGGTCTCAGCAGGAGACCCTCAAGAAGCCCCAGAGAACAAGAACAAAAGCTGCTTGGGCAGCTTTTCAGAGGACCTCTTTAAAACTTACTGTGTGAGGGGGAGGGGGATAGTGGGACAACATGTGTTGTGTGGTCTGTCCTGCACTCATTTCTACCTTTCTTGGTCCCACAGCACATAGGTAGTCCTTGGGAAAACACCTCTCTCTTTCTCTTCTCCTGTGGTTTGAATGGGCTGCTCCACTCAAGGCTTGAGGGGTGCCATTCAGAGCATTAAGATGCACCCACAAGTCATGGATGCAGGGAGCATTTCCATCTCTAAGAGCTTTGCTTTAGTGCCCTGTTCTCAATCAACAGTCCCAGAAAAACGAGACATGCTAATTTATACTATGGTGTTAATGACTGATGACCAAAGACCGAGTTACATCCCTCAGAGAGCATTTGATAGCCATGGAGTATTGGAGATTCACGAACATTTTTGTGAGATCCTATCCCAACTTCCCCTCTTAGAGGCTGTGTGACCTTGAAGAGAACAAATCCTTTAACCTCTTTTGGCTCTAGTCTACGCCTTTGCAAAATGAGGTTGGTAACGTCTACCCCTGCTGTCTTTCTGTGATTTAGATGATATTTGTAAAAGCTCAGTGCAGGCATCCAGAAAACGGCCAATGTATCATCAGGTTGGGGTGGGTGGGGACGAGGCCTTCATACATTCGGGATCCCTCCAGACCCTGCACCCACTAGGTTCAGCCAGGACCCTCACCGGGGCCAGAGCCCCAAGCTCCTTCTCTGCGTGATAATTAGATGTGTCTCTCTCCTCTGAAAGTCTCTTGAACTTTCTGATCCGTGGTTAGGACTAGCCCTGAGCCGGCACCTGGGGACCATGGGAGGCCCTGAAGGCAAGGTGGCGATGAAGACAGCCAGTGCCGTGGAAAGAGGACTAGAGTGGGTGTCTTGAGCCCTGGTCAGCCACCTGCCTCTGGCTCTGGTACCCTGGATGACCCTGATCATGGGGTTCCTCTTTCTGGCTCATCTTCCCCTCATGTGGCTATAATGAGGATCCTGGGGTTGTTCTACTAAGTTCTTGCCACAGTTGGGTCAGTGTGGCTGCGGGCCACACATGGAGACCCACCATGGCCATCCTTGGCTTCCCAGGGTATTCCTGAGTGTTTCATTCCTGAGCACTTGGTGTTAATCCAGGAGTCTCCTGACATGTGGAGGTTGGGGAGAGAAGTGAGTCACTCAAGTACCCATGGTGAAATTCTCAGGGCAATGGAAAACTGTTTCTATCTGACCAGGATCCAGGTCAGAGGTCTGAGGCAGACTGGGGAAGAAGGAGGAGACCACCTTTGGGTTTCATACAGTCCAGTTATTGTACGTTATCCGGGCCACATATAAACATGTATATACTTACATGCACGTACATAAAGAAACATATATATTTTCACATGTGGACATCTATACACATGTGTGTACAAACACATGCTCTCCCAGGCTACTGCAAGGCCTGCTATGAGGATACAAGCACCTGAGTGTTCCCATTTATCCCTTGATTCTCTCTCCTACCCAGACTCTGGACATCACATGCTAAGCCTATCTTTCCCTTCCAACATCAGTCTGCAGCTCCAGGCTTCTCTGAAATAGTGATATGTATCAGTTAGCTCTTGCAGTATAACAAACTGCTCCAAAATACTGTGGTTTCAGTGACAACCCAGCTCACCATTCTGTGAGCCAGCAATTTGTACTGGGCTCAGCTGGATGGTTCTTCTGGACTTGGCTCACTTGTGTGTCTAGAATCAGCTGCTAGGTCACCAGGAGGCTGACTGGTCTAAGATAACCTCAGTGGGATAGTGTGTCTTACTCTATGTGGTCTCATCCTCCAGCAGGCTGGCCTGGGCTGTTGACATGGGGTTCACAGGGTTCTAAAAGAAACAGCACAGAGGCATATAAGGCCTCTTGAGGCCTAAGCTCAGAAATGCACATTGTTTTTGGCTCTTGCTGCCTTCTATGGCCAAAGCAAGTTACATGACCAGCTCAGCTACATGAGGAGGAGAAAGATACTTCATTTCCTGATGGAAAGTGGAATTGGCAAAGTTGTGTTGCAGAGACAGAGAGAAGGCAATAGCTATGGCCATTTTTACAAATAATTAATCAGAGGCTACATAGTAAAGAGCCCTAAAAAAGGCTGGGTCTGGAGAATTATCAAGATTCCCAATGGAGCAGGGCAGGCCTGGCTCTGCCAGGGCTCCACCCCACACCCTCCACCCCTTTGTTGCTGCAGTAACCCTGCTGTTTCCCTGAAACATGAGAAAACCATTTTGCTCTGTTAGGTTTTTCACTGGCGGTTGAGAATACTTTTTTACCCATTTATGGGTGCAAATTAATGAGATGACAACAGACTGAAACCAATGACAACTGCTAATCTGTAAGCAAAAACAAGGGACGAGGAGCCGAGAGCACTACAGCTGTTTTATTTTCATTGAGAAATGATTTTATGTTAGAAACACTCAATATTCACAGCAAATTAAAAATAATGAAGTGAATTGATACCAATGATAGTTTTTTTGCTTACTATCCCTTTGTAAATCTATTTCTTCACACAAATTGACAGGCCTAATTGATACATACACTATTATTCCTCATTAGTAAGCTGAATAAAATAATTCTTGATTAAATTTATTGCAATTTACCAATCTAGCATAATGTTTGCAAGCTATAAAAGTCGATCAGCAGGAAACCAGGGGGAAGCAATGACATTATTACATTTTATATAGGTCTCCCTGCCCTAGCAAAGAGAAGGCCATCAGAAGACCTCCCAAGTGGGCAATACACCATAAAGAGGGAGCCCCTACCCCAGGCCAGTTTTCAAAGGCATCAGGAAGAGCTCCAAGCCCCCCCTCTCACTGTGTAGCTGGCCTGGGCTCGAGCCATCCCTGCCCTCCTGGCTCTGCCCGCCCTCAGGCAGGCCTTCAGCTCTTCCATGACTATGAGTTGCAGGGACTTCCAGGGGCCTGAGATTGGCAATGGAACCTGCCACTCACACCCGTCCCATTCCAACAGGATATCAGAAGGGAGGCTGCTTAGAGATAGGATGAGAGAACAAAGCCACACCAAGCCACCCATCCCAGGGCACCCACATCAGGGGAGGTCCTGAGTCCAACTGTTCACCAATGAAGTAAGATCTCCATAGAGTGCCTGCTGCCCTAATGTCTCACATCCTGGCAGCATTAAATGTTATATCCGGCCCCACCGTAATGTTCTATTTGGCTCAATGGGATTAAAAATTAAAATTAATTGCCAATCTTTAAAAACTTGGAGATTGTGTATAAATGTGTCCAGGTTTCCCTCAAAGAATAGGAATAACTGGCCACACTGGACCCCTTTCTGTGTGGAACTGGGTCAAAACTGATCCCTTCGGGGGGGAAGAGTACTCTCTGCTCCTCATTATCTTGTGTTCTGTCCCCTCACTGCTGTCCGTTACCTGCCTGCCCCTGTGACATCTGTGACTTTTGCAGTGCATGATCTTTGAGTGCTCAAGGCTTCACTCCTTGTAGTTCTGGGTTGTCTCAAGGTGGCTGTGCACTCTGGGCTGGGCTGTGTTTGGGGACACTTGGCTCTTGACATGGCAAACCTGTAGCAACCCCCTAGATAGGGAGGCTTACCCAAATCACCTCCCCATTTGCTCTTCTCCATCCTGTTCCTGGTACAAACATCCTGAGCTGGACTCATCACCCCCTCTCCCCCGCTTCCATATCCACGCTGTTGAGCATTTCACCCTCCATAACCCCTTCCACCTCTGTAAACGCACCCTTACTATGTCCCGTTCCCCAGGGTCCTGCTCTCTGGGCCATGAGCTGTGCATATGCACTCTTTCTCAAGATCATGATGATGAAGAAGGGTCTTCTGGACTCCCGTATCCCCAAAGTATCCACCTAGACCAGAGCTCCGAGAGGGATAGGGACAAGAATAGTTATTTTGACCAGACAGACCTCTGTTGAAACTTTCATCAGACTCACAGCATCACAAAGATCTCCTGGAATGTAGTATGTGCTCAGTAAATGGTTTTGGATTTGATTCCTATGACTACCCTCCTGACCATCCCCATTAGTTCTTTATCACTCTCAGTAGCAGGAAGGTGTCGTCCTGGAGGTAAGAGAGTGATTCAAACGTGCCCTTCTCCTCTGGCCCTGGGATGTGAGGTTCTGCAAGGCATGGGAGGAGCAGAAAACATCTCATGGGGGAACCATGCATGACAGGACCAGTAAGGAAGCATCCCTGGGGACAGAGAGGAGCTCCCAGACACAAGACACCACGTGTACAACCAAATGCAATTAAGACAGCAGGTCTCCTCAAATCAGGAGACCTGCTCCACTGGGGATACTAGGATGAGCTTCTCTGCAAGGACCTTGAATGTTGCTAGGTCTGTGCAAACATGTGCCCAGTAGCCCCAGTGCAAATCTCACTTTATGCTCCAATACTGGGAATCTGACCTCTGATGGACACTTTCACCTGCAAGTTCCCCAAGAACAGATACAAAGCACAGTTCATCACTTCCCACCCCCAGAGCTCTCCTCCCCCTCCTCCCCCTCCCCTCCCCCTCCTCCCCCTCCCCTCCCCCCCTCTCTTCCCCTCCCCCTCCTCCTCTTCCTCCTCCTCGTTCCCAGTCCCAGGGCAGGGCTCAACCATATATACTCAAACTGCAAACCCCAGAGATACCTCTAACTTCCTCCAGTATGTTGCTATCGTCCCTGCCCTATTGACCATCCTTCATGTGCCCTTCATATTCACTGAGTTAGTCTTCTTTCATCTCCACACCATCAATGTGGTCCAAACCACCACTGTCTCTCATTCACATGCACCCTCCATACAGGCCACTACATCTGTCTTATTCACCACTGTTGCCTCAGCACCCAACAAAATGCCTGACACATAATAATAATAACAATAATAATAATAGTATGGTTTCTTATATTAGATACTTACGTGCTGACACTTGTCTAAGTGTTTTATGTGCATAATCTCACATCACAATTCTCTGGGGTGAATGTCATTATTATTGTTACTTACACATGAGGAGAAGGAGGCTCAGAGACGCTGTGCCCAAGGTCCCACAGGTAGTAAGTCCCAGAGCCGGGATCGCAGACTAGATCTGGTCCATCTGACCCCAGAGCCTGGTTTCTGCATCCGTATGCTGCATTGTCTCTGTGGGAGCTTGGTGATATCCATTGGTTAAATGGATGGATCACCGCACCCCTTAGTCAATCTCCACGGCCCCAGCTGTGCTCCTTCCAAATCATTCTCCATGTTGTAGCCACCACGGTGGCTATAACTTAAAATATTCAATGGTCCCCAACTCCTGAGCCTGGCTTGAAAGATCTAGCCCCTTCCTCCCACTCCACCCTCGCTTCTCTTCACTCTTCCATCAGGCATACCCATCTACTTTAATGTTCCCGGATTGATGTGCTACATTATTTCTTGCCTCAGGCCCTTGCACAGCCAATCTGTCTGTCCACAATGCCTCCCCGCTCTGCTCCCCCAGACCTGAAACTCTCAACCTAGACCATGCTTCCTCTTGTCCTATCCCATCTGCCTAGCCAAGGCACCCATCCTCTGTGTCCCCACAGTACCCCGCACAACCCACAGGACAGTAATGACCAGGTACTGTTGCCTCTGCTCCATTAACCTGTCAGTTCCTTCAAGTCCAGCGAGTGTGTGTTCCCTCTGGCCTCCCCACCAGCGAGCACAGTGGCGGGCATGTAATTTTCCGTGCCTGACAGCGATGCCTCTTTGTTTGAATGGGTTGATTCAATAAAGTTATTAGTAAACAAAAACAGACAACATACAACTTAAGTGGGCTTCAAGAATCAACCATCAGAAAAAACTCATGACCCTTGGGCTTCCCTGGTGGCGCAGTGGTTGAGGGTCTGCCTGCCAACGCAGGGGACGCGGGTTCAAGCCCTGGTCTGGGAAGATCCCACATGCCGCGGAGCGACTAAGCCCGTGCGCCACAACTACTGAGCCTGCGCGTCTGGAGCCTGTGCTCCACAATGGGAGAGGCCACGACAGTGAGAGGCCCGCGCACCGTGATGAAGAGTGGCCCCCACTCGCTGCAACTGGAGAAAGCCCTCGCACAGAAACGAAGGCCCAAAATAGCCAAAAATAAATTAATTAATTAATTTAAAAAAAAAAACAACTCATGACCCTTGACAAGACAATGTGGTCGGTGATCTGGAGGCGTGATTTCCAGACTTGCCATGTGTCAGAATCACCTGGTTTGCTTTACTAAAAGCACAGGTGGCTGGGCCGCACCCCTACAGTCTCTGATTCAGTAGATCTGGGAAGAGGTGGGTGGACTGAAGATGTCTAGTAAGTTTCCAGGTGATGTTGATGTTGCTATGAGAGATATCCTTCTAGAAGATTCTGGAAGTACCCTTCAGAGAACAGTAGTACCTAGTAAAACTAGGAGGACAGGCCCAAAGAGAAATGAAACACAAGCTTCTTGTCTTGTCAGGTTTTGGTCTTAAGTTTGTAATGCACCAAACTCTAATGGAAAGTCTGCCCTCGGAACAAAAACAGTTTGGGGCAGCCACACCTAGCCCAGGGTCAACATTCATGTGGATTCCAACCTCTTGCTGCAGAAATCCTGGCTTCTCACCGACATTCTGGTATAGAACGGCCACATTTGGCACCTGGCTCTGGATGCCAGGCCCAGAGTATAGGCATTGCTGAGATGCCCCATACATCTTGCTGGCCGTCAAACAAGGCCTGACCCCCTCCTCCCTGATGGGAGCAGCTCCAGGCAAACCAATGGCATCCTGCAGACATCGTGAGCGGGGAGGAAACAAACAGATTAATCTCTGAAATTTGATACCCGTTCCAGACACAAGTAGCAACAAACTTAGCGACAAAGCTGTCAAAATATGTTCCACAGCCTCATTGGCAAGAGATCTGGACACATGAAAGAAAATTCAGCAAAACCAAGTCAGTTGCCAAACTGGGAGGTTTGACAGCATGCTCAGGAATACGTTAGATCAAAACAGGAACACGTCCAAAGGAGTGAGTGTCTCCATAAATTATTATGGAATGATTAGAAATAATTAGTCAGTGATTTCAAAATATTACATATATTTTTCAGTGGTATTGAGGGGACATGTTATATAACATGGGATTTTGTTTTTACGTTGGGTTTTTCTAATTTTTTTCTTCATGCTCTCCAGCAGTTTTCAAAAGATGGGGGCCACAGATGTAGTACTCCACCATGTAAATCTCGGTGGCTTAAAAGAATGTCTTTAGGCAACAGGATTCCTTTGCAAAGCTTCTAATGGAAGGGAAATGGCAGAGAGATTCTTGTTCCTTTCTGGGCCTCGTTGGTGGGGGTCGGTCTCTAGCTGCTTTTCCTGAGTTAGAGTTTGGTATCAAAGGAGTTATAGAATTTACGTTTCCAAAGGCCTCCAGGGGTGGTTGGACACAAGCAGACATGGGGTTCACCCAAGCAGACATGGAATTCCAACCAGAGCCAAGGCTGGGACCCAGGCCTCCTGACTTACTTTGGGTAGGAAAAACCTGGAACCAAGAGGCTCCTATAGCCTTTCTGAAGAAACTTCATTCTAAAGACAGATCTTTAGAACAAATCTGTTCCTAGTGTTCCTGCCATGTGGGAGAAGAATTCTTGTCCTGGTGACAGAGGGGCATCTCCTGGGCTCTGCTCCTTCAGCTGGCCCTGGAGTGGCCGACCAGACTTGAAACAGCTGCCCCAGATCTGGGCGTCCCCTGTTGGCAATGTTCCTTCCAGCCTTGCAATCTTGGGAAGGCAGACCATGAAAGACCTACCCTCCTTACGTGTCAGAGGGACGGTAAGACTCAGCTCAGCCTTCCTCAGAGAGCAGAGAGAACATTCCATCACCCAAGCATAAGGAGCCCCACAGGCCAATGGAACAGAGTAAAACACTGGCCACACATCCCTGCCCCCGCTGGCTTCTCTGGCCCCTAGCTTTTTCCACTTCCTCTTCAAGAGTTAAGACTTAACATCCTGCTAAGGGGTATTAACTTTTAAGTTGCCATAAAACGAAATAATTTTATTTATCAATTTGTTTTAATTTCAGAGAATGGCTAAGCATATGTATGAGTTAGCCGAAAGAGCCAGCATGCACACCTGCTGTGAGGAGAGCTTTCCAAAACGAGACATGAGGAAAATATTTGAATTCTATTTCCCTGTTCTAAAGTCCCATTTGGAAAAAAAAAAAAAGAAGAAGAAGAAGGAGGGAAGAAAAGACAAGACTTCCAACACAGAAGCAGGCCTTCACAGTTACAGCCTTTTACAAGATGATCCTGAGCTATGTTCCCTGTCTCTGAGGAAGGCACCAGCATATAAAATGGTAGTGAATTTGCATTACTTCCAATCCATCATTCTCTGGGTGTGCGGGAAAAACCAGGGGACCCGCTGCAACAAAGCTCAGCCTTCGTGTTGACAGATTCTTATTTAAGTGACTATGAATACAACAATTCCACAAATAATTTGTCAAGTGTGGGGCTGAACTGGCTCTGAACCCTGATAAATACCGACTCTCCTCCTGCTACAAAAGCAGCAGGCTTGGTGTGCGGACACCGCGGAGCAGGCACGAGCACGGAACAATCTATGCTGCTATATTTCTTTCTTCTTTGTGGTTTAACGAAACAAAACAAACAAACAAACCCCAAACAACTTTGAAGGTGGCCTTTTTCCTCAGTGTTGAATATCCAGGATGGAGATGCCTTTTGATTGCACACCAGGCACTGCAGGCTGAGCCATAAGGGTCCCTTTGCAGACCACACTGATGGCCCCCTGCCCACAGAAGCCTCCGGCTTCCTTCTTGAATGCTCCAGTCAAGTCGCCTTAAGCCTCGAGTTCCCCTGGCTGCTGTCCTAAACGGTGCACCTGGCAGCTGGAGCCCAGTGACTGTGACCACACAGGGTGACCGGCAGTGCACAGGCTGCACCAGCAGACTTGCAGTTCAAGATGCGCCTGGAGGATGGGGTGACAGGTCCCCTTGAACAAAATGTAAATCTAATCATCTTTGAAGACCGCGATATACACCTAAATGTCTCTTGCAGATGTAATTTGGTATGCATTATTAATTTATTTTTCATAAAGCTCCCCAGCTCCTGAGAGGGTGAGTGTGAGCACAGAGCCGCCCGATGATAAGGCTCGTTTGTCAGGGGAAGGCGGGCATGGGCGTACAATTTCCCTTCCTAAAAACCCCATCCAGGAGAATGCTCAGATGCTTCTTAGGGAAAGAAGACTCCTGCAAACTAGATGATTCCGGACATGCTAATAAAGTGCCGACCTCTAATGGGACATGAACACTCCTGCGCTGTTTGCAAAGTGAGTGGTAACTTAACAATGCTGGACTGCCAGGCATGAGAGGGGCTGTCTATGTGTCAATTACACTGAAACTTTGGACACTGAGACCATAATGCCTATAGAAATAATTAAGAAATAATTAACTCATTCTAACATAAAATGCTAAATATTTATTGTTTATGAAGCAATTTTAAATAATGCAGAAGCTCATGCAGTTGGGGCCATCATGATTTTCCAGTCATTAACTTAACCAGAATTTGCATTTTGGGACTCTAGCCAGTGACTTACATGCAGTCCTTAAGTCATTTTTCAAACACCCTGTCCTATCTTAATCTATTCATAATTAATCACATTTGGTCACTTTACATAGCGAACACTATTCAGATAAAAGATAAAAGAAATACATTAATAAAATGAAAGCAAGTTGGAATACTTCAAAACATGAGGTAGAGGATGAATATGGTTATCCCAGCAATTTATACCTTGTGCACTTAGTGTTAAGATAGGGCTGGTGGAGCTGTTGCTTATTATTTAAGCAGGATTATAAGGAGGAGCTGGCTTTTATCATATCAGCCACCCTTCCTCACTGTTCTGAAATGAGAGCATGCATCTAAGCTGGTCCCTGGAGCAGCTCTGCCTTCCAACAGCTGGGGCAGGTCAGTAGAACATGGGGAAATCCAGACCCTTCTCTAACCCAGGTTACCTCCACCAGTCACTAGACTGGCCTAGTAAAGATACACTCTGGGGCCACTCCAAGGAACTGATTCATCCTCACCTGGTGCTGTCAGTCCAGTTTCCTTCGGGGTCACAGGGAGGTCATGCTGGGCCCCACTCAGTGGCACCAATACCTCCTGGCCCAGGAACTCCCAGGCTCTCGGCCACAGGGTCTGGTCCTCTATGGGCTCTTGGACATTCTACACAATGTCCGCTTCCTGGGGCATTGGCAGAGCAGAACTGTGAGCTTGTTTCCCATATGAACAGAGGCAAAGTGAAAAGAGTGGGGAAAAAAAAGCAGGAGAAAAGGCAGGGAAGAGGTGAGGAGGGAAACTCTGTCTGCTGCCACCATTCCTCCCACCCAGAAGGACTACAGCCATCATGAACATATGATGTTCTGTGCCAGCTGGGCCAAGTCCCCTTCTCCAAGCCCACAGACTGCCTGTGCTCTCCTGGGCAGCTCCTTAATCAGTGTCACCTTGTGGCAGGTACTAGGCATGCACTAGGGCTGAACCACTGGGGTCCCATGAGAACTGGTCAGATAATGGTTGTATCATTCAAGGATTTCCACTGATTAGGTGGTAGTAGCGTGGGGAGATTGGATTGTGGCCAGGTCATGGGCTCTTTGGTGAACTGAGAGTCAAACTGACATCTTCAGAGGAGGACAGTTGAGTCCCCACCCAGCTGTATAAGCTGGCAGGTGGTGCTAATGCTGGGGTCAGCTACACTTCGGTAGGTATATGTGACGTTTAGTTTGGAGGCACCACAGGGCCCAAGGGAATTAACATAATCTGTATATTGGTGTCTTGGGTATATATTCAGCCATTTGGGCCATTATAGCAAACTACCACAGACTGGGAGGCTTATAAACAACAGAAATTTATCTCTCAAAATTCTGGAGACTGGGAAGTTCAAGATCAAGGCGCCGGCAGATTCAGTGCTTGGTGAGAGCCCACTTCCTGGTTTGTCGACGGCTGTCTTTTCTCTGTATCTTCACATGGCGGAAAGGGTGAGGGGCCCTCTGAGGTGTCTTTTATAAGGGCACTAATCCCATTTATGAGGGCTCCATCCCCATGACCTAAGCACATCCCAAAAGCCCCACCTCCTAATACCATCACATTGAAAACATCATCACATCACAAACATTTAGTCTATAGCAATTGGATACAGACTGATAAGGTAGACAGGAGTCAAGTACAGAGAACTCTGAAAATCTGATTAAAGTGCTTTATACTTACTCTGCAAGATGAGATGGGGAAAAAAAGTGATGTGCAAAGCCCAGACATTCCAAGGTTCTTGATAAGTGCACTAAACTGTGGTACCTGGGGGCTGTGATCCTCAGCAAACTCATCCCTGGCATAGAACGAGCCCTGTGAGGACTGGGGACCACATCTGTTTGAATCACCTCTGTATTATCAGCAGCTACAACAGTGCCGGGCACACGATAGGTCTCCTTTCTGATGTTAAATAAAACTAAATATAATTGAGTGCTTTTAATGATGCTAAGCGTATTCTTCTGACCCACACTGAAGGGCCTGAATCCAGTCATCTCCAACCAGCAGAAGAATCTGGAATAAATAGCTTGGATTGCGACCTAGTACCCGTCAGGCCATAAGCTTTATTATTTTATTTATGTTTTGTAGCTCTCCCATGTACCAAGTGCTCTATGAGATGAAACCGTTGCTCAGACCCTGCTGGGGGGAGGGGCTGTCTGCCAATCATGATAGAGGCTGGCCAAGGGATGTCCCTTCAGGCAGCTCCAGACTGGCTGAGGTGGGTGTGGCTCAGATACAGAATGGGGTGAAGGAGGTCACTGGCAGAGCAGTCAGGGCACATGGGGGTGAGGGCCAGTGCCATGCTGTTGCAAGCAGTATGCCTGCCTGTGCTCCACAATATCGAGCTATTGAGTGGACCGGTGCTCTACAGCCAGACACTTATCATTGTTGTGAGATGGGAGAGGGAGAGGATGGAGCAGGGGGAAGAGGCGACAGGGTGGGGGAAAGACGAGGGATCTGGGAAAAGAGTCCAGCACTGGGTGGGGCCGCTGACTAGGCGGGACAGATAAGTCCTCTCTGGGGTCTGGCCTTTGGGACCAGTGTGTGCTGGTCAGGGCAGCTCCTCTGCCCATCACGGGACCCTGGAGACCAATGCCCCAGCAGGACTGGTCTGGAGGCGAGCTTGTAGCGAGAGCACCTAGGACACTAACTGAACAAAGATTCACTTCCAGGGCAGGCCCCTTGCCGTTCAATCTACCGTGCCACCAAAAGGGGATGTGAAAGCAATATTGTCCTGATCATTGTGGGAACTGTGGCATGTGTGATTCTGGGAAACCATCACAACCGGAGGAGATGCTTTGCAGATTCACCCTCGTCATTTACTAGTTTGGACTCAGGTCAAGCAATTGAGTATTTTTATGGGTGTTTCTCGAGAATCTCCCCAAGTCTGTTTTTTTCTTGTAACAAAACTCTTGCCAAAAGAAACTGGTTTCTAAAGTCGCAGTCAAAAAGTAGTAATATTCTATCCACACATTAATGATTTCAAAATTCTCCATTATGAACAATATTTATCAAAAACAGCCCACTATCAGATGAAAGATGTGCCTTATCTTTTCTTGTCAACTAAAACATTATTCACAGAAAGTTTCTTTCATATCTGTTTCAGGGGTTTCAGTGTCATTTTAAATTGCAAATCAATCATCTATCTTGCAGCCCTCGTTCTGGAGGGGAGATTAACGCTCTGGCTAAAATTGTTTACAAAGCCATTTGTAAACCTTCTGCGGATGCAGATGAGGAAAGTTTACCAGTTTAACATTGTTGATCCCAGAGAAAGCCTTAAGCAATGACTTCAGAGGGCAAAAAAATTTGTTCATTTATCATTATTGTCATGGGCTTTCGCAAATGATGACTATTTGTCTTCATCCTATTTTTAGACAATGAGCCACAATAGAGTCCAGAAAGCCATTTTGCCAGATGGGAGAAGGTGCTTTCATTGCAAAATGTTGTCTTTTCTTTCCCTGCCCTATAAAATTGGCTTAAGTGAGAACCAAGGATATGTTTTAATGTCAGGGTTCCCAGAAGACATAATGACATACAATAAAGGCATTGCCAGCCCCAGGAAGGATGTGGTTCAAATGCATTGAATACTATTTTCAATCTAAAATCGTGACTTCTGGGATAGATAGAAACATGGTAAAAGCCGGGAAGATAGTTATGGATTTTAGCACACTTTCATTCCTTATTAATATTCCCTTTTTTAAAATGAAACACTGCAATAGGAAGGCCAATTACTTCTCATTAAGATGAATAAAAATGTTAGAATAAGCTGGACATAAAATAAACATTTATAGTGATATATGGTGAATTCCACCGAGCTCTGAACTACTAATCAGAAACTCTCCATGGAAGAGAAGATAAGAAAATCCAGTTTTCATAAGAAATGTTCCAGATTCTGAGGAATTTCATCAAGCTCCCTGCTTGTTCCCCTCAGCTTGCTTCTGGCAGTATCCTGGGGAGGAGGGTACTCTTGCTTCCATGTCTCTGATCGTCTAGGGGTCTAGGAGCCCCCTTTCTGCAAATAGCCCCAAATCAGTGCTCGCTTCTCTAGGCTGGTTCCCTGGTCCTCCACTGGCTTTATGAGCTTGCCATCGATAATCATTGTATGCCTAGTCTGTCTTTAACACAAAGGAATATTTCACCTGTGTTTTCCCTCTATCAAAGACAATAATGAGACAGGCCTTAGAGAGATTATGTAGTCAACGATCAGTACCGACGTCATAATACTAGGGGGTCCTTCTGGTTTGGGTCCAGGAGCAGGGGGCACCGGAAACTTCATCTTCTAGAAGCCTTTATCATTGAGCTGACATTTTAGCAAATAGTACTATTGACTCACTGGACACACGGTGGAAACATGAGAGCATTACTGAGCATTAATCAGCTTGAAAACATGTCACATGTTCTGAAATAGCCTGGACACACTCCTACACACACGCGCGCACGCACACACGCATACACATGCATGCACGCACACACACATACACATGCGTGCACGCACACACGCATACACATGCACGCACGCACACACATGCATGCACGCACACACACATACACATGCGCGCACACACACCTTGGAGTCTCGTGGGAGAAAGGATCTTGGGGAGCCCAGAGAGGCGGATGCCGCAGATTGGGTTGATCACCGTGCATGGCGGACTTTGGAGGAAGGCTGCTACTCGCCCCGCTCAGCGCGGGACGGGCCGCGGCATGAAGAGCTGGCAACCCACCAAGACTGCTGCCTGGTTTACTTTAGCAAACGGGATACTGGCCCAGGTTCTGATCCTCTCCATGGTATCTTTTTTTTTTTTTTTTTTTTGCAGAATTGCAGACTTACCTGACAGAAAGCTGCTTCTCCATGGGCCATTTCCTTAAAAGCAAAGAGACACCTTTGCAGTGTGAGCTCCATGGTGCTTCTGTACTTTGACCCCTCATCACAATCCCGTTCCCCCAACCACAGCGCACCCCCTGACCCTCCTCCTCTCTCTGCCCTTCCTCACCTGCACCTCCTCCCTTCCAGCTCAGCCTTGTGCCTCCGCCACGGACTTTCCCAAACGGCCCAGCCCTATTGACCCCTTGTCCAAGTTTGCTCCCGGTGTATTATCCCAATCTGAACAGGAGCAGTTTTATTTCCCAATCATGACCGTTTTGGGTTTTCTTTCTTTATTTTTTGGTCAGTAGGAGTGTATTTATTGGCAGAGGAATTTATTACTCAATAATTTTAAGACAGCCTAGAATAAGACACAATCGTCTAAGAAAATTCCTTTTTTTTTTTTTGCTTTTTTATTTAATTTTTAATTGTGGTAAAACATAACATAAAATTTACCATCTTAATCACTGTAAAGTGTACCATTCAAGCAATCTCCAGAACTCTTGCAAATTACAAAACTGAAGCTCTGTACCTATCAAACAACTCCCCATCCCACCTTCCCTCCAGCCCCTGGCAACCCAGTTGACCATTTTTGATGCTGTAACCAGTGTTTTTGTCCTCCTGTATTCTCTATTACCCCTTGACCATCCCTCCCATTCAAGTCACCAGAGACTCATTGCATGAGGGAAGAAATGGATAACAGAAAACAGACAAAAATGATTCTCTAATGAACTTAAGCCTCAAAAGTCTAAGCGTGGAGGAGAAGAGAACGAGAATGGCCCCAAGGCATGAGCAATAGGTGAGGAAGGACATGTGCTGACTTAGCAGAAAGTTTCCTACCCCCAGAGAATACATAAATGTTCCAGAAGAAAGAAGAGCAAAGGAGAGAGAGCACTTAGATGCTGGCAGGTCCCCATGAAGGGGCTGGTCCTTGGCCATCCTGAGGTTGAGCCCCACAGGGTGATGAGAGCATCCACAGGCACCCCGGACGAGACTGAGCAACCATGGCCCAGCACTGGATGGAAGGATGACCACTGGGGTACCACAACCACCTCCACCCCAACATTGTCATTATATAGGAGTCTAGGGGACCCTGGAAAGGCCCCCAACTTGGGGAAGATTATTCTCATTGACTTGACAAAGTAAGAGCTTGCATTAAAAATTTAGTTGAGGGCTTCCCTGGTGGCGCAGTGGTTGAGAGTCCGCCTGCCAACGCAGGGGACACGGGTTCGTGCCCCGGTCCAGGAATATCCCACATGCCGCGGAGCGGCTGGACCCGTGAGCCATGGCCGCTGAGCCTGCGCGTCTGGAACCTGTGCTCCGCAATGGGAGAGGCCACAACAGTGAGAGGCCCGTGTACCACAAAAAAAAAAAAAAAAAAATTAGTTGAATGATAGGAAAACAAATTTATTTTTCTTGAATTTCAAGGCTGCTCTAGTCCACACCTCTGCCCCCTCTGCCAGCAGCTACACCTTATACTGCCTTACATTTCCCACTGCCCTGCTCAGACTTCATGCCATGTTGTGAGGAAGCTCTCCCACCAACAAGCAACAACCAATCTGTCTGCCATGTGAATGAGCCATCTTAGAAGCAAACCCTCCTGGTCCGGTCAAGCTTTCAGATGACTACAGAACCAATTGACATTTTCAGTGCAAACCCATGAGGGATTCTGAGCCAGACCTGCCCACCTAAACTGCTCCTAAATTCCTAGCCCACAGCAACTATGAGATAACATATAGGGTTTTTTGTTATAAGCCACAAAGTTTTTAGATAATTTGTTACATAGTGATAGATAACTACTACAGGAGCCTATATCAGACAAAATCATTAAGTTGCTGGATCAACCCTCACCTGAATCTAAGTACCTATAGACTTTTCAGTGAAGTGGATCAATAGAGTCTCTTTATTTTCTAAGCCAGTTTGAGTTGGATTTTCTATTATTTTCTATCAAAAGCATCTTGGCAGATACATTCCAATCCTTCTCCCTCGCCTCAGACTTCTGACCTGGTGGAAACTAAAAATGTGGATTAACTGACCCTATTTAACTTCAGGTGAAGAATCTTCATTCCAGCTACTCCTGCTTGTAACTGTGGCATTAACATTATGGAAGCAGATGCTGCAGCAATCTCCATGCAGAGGATTCATTCCCTTGCTTAAGGATGTAATAAATGGAGATGGGAAGAGTTTACATCTAAATATATAAAGAGTCTATAGGTAATAACCCTTAAGGGCAAAATCACTGTAGATATCCATTGCTATTTGCTTATCCAAAGCCACCAAAGAGAAGGAGTGAGTTGTTAATTCCTACTTGACAGTGACAACTTAGCATTCTTCAAACCAAAATGAGAAAGAAGAAAACTGTGTAGTGGTTACAGCATTTTGGTGGCTAAAAGCACAGGTGTAACCTTTCTGTTTCTTTTGTAAGTTGCCTCTTGCAATTCACAAAAAAGAGAGCAGGTCTTTTTTTTTAGAGGAGTGAAAAACACAATTGGGGTGTCTGTGTGTGTGTGTGTGTGTGTGTGTGTGTGTGTGTGTGTAACAAAGTAGAAAGATCATAACAAGATAGCATGTATCTCAACTCTGGTTGACAATGCTCAGAATGATCTAGAAAGAATAAAGTAGACAGTGGGTTCCAAAAGGAAAGAAATCAGGGTTAAAAGGAGGTGCTGGATAAAATACATCTCCAAGAGCCCTTTGCATTCTCCTTTGTTTGAATAAAACTAAGACTGGTCAATAACAATCATTGCACATCATGTGTCAGCTGTGGATATGGAGTTAATGCATAGATAGACATGGTCATGTGAAATCTACAGATCTATGGTCTATGAATACCTGATAAGAATTATCAGTAAATTGTATCTTTATTAGTGCTCTTATGCTCATTTCCTGCTTTTTTTTTTTTTTTTTTGAATGAGATTGTATGGATTATTGGCTCTTTATCCAGGAAAAAACTTGAAATTCACTTCTGTGATGAATCACAGAAATTCATCCCATTAAGCCTCACTGAATGTTACATAGAAATATTTTTGGGAGGGACAGAGTTAATGTTTGGCTTTGAAGTCATTTGATATGGATCTCATTTTCCTCCTAACTCCTGTGTAACCCTGAGCAAGTTACTGAGTCTGTCCAAATATCACCCTTTTCATCTGTAATATTATATTGTTTGTAATAATAAAAATAGTATGTACTCTTACAGGATTTACTATGTTTCAGACCCTGTAGTCAGTGTTTCCTGTTTCTTAACTCATTGAATCCCATCCCCTAATATGATTCTCTTATCCCAAAACTTGGCACATGTTAGACACTGCAATGGCAATATACACTTTCATTTGGAAATGAAATATTAAGAAGCATAAATAATAGAAGATAAAATGATCTATTTCTCATACATCTAGGTGACATGAATCTAAAAATATTTTTACATTTATACTCTGTGACCAAGTACACACACACATGCACTGTGAAAGAGCATGATTCTAAAAATCAATGTATCATTGCCTTTCCTATATCATCCATTTCTATCCAGTCCACCTGGTATCACTGGGGACATCAGAGGGACACTGTGCTTCAAAGACAAATGCCATCTTAATTAGACAGGTCTCTTTTTAACATTTACCATCTCCTGTTGGGTCTAGCTCAAAGCAGTCAATATTTTTTTATAAACAGGGGAAGGAAAAAAAATGTCATCCAAATCCACATCTTTAATTTATTGGTGTGTGTTTGGTGCAACTGTGTTGATCCCAGCATCCATGTCAGCACAATGCCATACACATGTGTTAGCCGTTTTAGGTACAGGGCGGAGGGCTGTGACCACATCACACCACCTGAATCAGAATGCCTGACAACCCAGTGCAGGGCTATTCAGCCACAAACTCATGTAATCAACCACAGTGGGAGTGGGGGGTTGACCCAGGTTCTACCTGCTTCAGATGCCCACATTCTCAGTTGAGACAGTGAGAGGTGTCTTACTCCTGCTGACTCAGTTCACAGGAAAACACTGAAAAAATATGAAGGAATACGCTGCCTTATCTTCAAATTTACACCAGGCACCAAAGCAATGTGGTGAACCCGCTGTAGAGGCACCATGACTCCAGAGGAAGCATGTTTATGGATTTTGGTATCAGAGAGACCTGGGTTCAAATATCAGCTCTGCCACCTGCCAGCAGTATGACTTCACATCTGTGAGCTTCTTTTCTTGTAAGGGCTACATGAGATAGTATTTATATACTCCCTGAAACATAGCAAGCTCTCAGTAAATGGCAGAAGAAGCAATAAAGTAATAATGATTTTTGCCTCTCATTCCTTACCTCTTTCCCTGAGCTCCAAATTTTTACAGAAGACTAACTACTCGATACCTCCACCTGGGTGTCCCGCAGGACCTAGGAACCAGCATGATAAATCAAACTCACCACCTATTCCTTAAACCCACACAAACTAGAAACCTGGGTCATCATGACCTCTTCCCCTCCCTCTCCATTCACATGGATCTGATAACTCAGTCAAGGTGTTCACTGGACTTCAGGTTGGAACTTCATCTCACAAGTCGGAATTTTTTTCTTCCTTCTCCTGAAAGTATACAAAAGCAAGATGGAGAACAAAAAAATGCTTATAAGTTTTCAGGGAAATTCAAAGACAAATGTAATGCAAGACTGCAAAATGTGTGTAAGGCTGTCAAAAGCAGCTGTGATTGAGCAGAAGCCACAATAAGAGGAAGTGAAAAGAAACTCAGCAAATTACTGGAGGAGTTCAGTGATGGTGTATCTCAGCAAGACCAACTAGGAGACATTTATTAAAGGAAAAAGACTCAACCTGAAGTGCAAAACTATCCTTGTTTTCAACAATAGGTATTGAAAATAGAGAGAGCAGTGCTTCTGCGAGAAGCACACTTAGCCTGGTTGGGACAGAGGGGCAGAGTGAGCCATAGTTGCAGGAAGCCGTCTGTGTTTGAAGCAACAGAGAAGGGAAAACCTTTGGCCTGTGAAATCTGAAGGGTGACCCTACCTTCTCCTGCCCCTCTTCCTTGCCACTTGTCACCCCTACCGTCAAACTTATGCTAATATCTAATAGAGGGGAATCAAATATACCCAATTTTAAGTAATGCCAAAAAGCAGCCATGGCTTCTATACAAAAATACTAAAGGAAAAATTGGTAATAGGTAGAAAAACTTAACAAAATAAAAAAGCTTCTTTAGTAGTCATGTTTTCATAAGGCAGGTAAAAATTATGACCAAACATTTTGTCACTACTTAAAAAGAAAAGAGAAGCAATTACATCTCTGAAGAAAACTCACAAAGAAGGAACAATTGTCTCACAAATGCTAGCTTGGTATTGAAGGATATCATTCAAAGATGAAAAGTCTAGTGATAAAATCATATGCATATGTTAAGCCCTGAGGTCTATACTAACATAATATTAGAAACTAAAATTGGGTGGTGGAAAAGAAAGAGAAGGGAAAAGGAAATCTGTTCATTGTATTATGAATCATGGTAGAGAATGAAGAAGATAGTGCCTAAATAAATAATAACTAAAGATGTCATAGAAAGTTATAATACAGGAGTTATGATTTGAGCAAAATATAAAGCCTCTTAAATATTGGAAGAGCCAAAATATATCAAAGTGTAGAGGTCTCTAAGAACCAAACAAAAATCTGTTATACAATGATGTGTAGGAACTAAGACCAAATATGTGTCATGTAACTGTAAATGAACTCAGTTGATCTATCAAGAATATTTTCAGGTTGGTCCACAAAGCAAAGCCAACCCTAAGCTGTATTCAAGAGTCAGGTAAGACCGAGTCATTAGGCAAAGTTGAAAACAAAGGGATATTCAAAAGCACACCAGACAGATATAAACAAAAGGAAGCAGAGGCCATGCTTTTCTTACCTGAGAAGGCAGGATTCGTAATCAAAGCATAAAATCAGATGTTTATAATGCTAAAGGGAGAAATTCACAGTGATAATATAACCGTTCAGATGACATAGCACCAACAATCACCTGGCAGAAATTACAGGAGGTGCAAGGAGGAACAAGCAGTAACACTAAGAACAGGAGACAATTTGGCACTCTCTCCATGACAGACCAGTGGACAAAAACTTAGACTCTAGCAGCCCCAGATAACATAATTAATAAGACAGACTGGACTGAGTTACACAGATTACATATCTTGACAACCGATCATTTATTTTCTTTCAAATGCCCATGAAATATTAACAAAAACATCGATCACACTGTAGGCCCCAAAGGAGCCCTGATAAATTCCCCCAAATCAGAAATAGTGGAGATGATATTCCCTGATCACAATGTAATAAAAATAGAAGTAAACAACAAAATCAGAAAATAAAAAGTCCTTGCCACCTAAAAAATAAAAATAAATTAAAATCACTCAGACATATTCTTAAAGAGGAAACACAACTCGAAAGTGAAGAATTTCTAAAACAAAAAATAGTGAAAATATTATATATCAGAACGTATGGACACAGCTAAAAGGACTCAGAAAAAAGTCATAAACTCAAAAACTTAGGTCAATAAAAAATAAAAGCAAATGAATTAGGCATCTGACTAAAAAGTTAGGAATAAAACAATGGTAAGAAATAAAGAGCTAATAAAGATAAAAGCAAAAATCAGTAAGTTAGAACAATAGAAACCCACAGAACTGTAGTATAAGCCCACAAGCTGTGTCTTCAGGAGAGGGAGAAAAACAATAAGATAGCCCACTAATCAACCTGCTCACAAAAAAGGAAGAAGAAAATACAAAGAGACGGAAAATGTAAATAGACCAATGTCCATTCAAAAATATAAAAAGCTGTCTATAAAAGCTTTTGATAAAAAAAGGAGTCAAAACAGGACTAGGCCTGGGGAAATTTTATCAAGTCTTTCAGAAAATCAGATGGTCCAATAATGCTTAAATATTTTAGGGCACGTAAAAGAAAATTACCAAGATCTTTTATTGAAGCAAATATAACATTATGCCTAAACCTGGTAGAGATTGGGCAAAAACAAACAAAAATCACAGTCTAAACTTATTTGGCATATTAGTGCAAAAACCAGGTATAAAATATTATCAAACAGAATCCATTAGATCATTAAACTATACTATAAAAAGTGGGTTTTATTTCACAAACTTAAGAATGGTGAAATAATAGACGAATCACAAATATGTCATTCCATTACTGGATGTAAGGAGAAAAAACATATGATCAATTCAGAAACTAAGAAAAATTACATGCTAAATTCAACAATAATTTTTGATTAAAAAATTAACAAAAGCACAATACAACACGACTAACATATAAAGGTTTCCTTAAAATTTGTAAGGAAAAGACCAAGTTGAAAGTGAGGGCCAAAAAATTTCACAGAAAAGGAAATATAAATGATTAAACATAAGAAGAGCAACTCAACTTTAATGAAAGATCTCCAATTTAAAGCTATTTCAAGATGCCTTTTGCACCGACTGGATTGGCAAAAATCCAAAAGTTTGATAATACTCTGTTAGGGATGCTCTGGGGAAACAGGCATCACATATTGCTGGTGAGAATATGAATTGGTATAACCCCTGTGGAGGGCAAATCAGGACCATCTATCAAAATTATGTATGTATATACCCTTTGACCCATCAATTATACATTTGGGAATTTATCCTCCAGTTACACTTGCATGCATTTGAAATGATGTCTGGACAGAGTTATTCATTAGCTTTGCTTGTAGGAGCAAAAATGCAAACAACCTAAATGTCCATCTATTGGGAACTAGTTAAATAAATTATGGTACATCCATACAATATAATAGCTATATGAAGCTATAAAAAAGCAGTGACACTTTCTACATATGGATATAGAAAGATTGCCAATATGTATCAAGTAAAACAAACAAACAAAAAAGCCCACGATGTGCCAAAGTGTGTATATTAAGCTGCCTTTTGTGTTAAAAGAGAAAATATGTCTGTGTGTATGTGTGTGTGTGTGTGTGTGTGTGTGTGTGTGTGTGTGTGTTAGGTTGTACGCAACTCCCTATAGTCTTAGGAAATAGTGTTGCAAATATTGACCCCCATCTACTTTTCCAGGTTGATCAACCACTCCTATTCCCTCTAACACACAGCCCACTCTGATCACACAATCTATGCTTTAGTTGCACTGAGACACTTAACAATCTCTGGTTATCTTTGTGTATATATTGTTCCCTCTGCCTAAAGCACCAAGATACCCCCTCCTCTGCCAGATGGACCACTCATCCTTCAGGAACACCTAGTTCCAAAATTGCACCTACACTAGGGGGAGAAAGAGTAGCTCCCTTCCGTGGGCTCATATGCACACCCTCTTTGTCGAATTGTACTGAAATTCTTTGCTCAGATATATAAGTTCCCAAGAACACCATGAGAAATTCAGGGGCATCAGTCATGTGTTATATTTACTTTTGCATCCCCATGACCTATCTGGCAGAGATTATGCACACAATAAATATGACTTAGAATGGGAGGTGTAAACAACCCACATGTCCATCAACAAAATGTGACATATACATACAATGGAATATTATTCAGCCTTAAAAAGGAAGGCAGTTCTGACACAGGCTATAACATGGATGAACCTTGAAAGTATTATATTTACTGAAATAAACCAAATTCAAAAGGACAAATATTGGAAACAAATATTCAAAACTTATATGAGTTTTCTAGTGTAGTCGAATTCATAAAGGCACAAAATAGAATGATGGTTGCCAGGGGCTCGGGGGAAGAGGGAATGGGGAGTAATGGTTGAATGGGTACCAAGTTTCAGTTTGGGAAGATGAAAAAGTTATGGAGTTGGATGGTGGTGATGGTTCCACATCAATCTGTACTTAATGCTGCTGAACTGAATACCTAAAAAAGGCTAAAATGGTAAATTTTATGTTATGTATATTTTACCACAATAAAAAATATGCTTTAAGTAGGAGAATCCAAGGAATCCTTAAGATAGAAAGTCACTATCCACAAGAACACTTTTATATCCTATTCCCAAAGATGGTAATATTGTATGTTGTGTTCCTGTCCATTTGTCAAAATCAATTCTACCCTTAGAAAACTTTCTCTCGAGACTTAATTGAAAGCTGTCAATGAATGGTCACAAAGATCTTAGTAAATATGCTACACCATTCATTTGTCAATAAATATTGTTGACCCGCTAGGTGGCAGACACACCAGTTGCTGGGAATACAGAGGTGAGAAAGACCTGTTTTCCTCACCTTGAGGAGCATCCACACACACTGACTCTACAGACCCTGAAACACTTTGAAGAAGCTTTGCCTCTAGTTCCTTCCAGTCTCGGGGGTCACTCTCTCACTGGTTCCCTGTACTTCCCTCTACTCTGTAGTAGTTTTCACCTAAGGTATGGGGTATCTGTTAACGTTCCACAGTAGAGAACCAATTCCCTTCAATAAACAAAACACAAAAAGTTTATAAAACACATTGGGTAGAAATGCACTGCTCATTTTTATGTTTTATTTTTGAATTGGTTATTGCTGGGGTAGAGAAGTGCTATTGATTTTTGTATGTTGATCTTGAGTTTAGCAATCTCACTGAACTCTATTATTAATTCTAATAGTGTGTGTGTTGATTCCTTTGGTTATTCTGGAGAGATGATCATATCATTTGCAGTTAATGTCCGTTTTATCTCTTCCCTCCCAATCCTTACAACTATGATTTCTTTTTGTTCCCTCATAACATTGGCCATGACCTTTAAAATAAAACTTCACCCCAAACCACCATAAGGCAGCAAAAAATGAATTAATTTTATGATATTGAAATAAAAGATTTTGTTCAAAGAAACCATGAACAAAGTTACTAAATGCTAGAACAGAAGATATGTGCAATGTCTAAAACAACAAGGGATTACTGTTTCTAGACTATGTAAGGAATTTTTACATGTCGACAAGGAGAAAATGTCAACCCAATGGAAAAATCGTCAAAGGATCTGAATAGTAATTTATAGATGAGAAAATTCTAAAGCTAGTAAGCTCATTGAAGAGATGCTTAAAGTCATTAATAATCAGAGAAATGTAAATTAAAACAATAATGAGATATTACTTTACATATTTTAGACTGGTTGAGTGAGAAAGCTGGGTAGTGCCAAATGTTGGAGGGAATTTTGGGATATAAGATGTAAGGATGTAATCCAGTGCTTGAGGTAGCGTGACTGGTGCAGCAATTCTGAAGAACGATTAGTAGCTTTAAGTCAAATTTTAAAATGATCTGCTGCAGGGTATCCCCAGTTCCCACACATGCTCCTAAGTGGACATGTGCAGGGAAGTTCATGGTAGCCTTGTCTGCCATATTGAGGAATTGGAGGCAGTTGGGTTGCCCCTCTTTGGGTGAGTGGCTAGATAAAAATATGGTGGATGCAAACCATGGAGTCCCATGCATCAACTGGGAAAAACAGTCTACATGTGTGGCTGCGTCTTAAAAACATGGTGCTGAGGCAGAGAAGTTCAGAAAAGACTATGATATCTCAACCAATACCATTTATATGAAATTCAATTGCATGCATACAAATCAAGAGTACATATTTTGCAAGAACACATATGAACAGAAAGAGCAAGTCCATGTTAAATGCATCAGAATAGTTGCCTGTAGGGGTGGGAAATGGGGAGAACGTAAATGAATAAATAGAACAGGAGCAGACCCTTGCACAGAGGGATGGTAGCAAAGCTCCATGATGGAAGTGTGGGATTTTTTTTAAAGAAAAATAAATTAAAGCAATGCTGAGAGACTGAAGAATCCCAGAGAGAGAGATGACAGGAGCTGAGCTCATGTCTCAGAAGCTAGAGGGTCTTCTAGCTCGGCCAAAACATCATCTCAAAGTTATCTCAAAGATGCCCACAAGAAGTGGCCCAACCATGCCTTTATGTCATGAGATAAGAGCTTGGGATTAGCAGATGCAAACTGGTATATATAGAATGGATAAACAACAAGGTTGCACTGTAGAGCATAAGGAACTATATTCAATATCCTGTGATAAACCATAATGGAAAAGAATATGAAAAAGAATGTGTATATATATATATATATATATATACACACATAACTGAGTCACTTTGCTGTACAGCAGTAATTAACACAACACTGTAATTCAACTATACTTCAATAAAAAATAAATTTAAGAAAATGAATAAAAAATAAAAAGAAATAAAACTGTTAAAAAAAAAAAGAGTGAACTTGGAGAAAAAACAAGATAAGGAAGGGAGAAGGGCTTTTTTGCTACTTCCCACCTTGTAAAGAAAGGGAGGGGGTGGCAACCAAGTGGGAAGGGAGGAGAGTGGGAGCCATCTCATCCTTCTAACCACCCACCAGCCTCAGCCTTCCCCGTGTCATCTTGTGCACAAAGAGTGGAGGACCCAGAGGAAGGGGGCCTTGTCTCCTGATCTGGCCAGACTCCAAGACCTCACGTGATAAGTCAGGGCACGGGAGGGGCAGACCAGGAGCCCAGAGCCCAGCCGTGTATTCTTTCCACGTGGAGGGGTACCTGGTCCTCAAAAGTCTGATTCAGAGAAAATAAATAATGGGCCTCAGAAGCTCATTGGTCAGGCAACGAACACACCCAGACATCCCTCTGTCACTTTTCTTGGCCACGTCATTTGACACTGAAGCAGGTTGGGGTTGCACCCCTCTTGCCAACCGAGACCCTCCGGAAAGCCAGGGCAGCAGGAGCCGGGTCGTGATGGAGACGGCGTGTTTATTAACGTCTGTCGAGAAACTGGTGACTGTCAGAGATTATGTATTGACCTGGCTTCCTGAATGTATTCTTGGCTGGTTAGGAATTGTTACATACAAGTTCTCTGGAAAGTTAGCCAGGCTGCTGCTCTCAAAATACTCTTAAGGTTGGGGGGCAGAGAGGTGACTCCTGTCTCCGGCAATTTGGAAAGCCGGAATTGGAAAGAAAAATAAATGCAGTGAAAACGTATCCACGGCAGGGAGTGGATCTGGGATCAGGGGCTGGTCACGAATCCAGAATAACACCTTCCTAAACACAATGGAAAGCATGGACGCATGCGTGTCCTAATTTAAGGTGGTTCGTTTGCTCAGTGATTTCCAGGCAAGTCCCAGGGAGATCAAAGTGAGTTCAAGGTGAATAGGTTTGCTGCCCACAGCTAAGTGACTAGATGTTATCCTAGGACAATGGCTCAGGCCCTGAAGGGCGGCACTGTCACCTCCCAACTGTGTGGCCATCAGCAAAGCGGCAGGCACAGGGATCAGGGGGGTGGAGGGCTCTGTAAAGAAGAGGCCTGCACACTTCTGCTGGCAGAGTGGGAGCTCTGACTACAGAATGGTACATGCCAGGAAACAAGTTGAGGAACAAATCACCAGTCTGGATAGGGGCTGGAATTGTTGGCTTACTCAAATATACACCTTAGTAAGAATTTAGAAGGAAATTCGTGCAAAAGCTTGGACAGCAACCTTAGGCTAAACCCACTCACAAGCAATGAGTGGAAGCAGCATCTATTTTAGATGTCATAGGTCTAGAACTGTCACCCTTGGGTAGCAGCTACCAAGCTTTCAAAGAGCATGAGTGGAATTAGGCATAGTTGTCCTGGGCCCCTGGGGTGGAGAGACTTGGTCTAGCAGTGCCTCCTGATTCCCATGGGTCTCCAGAGAAGGATGTCTCTTAGGTGGTCCCTGAAATGCTACTGGGAAACTACCACGGTTTCACACGGAAAGGAACAAAGAGCTAGGACATTCCATAGATGGATGAATGAAATTCAGGCCTGCAAATCTTCCCTAATGTACATTTGCAACAGCTGCCAGCAGTTGGGAAACTAGATCTCCTTTGTGGCCTCCTTGATCAAAGATGATCCCTCTGGGACGTGGCAGCTTCTCCTACAACCGTCCCACCCCTGCTGCAATCCCACGGTTCCTGTGGGTTGTATAGAACTCAGAGTCCCTGAATATCAAACACTCTAGGCACACATGCAGCAGTCAGTGAGACATGGCCTGAGTGGCCCGAAAGACACGGTGACGCCCCCGAAATGCCAAGCTTGCACCCAAGGCTTGGCTTTGACTCCCAAAGAATTAAAGTCAACATGTGTCTGGGCATCAAATCAGAGAGAACTGTCAACTCTTTCAACTTAGTTCTGCAGCACTAAAATTTCCTTCTTAAATAGTATCCAATTTCAAGTGTAAAGGAAGGAACGGATAATACAGATGTTTCATGGAGTTTGAAGTATCAAGAGTCTAAAACTATCACTTTTACTTTATCAGCCATCTCTGAAGAGTTCAAAGCATTTTTCGTGAACATTTTCATGCAAAATTTCACAACAGCAAACGGGTCAGGCGCGATCCTCATTTTACAGACAGAAATGAATGAGCGGCTAGAGGTCTTCAGACTCTTAGCCTCTTTCCTCTACATGTCATTCCCAAAGCCCAACAGTCAGGGCCACATTTTTAAAGCAGTGTCCCTAGATGCCCAGGCTGTTCTGGATCTTCCAGGACTGTAGTAGCAAACACAGAAGTCAGACAGTGAGGGGACAGGTGGCTTTGTGCCTGGTGGGGTCAGTGACAAGCCAAATGCTCTTGGTCTAGAAGCAGCTGAACCAGCTCTGGCCAATCCCTGCCATGAAGAATGTGGACCTGAGTGTAACCAGATAATCTGATTGTTAAAGAGAAGATGTAAATCTAATAGTTTTTGGATAAAATCCACTGATATTTAAATGTTAGCTAATTTTGAGGAAAAAAAATTTATTGCAAGCAAAACAAATCACATCTGTGAGACAGACACTGCCCAAAGTAGCCGGTTTGCAACCCCAGTCCTAAGATGTAACCACTGATGGCAATTTCTATGTTTAGCAGAGGAAAAAAAAAAAGAACTTCTATTTTAAACTACAAATGACCACAACCACATCTGCTTGCTAGGGGACCTACATCCTTTCTCCCCAATCTGAAATATTTTCTAAGAAAGATACTATGACGGGCTTGGGCTGTGAGCCCCTCATGTTGCCATCTCCAGATGTGGTCTGAAAGTGGCAAGTAGACTATTTTAAATTTATTTTTTATTGAAGTATAGTTGAATTACAATGTTGTGTTAATTACTGCTGTACATATATACAATGGAATACTACTCAGCCGTAAAAAAGAAGGAAATAATGCCATTTGCAGCAACATGGAAGCAACTAGAGATTACCATACTAAGTGAAGTAAGTCAGAAAGAGAAAGGTGAGTAGATTTTTATCTGCTTATAAAAGAGAGCAGAATGTAGGGTTTGGAGGTCTGAGCTCTGCTGCAAATAAAGCCCCTTTCCCTCTCCTTTCCAGTCTTCCATGAAAGTTTACTATCTTCTCCTGCCATTTGCTAGGATGAAGGAAGTGGGGGGGGGTGACCCACGCCTGTGTCGACGTGGAGAGGAAACAGCCACAGGGCAAGGCTCCAAATGCCTCAATGAGAGAAGCAGGAGAAGCAAGGCACACAGGACTCCTCAGAGATACTGGGAAAGAGGTTCTTGGCTTTCTACAGTAGGTAGGACAGAATTGGAGGTTTTTTGTTTTTTTGTTTAAGGTCAGCATGACTCCTGCAGCTTGGAGGCTTGGGGACATGTTTAGTCAGGCAGCCAATAAATTTTGAGTCACCAAGATCAGGGCACAAGCTGCTCCATGGTGGACAAACAGGGGCTCATGTCTTGCCAAGAGTCCCAGAGTTATCAGGCCCCGGGGGTGTAGGTGTGGGATACACAGCCAGAGTTTGTGTTCCAGAAGGTGTGGCCTCTCTGTACTCAGCCGCCAACTGGCAGGGCTGGTGGGGCCCCCAGCCTGGAGGTGCCATGATGGGCATCACCTCATGACCACAGAACAAAGCCTGGGGCAGGTGTGGACAGGGCATTTTCTCCTTCCTTGGGCCTTGGAGGGAGTTTCCTGAAAACCCAATTTGGATGGCAGCAGAGGTGGCCTTGAGTAGATAGAACTGTCCTCGAGACCCTTCTTGGAGTGTCCCTACGGGCTAAGAAAGCTAACATGCTTGTCAAAAAGGAGAGCAGAGCGGGAAGATCCCTATGTCTACCCTTGGAAATAGCTCTTTCTGCTCAAGACAATTTCAGGCTTCCAACTACACACAGCCCACACCCCCTCCACCCCTCTGTCCCCTGGGGAAGTAGCCTTAACTTGCAGAGATCCAGCCTGAGGTCTTGTGGTTCAGGTCCAAGGGATGTGACATCTCCTAGCCTGCCCTGGGGACCCTGCAGGAGCATCCTTCCTTCTCATGACTTCCAGTGGATTTTTGAGCCACTGATCATGAGTCACAGTGGAGAGGTGAGCTGTCTTTACATCTGCTTGGCTATGATTAATGCATGAATTGTTGGCCTTGTGTTTTTTTTTCAGAAAAGAAATAAAACAGCTGTAAAGGGAGTGTACTGTGCCCACCTGCGGTCTGACTACTGTCATCTCACATAACCAGATCAGTTTATTTGGTTAAAGTGATGTGAACTGTAACCCTGAATAATTTATTGAACTATTGAACCACTTGGAAAATAATTGAAGCTTGAGCCTAGTTTTACATAACAGATTTAAACTGGAGAGAAATGTATTAGCAAGATCTCAACCTCTAGAAATAGAAAAGGCAGTGAGGGAGCTGACAGTCCTTATCATAACATACTCTTGTATAAAGCGTTTCTAACTGGCCACTGTCTGTGGCAATGACTTGGTAGCATCTCCCATCCCATGCCAGCTGGGTCCGATCACAGAGGGAAGGGAGGCGAAATGGTGGAGGAAGAGGGGCACTGCCAAAATGAGAGATAATCCCAGAGTTTGAGGAGTTGGGGGGCACAGGAAAAGTCTCTCATCCACGGCATAGACCATCCTGACAGTGACCTATAATCTAAGGGTCTGCTGCAGAGCAGCTAGAGGAAGTTAGCTGTGCACAAATCAGATGCGCTCCACTTACAGGGAAAGGAGGCGTCAGCTCCACCTGGCTCTGTGCCTTGATGAGAAAACCTCTGGAGTACCATGTGCACATCCAGGTCCACATGATTAGAGAGGCATTGATAAACTAAGGAACCCAATAATTAGCATTCAAGGTGGAGAAGGAATTTCAACCACGTGCAATGGGAATCACTTGAGAAACACACTCTTTCCTCTTGTTTTAAAACTTTATTGTGCAAGTATATTGATACTTGATACTTGACCTATACTATAGTAACAACATGTAGAAAATACAGATAAGCAAAAGAGAAAGAGAAAAATCAGAAATCACAATCTCAAGAGCCAGAGGTGCCTATCCCTTCAAGTTTTTACATAGTGCATTATATGATAAGTTGTTTAGAAAATGGAAGTCATATGATTCCATAATCTGCTTTTTTTCAATTAGTGATACATATTGTTCTTATATATAACAATACATGTTTTGAATAGGCAAGTGTACCTTGTCTATAAAATGTATGTACAGAATTATTTTGAATAGTCACGTGGCATTACTAATGAGTATAGGTTGATTCTGATATTCATATTTATAAACAACGATGTGGGCACGCTGGTATGATAAAATGCAGAATGACTTTGTACTAAAGAAGCATTCTCTACGCTTTATCTTTTAATCCTCCAACCCTAGAGGGGAGACACTGCTCATTTCTCTACTTTATAGATGAGAAAAATGAACTTAGAGATTTTAAGTAAGTAACTGGCTATGACTTTGTGGGCAAGGATCAGAGCTGGATTTTAAACCGAGGTCTGTCTGATGCTTCAGCCAAGATTGTAATTACCACAGTCCACTGCTGTCTACACATATCTATCGAAATTTTTCTGACTACTTCTTTAGGTTAAAGGCCTGAGTGTGAGACAGGCTAGGGCCTTGGACCTGGGACACTTTGCTGCAATGCTGGCACCTGGACAAATGCCTCCTTGAGCAACAAAATACAAAGAAACTATAAGGGACTAAAACTAACTGCATGCATGCACAGTTGGGGCAAATTATGGACAACAAGATACAAAACAGACGAAAAAGCCCAACTGCTGCTTCTGAAGAGCCAGGAGCAAAAACAGGGGGTCAGGAGCAAAAGCAGGGTACTGTGCATGCCCCTTCACACAACACCACCAAAGGGGTGGGTAAATCACCGAAGCCTCCCCTCCAGCCCGACCCCTGGACCCGCCCCTACCCTCACCCTATATAAGGAACCAGCTCGCCCCACCTCAGGGAGCGAGCAGGGGAACCTGTTACTCGTTTTCTCTCCCCCCTGCTGCAGCCAGGGCCCCAATAAAGCCTTGCCTGAATTTCTTGTCTGGCCTCTGATTGATTTCTATTGATTAAGTAGGCCAACAACCCTGGTCGGTAACAAATGTATACTTACTGGGACAAAGGAAATCAGGACTTTTACATCGAGGAAACAGAAAAAATGGTCACTGCGTTCAGAGATCGGCAGACTCATGGGGTTGTTGCATGGTCGATTCATTCTGGGCTCACCCACCTGCCCCAACGGGAACAGAGAGGCTAAGGGTGGCTCACAAGTCCTCTGAAATGGAAGGGTCTCCCTTGTGAGGCAAGGAGCATACAAAATCATCCCAGCAGAGTTTGCAGGGGTCCCTGGTAGAGATGCCATCCCTGGGCTAGAGACTGAAGAGAAAGACTCGGCAACCTCTCCAATCTTCTCGTTCTATGATACCACAGCCTATTGGCCGTCCTGGTACTACAATTACGATATAAAATTGGGGGAGTCTTTATTTATATGCCACAGTTACTAAAGCAGTGTTTCAAAACCATTTCTATAAAAGAAAAGTCATCGTTGATCTCTAAAAATATATGGAGGTAGGTGGTGGAGGAGGAAGGCATGAGCCCGTATATGGAAATGTGTTCGATTGGAGCAAAATGCAAAACCAGCTTCTGTTTCCAATTACGAGCTTTGGTTCCCTGGCAGTGGCCATCCTCCACCTTCCCTGCTGCCATGCCTTGCGTTACTTGCAGGAGCCACGAATTATTATAACTTAAAATGTGTATTCACCCGAAGAAAGCTGTGATGTGGGCACCAAAAGAGATGCAGACTGCTTAGCCTAAGTTGGCCTTTTCTCCCTTCTATTCTAATAGATCTTTTTTTTATTTTTGTCACTCAAAATGAGTGTCTGGTGTACTAGCATAAATTGTTAAAAGCAGTTTTAGGTAAGGGAAGAGAGAGTAAAGTGGAGTTTTTTTCACAAAAGCCAACCTCAATTTATGTCAAAGAGGGTTAAAAGACCTTGGGATTAAAGCAATAAACTTGCTGCTGTCAAAGCTAAAACCCGCTAACAATTTAGTGCCAAACGCATGTTGTTCAATATCATTTCATATTATATTATGTCACAAAGAGCTGACGGTCTGCATCACCCTGACAAGGCTGATTTACTCTGAAGAATTCATCGACATTTTGCACAGTCAAAGCTGACTTCATTTTGTTTGGATGGACGGTGGGAAATGTCTCTGTACTTGAGTTTGAATATTAGTCTGAAAATCATTCTCAGATTAAAGATTCAGGAGACCGTGGGTCCTCAGCTTGGCAAAGCCAAGTCTTTGAAAGGCAGAAATATACTTTTCATTGTTCTCATTGACAGAGTATTTAGACCAAAGACTTTAATAAAAATCAAGAGGTTAAATTAGATTTTTATGGCACCCCCTAAAGTCAATGAATCGTTAACCATTTCTCCGGAAAAAGAAAATCATACAACAAGATCATCCCTGATCCAGACATAAATTTATAAATAAATTTATAAATTCCTTAAGAGATGTTAATCACCTTGCTTCCTTAGTTATGTGTATTCACAATTCCCTTTGCCCATTTTCTTTTACCAGTGAAAAAGGCATAGGTGCAGTGAGTGACATGTCAGGGTGTCTCCCAGTTCAGAGGTCATGGGACAATAGACAAAGACAGTGAGACACAAAGATTTTTCTTGGGACAATCACAGAGGAAAAAAATGCATCTGAAATTATATGCCTTTGAAGAGTATCAATCAGGCTAGTTTTAAAATCAAGTAAATAAATATCCTATATAAAGTGACTTGTATAAATGTCTACCACATATGAAACATGCATCTCTATTTATATACTTAGGTCTAAAAAATTATGCAACGAAATATTGAGTGGTTATCTCTGGGTGATGACGTTAGGAGTAACAGGTGATTCTTTTCATCTTTATGGGTATTTCTGAATTTTCTTAAAATGTACATGGCTTACTTTTGTTTTAAAAGGAAACCAAAAAAACCGTAAAACTATACTGTAAAGGAATTTACTGTCCAAAGCTATCCCACAGTGAATGTCTCTGTAAAGTATGGTCTTATTCTTTAAATCAGAATAAGGCATCCCTAATTTAACAGACTCTAAAATTGAAGTTTTCAAACATTGCTTTCCCTTATGTCTGGCCTGTTCAGTGGTCAACTCGATAACCTATGGGAGGGAAATGATGAAAATGCTTCCCAATTACATGCCTGGGATTCTGTGTTGGACGTCCCCAGGGCTGCTGTGTGTTCCAACTGACGCGTGACTGACACGCTATAAGAAGTCCCACCTCCACCACCAAAGGATGCTGAAAGGCCTTGACAGATGGTCAGAACAATTCCAGGTGACAGTCAGAACTGAAGGGTCCCAGAGAAGGGAGGTGTATGTGTGTGTGTGTGTGTGTGTGTGTGTATGTGTGTGTATGTCTTGTCTCTTCTACATCTAGGAAAACAGACTCACCTCAGCCTTGCCCAGCTTCTCTCTCTCAGGCATCAGATGCACCATCTCATCCTGTGTCCTCTGGCGGGATCTCAGCATCACTCACCTCTCACCTGACCTTTACCACATCTTCCCCCATAGCCTGAGGGGGCACACTGCCAAGGTCACTTTCTTTCTTTCTTTTCTTTTCTTTTTTTTAAAGAGGGGAGGGTAAGCATTTTATTTTAATTAAGATTTTAAATGTATTTCAATTGAACAGTCATTAAATTTAAAAAATACAACATAGGGGACTTCCCTAGCGGTCCAGTGGTTAAAACTTCACCTTCCAATGCAGGGGGTACAGGTCTGATCCCTGGTCAGGGAACTAAGATTCCACATGTCTTGTGGCCAAAAAAAACCCAAAACATAAAACAGAAGCAATATTGTAATAAATTCAATAAAGACTTTAAAAATGGTCCACAACAAAAAAAAAATCTTTTAACACATTAAATAAATAAATAATCCAACATAGTTTATTTGTGTCCCATTTCCTGACCCACATTATAATTTTCTCCCATCTGTCTTTAATCCATCTTCTATCAGATATTTAGATACTCTTTTCTCTAAGCTTTAGCCTTTCTTTTCAGTCAAAGGCAAACCATATTCCACCCTGGCCCAAATGATCTACTTTCCTTCCTCCTTAATCCACCCTTGAATATTCCCCTGCCCAATGTCCTTGTCCTTGTCTGAGACTGACCCTGATGTGGAGAAGGCAAGGCCACTTTCTAAGCAGAGTATTTTTCCTCCCCAAACATTAAGTTGACAAAAGATGCTATGTGTACAAAGCACCAAGGTGCCCAAAGAGCAGGAAGCTGCTTGGTCCAACATAGCTATGTGAGATCATTTCCCCTCTCTGTGTGATTGGCATCAGGGTATGTGCTGGGTCTGCCTTGCAGGGTTGACATGGAATCTGGTAGCCTAAGCTATGTACAGGGTACCTGCTGTGCCAGGTGGTGGTGGCACAGTGGAATGAGATGTCACCCCTGCACCCTAGGGGCTCCCAATCTAGGGATGAACTACAACCAAGGTCCAGATGTGAAAGGGATGAAAGAGGCAAAAGCAAGTGGGGTTGCAGACCCATGACTTCTCTGGGGGAAATACCAAGAAGGGTTCGTGGAGGAAGTTGCAGTGAAAGTATGCTTTGGAGGATGAAGAGGCAACTGCCTTTGAAACACTTTGATGTGCAAGGCACTTGTGGTTAGGAGATAAACAGTGACGGTAACCCCTAATGAAACGGGCTGCTCGGAGAGCTGGGTTGTTCTGCTTTTCTCTTGTGTAGCCCTCAAGTGAGGCAGAATAATCTCCTACCCTGTAGTAATTCCACATGGCTGTGAAGATCGCAGTTAAACTGTCCCCAGCCCTCTCCCTCCCAGGAGAAGCAATCCCTAAGATCAAGGTCATCTCTCCTTTGCACATCGGTTCCTGTTCCTTTGATTGTGCTTCTGTTCTATGTCCCTCTGTTTCCAAAAAGACTAACCCTGCATCTGCCACTCATGGCCTCTCCACCTGACCTTCAGGAAGTGTCCTGCCCACACTCTGGCCCGTCCCACATCTGGCAGCACCTGAGGATCTTGGCTGCCTGTAGGAGGAGACGGGGATGAGGGCAGTGCCACAGAGGGATAGGCAGTTCAGAAGGATATGGATTCAGCCATCCTCACTGACCACTGGCTCCTGTCAGGCCCTCTGTGTGGAACACAGCTCCAGGACCAGAAACTGCACTCCAGGTATTCCTGGGCTGGTGTGGAAGCAGAAATTGGCAACAAATCTACAGGTCGCAGCACAACAGTGCTGGGATGCATAGAGGAGGAGCAGAGAAAGGTGCTTAGGTGAGGAGACATTTAGCCTGCGTCTCCACAAAAGACAAGCAAAGCCAAGTCCAGAGGGGGATGCAGTCAGAGAATTCTAAAGAATTGATGGAATGGTTTTGTGGGGGCAGGATGGAAGATAGAACTGGTAAGGTGCAGGTAGGGTCCATACAGCCTAAGATGTTTTAGGGAATCTGGACTTTATCCTCTCGGTACCCTGAGTCATTGAGGGGGTCTGGGCAGCGTTAAGTGTACCGTCAATCTGTTGGGTTGGAGAGTGATATCTCATTGTAGTTTTGATTTGCTTTTCCCTAACAACTAATGGTGTTGAGCATCTTTTTATGTGCTTATCGATCATTTGTATATCTTCTTTGGAGAAATGTCTATTTAGGTCCTTTGCCTATTTTCAATTGGGTTATCTTTTTATTTGAATTGTAATGGCTCTTTATATATTTTGGATACAAGTCCCATTGAAACCGAGCAGGATTCTGTGGGACCTTCCAGGGGACAGACACCCTCATGCCCCCTGCTTCTTATTTATAGAAAATCTTTAGCCTCCTAGGCCTTCCCTGAGTTCCTAAGAGAAAATTTAATCAGTTAATAATTAAAGAAGTGACAAAATACAGAAATAAAAGAAAGCAGTCAAGCAAAACAATATAATAATAGCTTAACCATGAAACAAAGCCAGGGACCCTTAGTTCCTTCTCACATGCTATAGACAATATCCTGATGCATATCCTTGAGTTGTTTTGCAGAAACTGAGACCACTCCACCCCTGCCACCTGGTGGAGGAAGTTGACTGCATGCTGACCACCAGCACATAGACCCAGACCACTTGGTATCAGAAAACTGATGATTGAGTTTCCCAAAATATTACCATGTTACCTCACCACCAACCAATCAGAAGAATGACCACAAGCTGTTCACACACCCCATATCCTTCAACCCTAATGTTGCCTTGAAAAACCCTTCCCTGAAAGCCATCAGGAGTTTGGGTCTTTTGAGCTTTAGCTGCCTGTTCTCCTTGGTGCCCTGCAATAAGCGCTGCACTTTCCTTCACCACAACCCCGTGTCAGTAGATTGGCTTTGCTGTGCATCAGGCAAGCAGACCTAAGTTCACTTGGTAACACCTTATCAGATATGTGTTTTACAAACACTCTTCTCCATTCATATTTCATCTCAATGATTGATGCAGCCTCTTGCTGGTCTCCTTCCTTTTTCTCTTGCTCCCCTACAACCCAGGAGCCAGCGCAATCATTTAAAACGTAAATCGGGTTATATTTCTCCACGCAATATGATCTTTTAAAAATGCTACTCCCCTGCATAAAAAATATGTGTAAGAAAATAAATTCTTTCTCTGGCTTCCCATCACTATTGGGATAAACTGCAGGGTCCTTTCCCTGGCCTGTAAGGTCCTCAAGGATACTGCCTTTGCCTGTATCTCCACTTCCCTTCCCATCACTCTCTGCACCCTAGCCACACCCAGCCACGCTAACTTGGGTTCAGAATCCCCAAGCTCCTTCCCTCCCTATCCCCTTTGTATTCCAGAAGGCTTCCTCTGTCCTCTTCCCCTGGCCAACCCCTTTCCACCTGTATCAGGTTAAGTGCCACTTCCCTGGGGAGAACATCATGGATTTTCCAGTCTAAGTTATGTCCCTTTGACACAAGAAGGGCAGTGCCATCAAACTCATCACGCTTTGATTAGAGGAATTATTGATTGATGGCTGTAAGACTAAAAGCTGCAGAGGGACAGGGCTTGTCTGTGTTGTGTCCAGCACCCAACAGTGTCTGCAGAGGAAAGGGACAGGATTCAAGTCCCCTCCAGGCACCAGGAGCCTGAGGGAGAAGCTGAGGACATAAGGCCCCTCTCTCAGGGTGCCATCTCCCCAGATGAAGGCAAACCCGAGAATGCTTATTTTAAAAGAACGTTTATTATATTTCTGTTCTGTTCTATATGATCTGCACACCATTATTCTCAACAGATTTGGAAATCACAAATTTACAGTTTCACCCAAACTCCTTGCTGACTTTTGGTGTTGAAATTTGCCATCGCAATCACCTTACAATTCATTACTAATCCATCAGCCTTTTGTTTCTCTTAAAGAACAGAGGACCATGTTTCCTACAGTTTGGGAGAGATCCATTGTCTATGGTTTTTTGTGTGTGTGTTTTTTTTTTTTAAGTTTTATTTTAAGAATGACTTTCTAAGAGCCTTTGAAGCTAAACCTAGTGTTATTTGTGAGTTTTCACCTGGGATCTGACAGGAGTCAGGGACAGAGCTGAAAGGGACTTCAATGGTCATCCTGGATAGGAAATAGGTCCAGAAGGTCACCAAGTCTCACACAGACATTTTGTGATGGAGCTGGGACCACAGCCAGTCCCTGGATGCTCATTCCATGCTCCTCCTCCTTTGTATCCATTCACCCTTCACTTGGAAATGGTACCCTCATTTTCTAATTTTGCTCTTAGAAACTCCCTTTTCCAGCACCCTTAGCCCTTTTCTTTAAGTTGTCCCATATCAAGCTCAGAGGTGGATCATGAGATCGTAATTCAGGCAACTAGCACTTTGCATTCATCTGTCCATAGTGATTGGTTTAGAGTTAGACATGTGACTAAATTAGAGTCAACGAGATGTAAGCAGATTGTCTGTGGGAATGCTGGTCAGAGGCTCTCATTCTATCCCAGGCTAAACTTGAGGGTGGGTGCAGATGTCAGAGCTGTTGCAGCCATCGCTTTTTTTTTTTAACATATTTATTGGAGTTTATTTATTTATAAATAAATTTATTTTTATATATTTTTTATTTATTTATTTATTTTTATACACATTATTTAACACTTTTATTGGAGTAACATCTTTATTGTAATTGCTTTACAATGGTGTGTTAGTTTCTGCTTTATAACAAAGTGAATCAGCTATAAATATACATATATCCCCATACCTCTTTCCCCTTGTGTCCCCCTCCCACCCTCCCTATCCCACTCCTCTAGGTGGTCACAAAGCACCGAGCTGATCTCCCTGTGCTATGCGGCTGCTTCCCACTAGCTATCAGTTTTACATTTGGTAGTGTATATATGTACATGCCACTCTCTCACTTTGTCGCAGCTTATCCTTCCCCTTCCCCGTGTCCTCAAGTCCATTCTCCAGTAGGTCTGCGTCTTTATTCCCATCCTGCCCCTAGGTTCTTTATGACCTTTTTTTTTTTTTTAGATTCCATATATATATGTGTTAGCATATGGTATTTGTTTTTCTCTTTCTGACTTATTTCACTCTGTATGACAGAATCTAGGTCCATCCACCTCGCTACAAATAACTCAATTTTGTTTCTTTTTATGGCTGAGTAATATTCCATTGTATATATGTGCCGCATCTTCTTTACCCATTCATCTGTCGATGGACACTTAAGTTGCTTCCATGTCTTGGCTATTGTAAATAGATCTGCAATGAACATTGTGGTACATGACTCTTTTTGAATTATGGTTTTCTCAGGGTATATGCCCAGTAGTGGGATTGCTGGGTCATATGGTAGTTCTATTTTTAGTTTTTTAAGGATCCTCCATACTATTCTCCATAGTGGCTGTATCAGTTTACATTCCCACCAACAGTGCAAGAGTGTTCTCTTTTCTCCACACCCTCTCCAGCATTTATTGTTTCTAGATTGTTTGTAGTCACCATTCTGACTGGTGTGAGGTGATATCTCATTGTAGTTTTGATTTGCATTTGTCTAATGATTAATAAAGCTGAGCATTTTTTCATGTGTTTGTTGGCAATCTGTATATCTTCTTTGGAGAAATGTCTATTTAGGTCTTCTGCCCATTTTTGGATTGGGTTGTTTGTTTTTCTGATATTGAGCTGCATGAGCTGCTTGTAAATTTTGGAGATTAATCCTTTATCAGTTGCTTCATTTGCAAATATTTTCTCCCATTCTGAGGGTTGTCTCTTCATCTTCTTTATGGTTTCCTTTGCTGTGCAAAAGCTTTGAAGTTTGATTAGGTCCCATTTGTTTATTTTTGTTTTTATTTCCATTTCTCTAGAAGTGGGTCAAAAAGGATCTTGCTGTGATCTATGTCATAGAGTGTTGTGCCTATGTTTTCCTCTAAGAGTTTTATAGTGTCTGGCCTTACATTTAGGTCTTTAATCCATTTTGAGTTTATTTCTGTGTATGGTGTTAGGGAGTGTTCTAATTTCATTCTTTTACATGTAGCTGTACAGTTTTCCCAGCACCACATATTGAAGAGGCTGTCTTTTCTCCATTATACATTCATGCCTTCTTTATCAAAAATAAGGTGACCATATGTGCATGGGTTTATCTCTGGGCTTTCTGTCCTGTTCCATTGATCTATATTTCTATTTTTGTGCCAGTACCATACTGTCTTGATTACTGTAGCTTTGTAGTATAGTCTGAAGTCAGGGAGCCTGGTTTCTCCAGATCTGTTTTCCTTTCTCAAGATTGTTTTGGCTCTTCAGGGTCTTTTGTGTTCCCATACAAATTGTGAAATTTTTTGTTCTAGTTCTGTGAAAAATGCCCTTAGTAGTTTGATAGGGATTGCATTGAATCTGTAGATTGCTTTGTGTAGTATAGTCATTTTCACAATGTTGATTCTTCCAGTCCAAGAACATAATATATCTCTCCATCTGTTTGTATCATCTTTAATTTCTTTCATCAGTGTCTTAGTTTTCTGCATAAATGTCTTTTGTCTCCTTAGGTAGGTTTATTCCTAGGTATTTTATTCTTTTTGTTGCAGTGGTAAATGGTAGTGTTTCCTTAATTTCACTTGCAGATTTTTCATCATTAGTGTATAGGAATGCAAGAGATTTCTGTGCATTAATTTGTATCCTGCTACTTTACCAAATTCAGTGATTAGCTCTAGTAGTTTTCTGGTAGCACCTTTAGGATTCTGTATGTATAGTATCATGTAATCTGCAAACAGTGACAGCTTTACTTCTTCTTTTCTGATTTGGATTCCTTTTATTTCTTTTTCTTCTATGATTGCTGCGGCTAAAACTTCCAAAACAATGTTGAGTAACAGTGGTGAGAGTGGGCGAACTTGTCTTGTTCCTGATCCTAGTGGAAATGGTTTCAGTTTTTCACCATTGAGGACGATGTTGGCTGTGGGTTTGTCATATATGGCCTTTATTACACTGAGGTAAGTTCCCTCTATGCCTACTTTCTGGAGGGTTTTTATCATAAGTCGGTGTTGAATTTTGCCAAAAACTTTTTCTGCATCTATTGAGATTATCATATGGTTTTTATTCTTCAATTTGTTAATATGGTGTATCACATTGATTGACTTGCATATATTGAAGAATCCTTGCATTCCTGGGATAAACCCCACTTGATCATGGTGTATGATCCTTTTAATGTGCTGTTGGATTCTGTTTGCTAGTATTTTGTTGAGGATTTTTGCATCTATGTTCATCCGTGATATTGGCCTGTAGTTTTCTTTTTTTGTGACATCTTTGTCTGGTTTTTTATCAGGGTGATGGTGGCCTTTCAGCCATCTTGTTACCAGAACTGAGAAATGGGTTCTCTTTCTGCGAACCCTGTCCCTGCCCTGAGGCAGCTGGGCCTGCAAGCAGCACTGCTGCTATTCTTTTAGTAATGAATGTTGGGGAATTCCCCTTATTTCAGGTTCCTGACACCTGCCCAGAAAGAGTCTTACTGAATGTAGTCTACCCATTCCCATCCCTTATTTCCATGTCTCCCTCCAGGACTGGGGCTCAGCTGCAGGTCATGCAGCCACATGCTCATAGAGGGCTCTGCACCAAAATGGCTTGAGCATCTGCAGCCTGCTGTGGGCTCACTGCCCCACCTCACTCATGACAACCTTCAGCTTCTTTGGCCACCTGTCTCTCAGCTGGGGTGCTCTTGCATTTGGGGGATGGGTTCTTCCTCCTATGTGTGGTCCCACATGCAACAATCTGTTTAGCAGTCTGCCTCCCCTGCTTCATGACTACAACAATCTTCAATCCCCACACCAAGCACATCCCCTGGGATCACTGGAACTTGGGACATGCACCCTCCCTCTCACCCTCACCCTCCAGCCCTGCCCTCATTCACAGGGAACAGGAGAGCTGCTGGTCCCAGGCTCGCTCCATCCCATGACTGCTCCTCCTGAGGTCTCACCTCCCCTGATCTCCATAGGTCAAAGGAGGACACAGACACTCATCTCTGTGTTGTCAGAGTCCCCTGCCCAAGGCTGTGAAACGAGGCTTTTGTTCTCCTGACAACATCCACTGACAGCACTGCGCAAGTGGCTGGTCCCCATCTCCTGCTGGAGGCTCTTCAACCACTTAACATGGTTTTTCAATTTCCACTGCTCATGCCCATACATCTCCATCCTGGCGAATGGAATGCCACGGGAACTTTCCTCTTCAAAATTCTGATGAATGGCATTTTTACCCTGGAATGATCCCTAAGTTAAAGTGAGATTCACCAATATTCATTCTGTGATAATGGCATAGAGCACCGGTCCAAAATTCTTGACAAGCACACTCTGCAACATTCTCCTCCTTGAATGCAGGCAGAGAAAATGTCTGACTCTATGTATCTACATGTATGCACACCCATCCTGGCATATCTGCATGTATGCAGTGCACATGTGCACGCACACTCCCCCCACATGCAGCCCATGGCACACACCACCTCTCAGACTCAGTCCAGTGGCATTGCAGGAACCAACCATCCCAGGGACAGGCTGAGTGACAGGGTCTCATCAAAAGGAAGGCAGATGGGCAGATGTGAATTTGGAGGAAGAGAAGAGACAGTAATGGGTGTTTGGTGTCTCCCATCTACCGCCAGCTAGGAAAGAATTCATCAATTCCACCACTCATCCAAACACAGCATGATGCTTGTGGGGGGCAAACACAGCCTGGGATGCCTGCTCTCTCCCATGCAGGGAAGCGGGGAGGATGGAGCATGGGCTGGGCTTGGATACTGGGTCTGTATCAGTGGGAGCTCAAGGCTCACAGCTGGTCCCAGGTGAAAGAGAGTGCTGAGCTCCAAAGAACTCTCCCAGGGTCTTCGGTGAGTGTCTTTAAGTCAAGAGCATTTGTTGGAATAAAGAAGACTCTTCACAAGTCACAAAAAAGATCCTTGCTCCTCACTCCCATGGGTAGCAAGAGACAACCCTCTCCATCTCACAAACCCCAAAGCCCCCCTCTGTCCATCGACGAACATTTCTTCTCCATGTCCTGCCCCACGTGACTGCCCACACCAACCCCGCCCCAGGAACATTCCTGTTTATTTCCTCCTTTCCTAGGCTTATGCCTCTATTTTGTGTGTATTTCTCACTACTGTGCCTAGGAACACCGATGCAATGTGAATAAGGAGTTAGGGACTGCATGCCACCTTTCTGACCATCTTCCAGCCATTATAATTCATCATCACCTATTGGCAAGCAGCCACCATGCTCCATGGCAAGAAGGTACACAGTGGCAGTGGCGTGAAAACATTTTGTTTGCATTTTTTACTAGATATATAATTTTCTTTTCTTTTCTTCCTCCTTTTGACCCACAGGAAAGAGAACCCTAAATCCCCAGACCTTGCCACTTCATAAATCTTCTGTCCCTAATTGTGCCTCTGGGGATGCTCTTGGACAGTCTTTCGGAGGAAATGCTACCTGGTCTTCCAAGGTTTGGTTTATCACCTCGGCTGTTTTCTGCCAAGTTTGCTCTGTCATGAGAGCTGTTTCTTTAAATATTTGAGTTATTTACTATGAGGAGATAGGGTGGTGATAATCAGAGCTGGGGCTTTTTGCTTATATACATATATATGTATATATACAAGACACATAACCGTCCTCTTCCACTTCCTAAAATATTACTCAACTAAGATTTTCATCAACCTCACTGGTGGCCCAGTGCTGCTTGGGTGGGTTTCTGAGGACTGTTGACACAGAGTGGGGCACAGAGGAATGTTCATGAATGGTGAGTTACCACTAGCACCCCCTCTTCCTAGAAGAGACCCCTGCCCTGAAGCCACACCCATTCTCTTCTCTGTGCCCCAGTGTGCAAGTTCTAATGCATTAAAGGAAAAAACTGGGGAGGCAACGCTTTGCTATTTCCACTTCCAAAAATGTTGAGGATGAAGTTGATACATTCTTAAGGAGGAAGAAGAAGAAGAAGGAATTAGAGAACTGTCATGGCCAAAGCAGAGAGAATAGATGAGGCATTGTGGGATAAGGGTACTGCCACAGGAGCAGAAACCCTTATAGTGAGAGTCTCTGTGTGGGGGAGAGGAGCTGTGGGCAGAGCAGTTATTAGAATCTTAGCCAGAGGTCAAATTACAGGGAGGGAGAAATTAGGAGTATAGGATTACCAATTTTGTTTACCTTTTCAAAGAACCAGCTTTTAGTTTTATTGATCTTTGCTATCGTTTCCTTCATCTCTTTCTCATTTATTTCTGATCTCATCTTTATGATTTCATTCCATCTGCTAACTTTGAGTGTTTTTGTTGTTGTTGTTCTTCTTCTTCTCTAATTGCTTTAGGTGTAAGGTTAGGTTGTTTATTTGAGATTTTTCTTGTTTCTTGAGGTAGGATTGTATTGCTATAAATGTCCCTCTTAGAACTGCTTTTGCTGCATCCCATAGGTTCTGGGTTGTCGTGTTTTCATTGTCATTTGTTTCTAGGTACTTTTTTAATTTTCTTTTTGATTTCTTCAGTGATATCTTGGTTATTTAGTAGTGTATTGTTTAGCCTCTATGTGTTTGTAGATTTTACATATTTTTCCTGTAATTAATATCTAGTCTCACAGTGTTGTGGTCAGAAAAGATACTTGATATGATTTCAATTTTCTTAAATTCACCAAGGCTTGATTTATGATCAAAGATATGGTCTCTCCTGGAGACTGTTCCATGAGCACTTGAGAGGAAAGTGTTTTCTGTTGTTTGTGGATGGAATGTCCTATAAATATCAATTAAGTCCATCTTGTTTAATGTGTCATTTAAAGCCTATTTATTTAATTGTGTTTAAATGTGCTTCCTTATTTATTTTCACTTTGGATGATCTGTCCATTGGTGAAAGTGGGGTGTTAAAATTCCCTACTATGATTGTGTTACTGTTGATTTCCCCTTTTATGACTGCTAGCATTTGCTTTATGTATTGAGGTGCTCCTATGTTGGGTGCATAAATATTTGTAATTGTTATATCTTCTTCTTGGATTGATCCCTTGATCATTATGTAGTGTCCTTCTTTGTCTCTTGTAACAGTCTTTATTTTAAAGTCTATTTGGTCTGATATGAGTATTGCTACTCCAGCTTTCTTTTGATTTCCAGTTGCATGGAATATCTCTTTCCATACCCTCACTTTCAGTCTGTATGTATCCTTAGGTCTGAAGTGAGTTTCTTGTAGACAGCATATATGTGGCTTTCTTTTTGTATCCATTCAGGCAGTCTGTGTCTTTTGGTTCGAGCATGTAAGTAGAAGACTCAAATCAACAGAATTAGAAATAAAAAAGAAGTAACAACTGACACTGCAGAAATACAAAGGATCATAAGAGATTACTACAAGCAACTCTATGCCAATAAAATGGACAATCTGGAAGAAATGGACAAATTCTTAGAAAAGTACAACCTTCCAAGACTGAACCAGGAAGAAACAGAAAATATAAACAGACTAATCACAAGCACTGAAATTGAAACTGTGATTAAAAATCTTCCAACAAACAAAAGCCCAGGACCAATGGCTTCACAGGCGAATTCTATCAAACATTTAGAGAAGAGTTAATGCCTATCATTCTCAAACTCTTCCAAAATATCGCAGCGGGAGGAACACTCCCAAACTCATTCTACAAGACCACCATCACCCTGATACCAAAACCAGACAAAGATGTCACAAAGAAAGAAAACTACAAGCCAATATCACTGATGAACATAGATGCAAAAATCCTCAACAAAATACTAGCAAACAGAATCCAACAGCACATTAAAAGGATCATACACCATGACCAAGTGGGGCTTGTCCCAGGAATACAAGGATTCTTCAATATATGCAAGTCAATCAATGTGATACACCATATTAACAAACTGAAGAATAAAAACCATATGATAATCTCAATAGATGCAGAAAAAGCTTTCAACAAAATTCAACACCGATTTATGATAAAAATTCTCCAGAAAGTGGGAATAGAGGGAACCTACCTCAGCATAATAAAGGCCATATATGACAAACCCACAGCTAACAATGTTCTCAATGGTAAAAACCTGAAACCATTCCCTCTAAGATCAGGAACAAGACAAGGCTGCCCACTCTCACCACTATTATTCAACATAGTTTTGGAAGTTTTAGCCACAGCAATCAGAGAAGAAAAAGAAATAAAATGAATCCAAATCAGAAAAGAAGTAAAACTGTCCTTGTTTGCAGGTGACAGAATACTATACATGGAGAATCCTAAAGATGTTACCAGAAGCCTACTAGAGCTAATCAATGAATTTGGTAAAATAGCAGGATACAAAATTAAAGCACAGAAATCTCTTGCATTCCTATACACCAACAATGAAAAATCTAAAAGAGAAATTAAGGAAACACTCCCATTTACCATTGCAACAAAAAGAATAAAATACCTAGGAATAAACCTCCCTAAGGAGACAAAAGTCCCATATGCAGAAAACTATAAGACAGTGATGAAAGAAATCAAAGATGATACAAACAGATGGAGAGATATACTATGTTCTTGGATTGGAAGAATCAGCATTGTGAAAATGACTAAACTACACAAAGCAATCTACAGATTCAGTGCAATCCCTATCAAACTACCAATGGCATTTTTCACAGAACTAGAACAGAAAATTGCACAATTTGTGTGGAAACACAAAAGACCCCGAACAGCCAAAGCAATCTTGAGAAAGACAAACAGAGCTGGAGGAATCAGGCTCCCTGACTTCAGACTATACTACAAAGCTACAGTAATCAAGACAGTATGGTACTGGCACAGAAACAGAAATATAGATCATTGGAACAAGATAGAAAGCCCAGAGATAAACCCACACAGCTATGATCAACTAATCTATGACAAAGGAGGCAAGGATATACAATGGAGAAAAGACAGCTTCTTCAATAAGTGGTGCTGGGAAAACTGGACAGTTACATGTAAAAGAATGAAATTAGAACACTTCCTAACACCATACACAAAAATAAACTCAAAATGGATTAGAGACCTAAATGTAAGACCAGACACTATAAAACTCTTAGAGTTTTATAGGCGGAACACTCTATGACATAAATCACATTAAGATCCTTTTTGACTCACCCCCTAGAGTAATGGAAATAAAAACAAAAATAAACAAATGAGACCTAATGAAACTTAAAAGCTTTTGCACAGCAAAGGAAACCATAAACAAGACGAAAAGACAGCCCTCAGAATGGGAGAAAATATTTGCAAATGAAGCAACTAACAAAGGATTAATCTCCAAAGTATACAAGCAGCCCATGTAGCTCAATATCAAAAAACCAAACAACCTAATCCAAAAATGGGCTGTAGAACTAAATAGACCTTTCTCCAAAGAAGAGATATAGATTGCCAACAAACACATGAAAGGATGCTCAACATTACTAATCATTAGACAAATGCAAATCAGAACCACAACGAGGTATCACCTCACAGTGGTCAGAATGGGCATCATCAGAAAATCTATAAACAATAAATGCTGAAGAGAGTGTGGAGGAAAGGGAACACTCTTACACTGTTGGTGGGAATGTAAACTGATACAGCCACTATGGAGAACAGTATGGAGGTTCCTTAAAAAACTAAAAATAGAACTACCATATAATCCTGCAGTCCCACTACTAGACATATACCCTGAGAAACCATAATTCAAAAAGTGTCATGTACCACAATGTTCATTGCAGCTCTATTTACAATAGACAGGACATGGCTGTAACCTAAGTATCTATTGATAGATGAATGGTTAAAGAAGACGTGGCATATATATACAATGGAATATTACTCAGCCATAAAAAGGAACAAAATTGAGTTATTTTTAGTGAGGTGGATGGACCTAGAATCTGTCATACAGAGTGAAGTAAGTCAGAAAGAGAAAAACAAATACCATATGCTAATGCACGTATATGGAATCTAAAAAGAAATGGTTATGATGAACCTAGAAGTGGGACAGGAATAAAGATGCAGACGTACAGAATGGACTTGAGGACATGGCAGTAGGGAGGGTAAGCTGGGACAAAGTGAGAGAGTAGCATTGACATATATACACTACCAAATGTAAAATAGATAGCTAGTGGGAAGCAGCTGTATGGCACAGGGAGATCATCTCAGTGCTTTGTGACCACCTAGAGGGGTGGGATAGGGAGGGTGGAAGGGAGACGCAAGAGGGAGGGGATATGGTTATATATGTATACATATAGCTGATTCACTTTGTTATACAGCAGCAACTAACACAACAATGAAAAGCAGTTATACTCCAATAAAGATGTAAAAAAAAGGAGTATAGGATTAACAATAGAAACTACTATACATACATAAAGTAGATAAGCAACAGGGATTTACTGTATAGCACAGGGTATATTCAACATCTTGTAATAACATATAAATATTATAAATATAATAAATTTATATAAAAAAATAACTGAATCACTTTGCTGTACCCCTGAAACTAACACCATATTGTAAATCAACTATACTTCAATAAATGAATAAAATAAAGTAAAGTAAAATAATATAAAATAAAATAAAATGGCCCTGTCTCACTCCCCAGCTCAGAGATTTTGAAACACAGGTACAGGGAAACGCAATTTCTGGTGGGTTCCACCTCCTCCCCCTGTGTCCAGCTGAGCATCCTCGAGGGCATGAAAGTGTACTGCAGGTGCACAGAGAGAGAAAACAAAGTTGAAACCCCCAAAGTCAGACTCAGGGTGAATTTGTGAGATCTTGGAAATAACCCCCAATCAGAGTATCCATGTTCTCACCTTTAAAACAGAGGGGGTTGGACTAGGGTTGCCACGTAAAATATAGGACACTCAGCTAAATTTGAATTTCAGATTTCAGACAAGCAATGAATCTGAGATAAGCAATTTGAATTTGAGATAAGCAATGAATAAAATTCTTTAGTATAAGTATGTCCCAAATATTTCATGGGACATGAATATACTAAGAATTTACTCATTGTTCATCTGCAATTCAATTTTAATATTTATTTATTTGTTTTCTTAATTTTTTTGGCTGCATCGGGTCAGCTGTGGCACGTGGGGCCTTCATTGTGGCATGTGGGATCTTTAGTTGCAGCACATACTCTTCGTTGTGGCACACGGGCTTCTCTCTAGTTGTGGCATGACGGTTTTCTCTCTCTAATTGTGGCGCGCATGGGCTCTGTAGTCTGTGGCACGCGGGCTCTCTCATTGAGACGTGTGAGCTCAGTAGTTGTGGCGTGCAGGCTTAGTTGCCCCACGGCATGTGGGAATCTTAGTTCCCCAACCAGGAATCGAACACACATCCCCTGCATTGGGAGGCAGATTCTTTAGCACTGGACCACAAGGAAGTCCTTGAAATTCAATTTTAACTGGACATTCTGTTTGTTTGTTTGTCTTTTCAAGGTCCAGCAAAATTTCCAAGGCTACTTTGAATTCTGCCATTCTCTGCTTTCTGTCTCCACCCTGAAAAGGAGTGGCAGGAGAGAGCCACAGTTCCATGGGTGACGGGTATATACACACAAGATGAGAAATGTTCTTGGATCAGTGCTGTCCACTGCGAGGAAGGCAAACACAGAGACAAAAGAGGGATGGATTGGGGGTTTGGGATTAGCAGATGCAAACTCTTCTATATAGAATGGATAAACAACAAGGTCCACTATATAGCACAAGGAACTATATTCAATATCCTATGATATACCATAATGGAAAAGAAATTGAAAAAGAATATATGTATTTGTGTGTATATGCATATAGGTATAACTAAATCCTTTGCTGTACAGTAGAAATTAACACATTATTGTAAATCAACTATACTTCAGTAAAATAAATTTAAAAAATAAAACCAAATGAATCAAAATTTGTTAAAAACACCCAGGTCATCAACAGTGACTCTGACCCACGGGTTCTGGACACCCAAACCTGCAGAGTCTGGACCACCCAATGTCAGGGAGCAACTGGGAGACAGTAATTCATAATTTAAAGGATAAATTCTGTGTAATCTGTCTTAATAACCCCAGAAACTGACACTTACACCAGAAAGAAAAAAAAAAAGACTAATACTCTGTGTGACAAATTGTATTCATTTTTTTTTTTGTCTAAACCACTAATTATTTTACCTGTATGAAATTCCTCTATTATTTTCACTGCTGGAAAATCACAGGGTGGTAAGTGCTGCTAGTACCTGTCACAGACAAGGCATAAACAATGCAAGACAATAAAACCTCATAGAGCACGGCACGCACAGTAGTGGCTTGTCGGGCTTGCCAATAAAACAAAACATCAAAGCAAAAATCATTAACCAAAAGTTGCCTGCAAAAAGGTACATGGCAAGTGACTTTGAAGACTGAATTCCTAACATCCCTGGACAGCAGACTTCACAGATAAGGGAGATTGGGGGGAAAGGTCCTGGAGAAGGAGGCTGACAAGGAGCTGTCAAGATAGAAACGAGCTGCTCACAGGATAGGAACTACCATCCTGCACATCTGGTTAGCACTTTACAGTTTACAAATTGTTCATGGATCTTCCCCCCAACTGCATGCAATAAGACAAAACCCTGCTATTCTCCAGGAACTGACTCTTGGAGAGGTGTGTGATTTGACCAAGAGTACTAAGATTTAGGGAAGAGATGGTGAATATATATAAAACAGAGACCAAAAAACTTTAAAAATAGCTCATGGAGTACAGGGTCTAGTTGGAGGAATACCCATGTATCAAATCACCACACTGATGAATGTCTAATTGCAAATGGAGTTAAAGATTAGGATTCAGCTCCATGAAAGCATGTGGAGGGGGTGGAGAATCTGACTTAGCCACAGGGCATGAGGAAAGGCTCCTCTTTGGGGGTGACATGGAGCTGAGATTACAGATAAATAGGGTGGGGTCCTGGGCAGTCAAAGTCTGGTGGCTCATGTAGAGTGAATCAAGGAGGCGAAATGAAGAGGAAAAGATTGTGAAAAGATAGGGGAGGTCAGCAGGGGCCAGATTGCTCAGGGCTCCAAAGGCCATGCTAAGAGTTGGAGGATTCATGGAATGATGTTAAGCAAAAGAGTGACAGCTCCTTTTGTCAGGGTTTTCACAATGCTGTCTTCTCCACCTTGCCACCATGATCCAGGCTGCATAGCCCCACCTTCATTCACTCTAAGAGTTTAAGAGTTTTGTGGGTCTTCAAAGGAGGGTTTGCTATCAAGAGGTGAGTCAGATGAGATGCAACTTGACAAAGCCTCAGTTGGAGGTGTATCTCTCCTGTTGGTGGTCAACAGGCAATGCTGACCACAGTGGAACAGAAGATTTAGCAGATGCTGACTACTGGCATCTATTGGGAAGATATCTCTCTACCTCCTTTTTCAGGGTGGTGCAGCTTTGGTCCTGGCTCAGGTGGAGACTGGAGGGCCTCTTTGTCATCAGCCATGATTGTGGATTGTGTAAGGGAAGCTTGGGTTGCCTCTGTTCCATATTCCTGGGCCCCGAAGGTCTGGTCCCTTTGTCTCAAGCCCCAACAATCTCTCTTTCTCTTGTTACAGGCCCTTCATCTCCACCCATATCCTCCATCTTGAGAATTCTTTTCCGCACAGGATATGGGAAATTTTTCTTTTATTTATAGGAACTCTTCCAAATCTATTGTCTACATACATAACTCCTTTCCATCCCTCTGAGGCTTAACTTTGGATCTCAACAACTAGAATTTTTTTCTCTGTATTCTGCTGTGTGTGATTTTTTTTTTTCCTGAGCATTGAACATGAAATTCCTGGTTGAAGGTGTTAAAGTCAGGGAGAGAAGGAAATAACGTTATTCTAAAACAATAAGTTTTCCATTTACAAAGATCACTCTGGACACATCATAGAAAACAGTGGAGTAAGTGTAGGTTAGTTGATAATTACTGCATACTCTTCTAGATGGAGATGGTAACATGAACTTGGCTGATTGCACTGACCATGAAGAGTCCATATTCCATATAGATTAGGAGATAAGCCATTGAGACTTGGCAATATTTGGAATATGGAGACCAGGGAGAGAGAGTTTTCGAGGAAAACCTAAATTCTCTTTCATAACTGGATGAGGTAGGGGTGACATCCATGGAAATGGGAAACTAGAGATGAGGGTCAGGTTTGGGAAGAAAAATCATAATTTTTTCTTTTGAACATGCTGAGTTAGAATGCATTTGAACTATTTAAGTAAAGATGGAAACTAGCTAGAAATATGAATCCAGTGCTCAGCAGAGAGGTTTTCATTGCAGACAAGATTATGTAAGCTTAAGTAAGTATGTACACATGGTAAGAGAAACAGTAAAGAAGATTTCCCAAGGAAAAATGAGGAGTAGGAAACATCTTGGACAACTCTGGTATCTCACAGTTGAAGAGAAGAGAATGAGCCTGAAAAGAGACTGAAAAGCAGATTGTAGAGTGATAGAAAGAGAACCAAGAGGGTATGGAAGGGATGGTTTCAATGATGTGGCTGTGGCCGCCAGTGCCCAAAGCTGCTAAGGGTCAAGGGAGTAAAGAATTCAAAGCAGCCATTGGATTTAGGGACATGGAGGTCATTGATGAACAAATACCACTGTTGGTAGAGTGATGAGGGTAGAAGCCAATGACATGAACTTCATTGGGAGTGGCGGGAGGGGGGGTAAGGAAAGGGGAACAAAATAGTACAGATGGTACAGACCATTCTTTGCAAAAGTAGAGGCCATTGTTTTCTCCAGTTTGTCTGTGGCTGGGACAATAGCAATAGGGTAGCAGTTGATGGAAGACAGCTTGCAGGATACTAGTCCCCCGACGAGGGATCAAACTTGGGCTCTTATCAGTGAAAGCATGGAGTCCTAACTACTGGACAACCAGGGAAGTCCCAAGAATGGAATGGTTGAATTGGCCTCCATCTGTTCACCCAAAGCACAGAGGCATGTCCAGTCCTGATTCATGTAAACCTTATTAGTCTAAATAAGATGAACATGTTGTAAATATATTCCATCTCCCCAGCTAATACAGGTGCTCTTTGAGACTATAACTTCCCTGTCATTTGTCCTGTCTTCTTTCTCCTCTCTTCCTACAGTTTCAGGCAAAGAGCATGTCAATGGTGTTCAAAGGAAAATATGAGGTAAAACTTGTGAAAGCATTGTGAAAAGTTGGCTTTGTGCAAGGCAAAGCTGAGTATTGATGTTATTACTGTATCAGTAGTGACAAGCCTTACATGGATGGTGTTAACAATGTGCATTTTGAGTGTTTTGATATTTTTTCAAAGTGCACAGCATTTTATTTGCTCATAAAATCACTAATGAGGTGGGAATTATTATTTTCAGTCCAGGAAAAAGGGGTAGCCAGTTAAAGGTCAGGAGCAAGGGTGTATCAGACTGAAGGTGGAATCCACGACTTGGGACCCCAAGGAGGGAACTTGTTCCATTAATGCCCAAGGATGCCCAATGTGGCATGCTTGAGAATACCCAGTGTGAATTAATCAACCTCAGAGTTCAGGCTGAGGATGAATACCCAGGCTCATGTTTTGTTTTGTTTTTGTTTTTTTGGATGCAGAACTTAGTTTTCAGACTTCGAGGCACACACCTGCAAGACACATCTGCAAGGTACAGAGGTCTGGCCACAGACTACAGAGAACTACCTTCCACAGCTTCCCTACCTCCTGCAAGGAGAAAACTGCTGTGGATCATATTTGCCTAAAGTTTTTTCTTCATCCAGTGCTTTTGGGACAACTGCAATGGAACAAAAGCCCTGCCTGGGGGAAAGGACATTTTCCTGCATGTGCAGAGGCCAGAACCACATGGGCAATGCCTGGCCATAGTCTATGAATCTAAAACTAATCTCAGAGAGCCTGAGGCTGGTCAAAGGAACCAGTAAATGCATTCTTTTTCCATGAGCTTCGAAAGAAGCACATCGTCCACACAAGCCTCCCCCCACACCTCCCATGTGCATTCATGTCTTGCCAACATTACCAAAGAAAGAAATATCCAAATAACTTTTAAGACAGAAAAAGGTCTCTGGCAGTTCCACGGATAAAAAATAGTAAAACCACTATCGGACAACCTGGAACAAAATTCCAAGGACTTGACAGGTCTATTTTTCAGTTAGGAGGAGGGTATGTACTTGGAAATTGGGACATTGATGCTGAATAGGGAACGCAGGTCTTGTTCGCCTTCCAAAGGGCTCTTCTTTCTTTTGTCAACCTGAATCTGGGAATCCGTATCGTGCTTTGGAAGATATTCTTGGGTTTCAGGGGGAAATCAGTAGCGTGCATTCTAAGCTAGGATACGGCTGAGTCTATTCCATTTCTTAAATGTCTAAGAAATATCAAGAGGATATATTAAGCTAAAGGACCCATGTTCATGTAACATTAGAGAACTCTTGATAAGAGCTCAGCCCTCAGGAAAGTCATTTTCAGCTTCACACATGCTACATCGCACATGTAATATGTTGTGTTTGATGCTATTTGTCATTTATTAAATGTATCTGCTAATATGAAGTGTTCCATTTCCTGAGTATATGGTGCTGAAAAAGTTCAATCTCAGTTTACACTCACACCAAGAAAACCTGATTTCCCGAGCCCTTCCTTGAGTCAAGGCTGAGGGTCAGAGGATACTTGAAATTCTATTTATTGAGTGCCTAAGGCTATGGAATATGTTAGGGAGATCATAACTGAATCAGACACAGTCTCTGCCCTCCAGAGGCTTATAGTTCGATGGGGAGAAGGAGACATGCAGAACTAATTAAATACATGGTACAAAATGCAATAAAATGGCCGTATCACATGCATCAAGGAATACAAGAGAAAAGACAAGATTCATCCTGATGGGGGGTTGGAAGAGACTTGTAGGGTAGGCAGCATGAAAGCTGGGCATATGGAGTAGTGATTCTGGTTTAAACAGAAGAAAAAATGAGGGACAATCCTCAACTTTTTAAAAAAGAAATAGATTGTCAAAGTGAGGTTCGTATGGGTTTGATGTTACTTGAGATGCCAACCTGACACATATCAGAAGACCCAGCTAAGTGGGAGACTAATCAGTCCCCCTGCACAAAGAACATGCAAAGGGCATAAAGGAAAATGTGTTTCTCAACTCTTGATTTCGTCATTTGGAGAGTAATACGAAAGAGTCTTGACAGAAGAGAGTGAAAAGATTTATAGAGACTTTCTTCTCCAGTAGTTGTTATCCTAGAGTGAGTCCCATTCCATTGTCCCCCTGACCCCCCTTCACCCGAGAGGACACAGACAGCCTGGGGCCTGCTGTCACTTTTTCATCCGGGGTAGAGAAAAAAATTGCCCCCGTTGAATAAAGTTTAAAGAGATAGTAATTAACAAAAAATAAAGTTGTCTTTTGATTATGTCACAAAGCATGCTACATAGGACAATATAAACTTGTACTGACATTTAAAGATGTGCAGTAACATTCTAGGCGATTGTTTACTTAACAATTTTCCCAAGGTGTTCATTATTCATCTAAGTTCTTGTTTTTCCTATTTACAAACAATGTCTCAGTAAACATGGTTGGTTATATCTCCTTGTGCTGATTTCTAATGCCTCCCTATGATAAATTTTAGAAGTCCAATAAAAGGAGCAAAGTTTTCTCTTTGCCCTCCAAATTGGTTGACTCTCTTTCAACTATTTAAATATCTTGTATTGTTTTTTTTCTATTAGATTGCTTGAATTTTCTTATTGATTTATAAACATTCTCATGTATTTTGGAGAGTTATTCTCATCATATTTGATGCAAATATTTTCTCCTGGTGTCACCTTTCACTTGAGATGTTTCCTGATTCTATATATTTTTAAAACTTTGGTAATTTCAAATTTACCCACCTTTTCTATATTTTTAAAATTATTGAACTAAATTCTATAATTCTTTTTGACATGCTTACAATTTTATTTCTGTGTGTGCATGTGTGTTTAGGTTTTTAATAGATCTTAAATTCATTTTGTGAGTTTTGTAAGTTAGATATCTAATATATAGGACCAGTTCTCCCAATTTCTTCAACACCCCTTTCTATCTCCACTACTTTCAAACATTAGTGCATCTCATAACTCCAAGATATACAAGGATCTGTTTCTGGAATTTTTAGTCTCTTCCACCTATATGTATATTCTTAAGGAAAACCTCACTTCTTTAATGATTAGAGCTTCATAAATTTGACATCAGATGGTTAAAGTTCATTCTTTTGATCATCTTTTTCAAAATCACATGGCTGTCCACAACCATTTATCTTCTATTTGAATTTTAGAATCTGCTTGCCGATTTCCATAATAATCTCATCGCAAATTTGATTACATTAAATTTTTAGATAATTTTGGAGAGAAGGAACATTTTTAAAATAGATCTTTCCAGCCATGAACATTAAGTCATCCTCCACTTATATTGAAATCTTAATTTATTAAATGTTAGATTTTCCAAGAAAATTTGTCATAATTATTGTTAGATTTATTTACTTCCAGCTACAATATTGTATAGATTTTTGTTGTTGTTGCTATTTTAAGCAAGGTACAGTGTACTTGGTTACTGTTGGTGTAGAGAAAAGCTTTGACTTTTGCATATTAATCTTGTATCCGGCCACTCTGTTGAAATCTTATATCAATATTAATGTATTGTTAATTGATTATTTAATTGTTAATAGAGCTTCTTGAATTATTTAAAGTAGTTAATCATATCATCTTCAAGTAAAGACAGTTTTGTTTTTCCCAACTTTATTTCCTCCCTTTTCTCTCTTGTTAGTTGGCTAAAACATCTAGTAAAATGTTGAATAATAGTAAACATTTTTATGTTTCCTAACTTTAATGGGAATGCTTGTGTTTAACCAATACTTTGTATATTTGCTGCACTTTTTTTCATATTTACTTCTGTCCCTGGCTTATTATTTTTGTCATGATATGATGATAGATTTTTTAATGCTTTTGGATGGCTATTAAGAGAAATAAATGGTTTTACTGCTTTACTCCATTAATGTACCAAATTACAATAATAGATTTTATTATGTAGAAACTCCAAAATTTACATGTCCATTCCTGAACTTTTCCTTGGCTTCTTAACTTGATATAACCAACTGCTTCTTGACAACTCCACTAGGATGAAGAATAGACTTCACAAACGTCATACAGCTAAAACCAAACTTTGGACTTCAGCAAATGGCAATTCCATCCACCCAGGTCCTCAGAATAAGATACTGGAGTCATCCTCGGTCTCTTGCTTTCTCTAATATATCATATTCAATCCATTAGTAAATCTCAAGATTCTGCTTTCAAAATACATCTGGAATTACAACCATCTCCACTTTTATCCCTCTAAACCACCAACTCTTCTCACCTGGGTGATTTCAATAACTTCCAGCTGGTTTCCATGTTTCCATGTTTGTTCCCTTCATTCTATTCCCAACCAACAACCACAGGGATCCTCATGGTGTCTACTGCTCAAAATGTTCACTTCCGGTCATGCTTCAAATAAAATCCAAAATTGTTACCATAGCCTGCAAAGCACAACACAATCTGATGCATGACACTTCCCAGGGTCTTCTACCACCTTCTTCTTGCTCACTGGGCTTCAACAACGTTAGTCACCTTGCTGTTCCTTCCCCCCCAGCCCGATGGTCCATGCTACAACACTCCCAATTCAGGGATTTTACAGTTGGCTGTTCCTCTGCATGGAAAGTTATTTCCACAGATACTCATATGGTTCCCTCCTCATTTTATTCAGGTCTCTCCTGAAATATCATTCTGTGAGAGGATCCTTCTTTGACTACCCAGTCTCAACTGGCCCATATTCATCATTTTCTACTTCTTTATCCTGCTTTGATTTTTATCACCACCTGACATTACATTATATATTTTAATCTTCTTCATTGCCTATGTCTCCAATTATAATGAGAATTCCATAAGAAAATTTTCTGTCTATTTTACTCCCTGATATATTCCCACAGACTAGAAAAATTAAAATGTATCCAGACCCTGCCACATGTCGCCTCTGGAGGTAGGAAAATCACCCCCATTTAAGAACCACTGCATTAAAGGCTTATACGAGAAAAGAATAAAGGTCTCAAATCAGTCATCTAAGCTTCCACCTGAAAAAATGAGTGACAAATAATGAAACACACACAGAGAAAAATACAGTAGAATTAGTCAACAAAACCAAAAGCTGATTATTTGGAAAATGAAAATAATAAAATTGATAAACCTCTAGTTAGACTAACCAAGAAATAAAAAGAGGGAGAAGATATAAATGACCAACATTAGGACTAAAAGAAGGAATATAACTACAGACCCATAAATAAAGCTGAATGGCTGTATTATTATTATTAGACAAAATAGACTTCAGGAAATGGAACATGTTTACCAAAGATAAAGAAGAACAAGACAGAACAATCCTAGATATATATGTACACAGTAACAGGTTTTCAAAATACACAAAGTAACACTGACAGAACTGAACAGAGACACAGATCCAAAATTAGAGTTGGGGGTTGCAACATCCCTAGTCAGTACTTGGTAGAACAAGTAGACAGAAAAATCGGGACGTAGAAGCTATGAACATCGACCAACTTGACTTTGTTGACAAAGTAGGAGAATGCACATACTTTTCAAACACTCAGAGAATAATCACCAAAACAGATTACATGCTGGGCCATAAAATTGCTAATAAATTTAAAAGGACAGAAGTCAGACAGAATTAAATTAGCAATAAAAAAACAGATATTTGGAAAATCATCAAATACTTGGAAAATTGGACAAGATTCCTATGTAACCTAAGTGTCAAAGCAGAAGTCACAAGAAAAATTAGAAAATATTTTTAACCTAAATGAAAATAAAATTACAGTATATTAAAATGTGTGGAATACAGCTAAAATAGTTCTTAAAAGGAAATTTATTTTTTTAAGGAAATTTATAGTTTTACATTGTATTCGAAAAGAAGAAAGTTCCAAAATCGATCATCTAAGCTTTCACCTGGGACGAAGTGAAAGAGTAGTATCGACATATATACACTACCAAATGTAAAATGGATGGCTAGTGGGAAGCTGCTGCATAGCACAAGTAGATCAGCTGGGTGCTTTGTGACCACCTAGAGGGGTGGGATAGGAAGGATGGGAGGGAGGCTCAAGAGGGAGGGGATATGGGCATATATGTATACTTATAGCTGGAGGGGATATGGGGATATATGTATATTTATAGCTGATTTACATTTTTGTACAACAGAAACTAACAAAATGTTGTAAAGCAATTATACTTCAATAAAGATATTTAAAAATTTAGAAAAAGAAAAGCAAATTAAAGTCAAAGTAAGTAAAAATGGGAATTTAAAAAGAGCTGTCAAAACTCAACAGTAAATAAACAATAAGAATAAAATAATAAAACTAAAAGCTTTCTTTAAACAAGATCAGTAAATCTGATAAAGCTCTAGCTTTGCTGATCAAGAAAACAGAAGAGAAGCAGAGTTTAAAAATAATATGAATGAAAGTGGAGGCACCATATTGTATCCTACAGGCTTTAAAAGGACAATAAAGGAATATTACCCACAAATTTATGCAAGATAAATTACTAAAACTGACTAAGGTACAAATGGAAAATCTGAGTAGCTCTATGTCCCTATGAAAGAAATTGAAATCATCAATTAAAACACTTCTCAGAAGGAAAACTCCAAGCCCAGATGGCTTCTCTGGTAAATTCTATGAAACATTTAAGAAGAATAATACCAATACCACACAAACTATTACAAAAATTTGAAGAGGAGGAAATGCTAACCAATTCATTTTATGAGGCTTCATTACCCTTATAACAAAACCAAATGAAAATATTACAATAAAAAAAAACTAGACACCAACATCCCTTGTGAACACAGGTTTAAAAATCCTTAGCAAAATGTTAGCACATTTAATTCAGTAATAGGTTAAAATTATAATACTTGATGACCAGTTGGGTTTTATCCTGCTGGGAGGAGAATTTGCAGAGAAGCCCTACTCTCCCCTGTCTCTGGACCCCACACCTCCCCCAACCAGGCTGCTTTCCTGCCCTCCTGTGTGTGGATAGGGATCTGCAGCAGCAAAGCCCCACCTAGGGCATCCTCAGATCCCACACCCAGACTTTCACTCCGTCTTTATGCATCAGTAAACTTTGATCAATGCTTTCTAATCTGTAGACAAATGGTTCTTAGAGGTTCAAGAGCAACAGCTTTCGGCCCATGATGTATTGAACCAAGATGTCCTGCACCAACACACTTTACCCCACCCCTCTTTTTCACCTTCATTGACATACAATTGACATGTAACATTGTAAGATTTTTAAAGAGTGCAGCCTGATGACTTAATATACATATACATTGTGAAAGGCTTCTCCCCCATTGAGATAATTACAGGTCCATTACCTCACATATTTACCTTTTCTTGTGTTCATGAGAACATTTAAGTACTACTCTCTTAGCAAGTTTCAATTATACAATCCATTGTTATCAACTTTAGTCACCATGTCACCCATTAGATCCTCAGACCTTATTCATCTTATAACTGAAAATTTGTACCTTCTGTTTCAGCCTCTCCCTATTCCCCCCGCCCCCCCCCCCCCCCCGCCTCCTGGCAACCACCTTTTAATTCTGTTTCTAATCAGTTTGAGGTTTTTTGTTGTTGTTTGTTTTTTTAGATTCTGCATATAAGTATACAGTATTTGCCTTTCTCTGTCTGGCTTATTGCACTTAAAATAATGCTCTTCAGTTTCATCCACATTGTCTCAAATGACAGGATTTCCTTTCTTTTAAGGCTGAATTATATCCCATTATATCTATATAATAATATACTATATATGTAATATAAACTATATGATATAATATATAAAATATATATCTGCACATTTTTTGTTCCATTCATCTGTGGGCAGAACATAGGTTATTGCCATACCTTGGCTATTGCAAATAATGCTGCAATGAACATGTACCTCTATCTATTTTTACCTTTATTTCTCCTACTAAAAACATGCTAAATGCAGGGAATTCAGAAATTTTGGAAAAGTGAAAAGCACAAAGTCAAAGAACCACCATGGTCCTATCAATCAGAGGTAATCCCTGGTCATATTTTGTACACAATACTATTAATATACAAAGCCTTAAGCAAATTCATGTTATTTTCTGACTAGTATTATGCTTGGAATGAACTTAATAACCCTCAAAAGATAAATAACTAATTTGTTTTCCCTAATATTTAAGCAATTTCCCAAGAACCATTTAATTATTTCATACATAACATTACTTGTCATATAATAAATAATTATATATATTAAATTTTATTATAATCTTACTATTCTCTTCCATAGACTTATTTTTCTATTACCTAATTTTGAACAATGTGACTTCATAATATGTTCTAATATCTGGTGGTGCAAGATTTACCTAAATATTTTTCTTTTTCAACTTACTTTTATTCATTTCACATGGTTATTCTTCTAGATGAAATATATAAAATATTTTTTTTCAATTTGCAAAACTTCATTCAGAAGACTGATTGGGATTGCATTACATTTATAGATTGACTCAGGGAATAAATAAAAATTTCCCAATCCGTATTCCCATTCCCAAGTTAGATGATCTGTTTTTTTTTCTCCCACTCTCTCTCTCTTTTGTGGTATATAGTATAGTTTTAATATCAATATTTTCCTAGCTTTCTTAAATAAATTATAAGGCACTTAACATGGGGCTATTTTCCTTAATAAAATTTTGAAATACTGCTCATGTTTGAAACCTTGAAAATATTTTAGAGAAAAATATTCTATGAGTTTTAATGTTTATTCTTCATTTATTTATTTATTTAACAATGAGTCACATTCACAGAAAGAGAGAGAAGATGAAAAGGCAAGGGCTATGTACCAGATGAAGGAACAATATAATATCCCAGAAAAACAACTAGATGAAGTGGAGATAGGCGACCTTCCAGAAAAAGAATTCAAAATAATGAAAGTGAAGATGATCCAGGACCTCAGAAAAAGAATGGAGGCAAAGATGGAGAAGATGTAAGAAATGTTTAACAAGGACCTAGAAGAATTAAGGAACAAACAAACAGAGATGAACAATACAATAACTGAAATGAAAACTACACTAGAAGGAATCAATAGCAGAATAACTGAGGCAGAAGAATGGATAAGTGACCTGGAAGAGAGAATGGTGGAATTCACTGCTGCAGAACAGAATAAAGAAAAAAGAATGAAAAGAAATGAATACAGCCTAAGAGACCTCTGGTACAACATTAAACACAACAACATTCACATTATAGGGGGTCCCAGAAGGAGAAGAGAGAGAGAAAGGACCAGAGAAAATATTTGAAGAGATTATAGTCGAAAACTTCCCTAAGATGGGAAAGGAAATAGCCACCCAAGTCCAGGAAGCACAGAGAGTCCTACACAGGATAAACCCAAGGAGAAACATGCCGAGACACATAGTAATCAAACTGGCAACGATTAAAGACAAAGAAAAATTATTGAAAGCAGCAAGGGAAGAGTGACAAATAATGTACAAGGGAACTCCCATAAGGTTAAGTGCTGATTTCTCAGCAGAAACTCTACAAGCCAGAAGGGAGTGGCATGATATACTTAAAGTGATGAAAGGGAAAAACCTACAACCAAGATTACTCTACCCAGCAAAGATCTCATTCAGATTCTTTATAGACAAGCAAAAACTAAGAGAATTCAGCACCACCAAACCAGCTCTACAACAAATGCTAAAGGAACTTCCCAAAGTGGGAAACACAAGACAAGAAAAGGACCTACAAAAACAAACCCAAAACAATTAAGAAAATGGCCATAGGAACATACATATCGATAATTACCTTAAATGTGAATGGATTAAATGCTCCAACCAAAAGACATAGGCTTGCTTGCTGAATGGATACAAAAACAAGACCATCTACATGCTGTCTACAAGAGGCCCACTTCAGACCTAGGGACACATACAGACTGAAAGTGAGGGAATGGAAAAAGATATTCCATGCAACTGGAAATCAAAAGAAAGCTGGAGTAGCAATACTCATATCAGATAAAATGGACTTTAAAATAAAGAATGTTACAAGAGACAAGGAAGGATACTACATAATGATCAAAGGATCAATCCAAAAAGAAGATATAACAATTATAAATATATATGCACCCAACATAGGAGCACCTCAATACATAAGGCAACTGCTAACAGCTATAAAAGAGGAAATCAACTGTAACACAATAATAGTGGGGGACTTTAACACCTCACTTATACCAATGCACAGATCATCCAAAATGAAAATAAATAAGGAAACAGAAGCTTTAAAGGACACGATAGACCAGATAGATTTAATTGAAATTTATAGGACATTCCATCCAGAAACAGATTACAATTTTTTCTCAAGTACACACGGAACATTCTCCAGGATAAATCACATCTTGGGTCACAAATCAAGCCACAGTAAATTTAAGAAAATTGAAATCATATCAAGCAGCTTTTCTGACCACAACGCTATGAGATTAGAAATGAACTACAGATAAAAAAACGTAAAAAACACAAACACATGGAGGCTAAACAATACGTTACTAAATAACAAAGAGATCACTGAAGAAATCAAAGAGGAAATCGAAAAACACCTAGAGAAAAATGACAATACAAACACGACAATCCAAAACCTATGGGATGCAACAAAAGCATTTCTAAGAGGGAAGTTTATAGCTATACAAGCCTACCTCAAGAAACAAGAAAAATCTCAGATAAACTATCTAACCTTACACCTAAAGGAACTAGAGAAAGAAGAACAAACAAAACCCAAAGTTAGCAGAAGGAAAGAAATCATAAAGATCAGAGCAGAAATAAATGAAATAGAAACAAAGAAAACAATAACAAGGACCAATAAAACTAAAAGCTGGTTCTTTGAGAAGATAAACAAAATCGATAAATCATTAGCCAGACTCATCATGAAAAAGAGGGAGAGGACTCAAATCAGTAAAAGTAGAAATGAAAAAGGAAGTTACAACAGACACCACAGAAATACAAAGCATCCTAAGAGACTACTACAAGCAACTCTATGCCAATAAAATGGACAACCTGGAAGAAATGGACAAATTCTTAGAAAGGTATAATCTTCCAAGACTGAACCAGGAAGAAATAGAAAATACGAACAGACCAATCACAAGTAATGAAATTGAAACTATGATTAAAAATCTTCCAACAAAGAAAAGTCCAGGACCAGATGGCTTCACAGGTGAATTCTATCAAACATTTAGAGAAGAGCTAACACCCATCCTTCTCAAACTCTTCCAAAAAATTGGGGAGGAAGGAACACTCCCAAACTCATTCTATAAGGCCACCATCACCCTGACACAAAAACCAAATAAAGATACTACAAAAAAAGAAAATTACAGACCAATATCACTGACGAATATAGAGGCAAAACTCCTCAACAAAATACTAGCAAACAGAATCCAACAACACATTAAAAGGACCATACACCATGATCAAGTGGGATTTATCCCAGGGATGTAAGGATTCTTCAATATACATAAATCAATCAACATGATAAACCATATTAACACACTGAAGAATAAAACCATATGATCATCTCAATAGATACAGAAAAAGCTTTTGACAAAATTCAACACCGATTTATGATAAAAACTCTCCGGAAAGTGGGCATAGAGGGAACTTACCCCAACATAAGAAAGGCCATATATGACAAAACCCACAGCAAACATCATTCTCAATGGTGAAAAACTGAAAGTATGTCCTCTAAGATCAGGAACAAGACAAGGATGTCCACTCTCACCACTATTATTCAACATAGTTTTGGAAGTCTTAGCCATGGCAATCAGAGAAGAAAAAGAAATAAAAGGAATACAAATTGGAAAAGAAGAAGTAAAACTGTCACTGTTTGCAGATGACATGATACTATACATAGAGAATCCTAAAGATGCTACCAGAAAATTACTAGAGCTAATCAATGAATTTGGTAAAGGTGCAGGATACAAAATTAATGCACAGAAATCACTTGCATTCCTATACACTAATGATGAAAAATCTGCAAGTGAAATTAAGGAAATACTCCCATTTACCATTGCAACAAAAAGAATAAAATACCTAGGAATAAACCTAGATAGGGAGACAAAAGACATGTATGCAGAAAACTATAAGACACGGATGAAAGAAATTAAAGATGATACAAACAGATATACCATGTTCTTGGATTGGAAGAATCAATATTGTGAAAATGACTATACTACCCAAAGCAATCTACAGATTCAACGCAATCCCTATCAAACTACCACTGGCATTTTCCACAGAACTAGAACAGAAAATTGCACAATTTGTATGGAAACACAAAAGACCCCGAACAGCCAAAGCAATCTTGAGAAAGAAAAACAGAGCTGAAGGAATCAGACTCCCTGACTTCAGACTATACTACAAAGCTGCAGTAATCAAGGCAATATGGTACTGGCACAAAAACAGAAACATAGATCAATGGAACAAGATAGAAAGCCCAGAGATAAACCCACTCACCTATGGTCAACTAATCTACGACAAAGGAGGCAAGGATATGCAATGGAGAAAAGACAGTCTCTTCAATAAGTGATGCTGGGAAAACTGGACAGCTACATGTAAATGAATGAAATTAGAACACTCCCTAACACCATACACAAAAATAAACTCAGAATGGATTAGAGACCTAAATGTAAGACTGGACACTCTAAAACTCTTAGAGAAAAACATAGGAAGAACACTCTTTGACATAAATCACAGCAAGATCTTTTTTGATCCACCTCCTAGAGTAATGGAAATAAAAACAAAAATAAACAAATGGGAAACTTCAAAGCTTTTGCACAACAAAGGAAACCATAAACAAGACGAAAAGACAATCCTCAGAATGGGAGAAAATATTTGCAAACGAATCAACGGATAAAGGATTAATCTCCAAAATATGTAAACAGCTCATGCAGCTCAATATTAAAAAAACAAATAACCCAATCCAAAAATGGGCAGTAGACATTTCTCCAAAGAAGAGGTACAGATGGTCAAGAAACACATGAAAAGCTGCTCAACATCACTAATTACTAAAGAAATGCAAATCAAAACTACAATGAGGTATCACCTCACACCAGTTAGAATGGGCATCATCAGAAAATCTACAAACAAAAAATGCTGGAGAGGGCGTGGAGAATAGGGAACCCTCTTGCACTGTTGGTGGGAATGTAAATTTATACAGCCACTATGGAGAACAGTATGAAGGTTCCTTAAAAAACTAAAAATAGAATTACCACATGATCCAGCAATCCCACTACTGGGCATATACCCAGAGAAAACCATAATTCAAAAAGACACATGCACCCCAATGTTCACTGCAGCACTATTTACAATAGACCGGTCATGGAAGCAACCTACATGTCCATTGACAGACGAATAGATAAAGAAGATGTGGTACACATATACAATGGAATATTACTCAGACATAAAAAGGAACGAAATTGGGTCATTTGTAGAGACATGGATGGATCTAGAGACTGTTGTACAGAGTGAAGTAAGTCAGAAAGAGAAAAACAAATATTGTATGTTAGCACATATATGTGGAACCTAGAAAAATGGTACAGATGAACCGGTTTGCAAGGAAGAAATTGAGACACAGATGTAGAGAACAGACGTATGGACACCAAGGGGGGAAAGCGGCGGAGGTGGTGGTGGTGTGATAAATTGAGCGATTGGGATTGACATGTATACACTGATGTGTATAAAATTGATGACTAATAAGGACCTGCTGTATAAAAAAATAAATAAAATAAAATTCAAAAATTAAAAATAACAAAACACACAATGAGTGCATTTAGGGTTGTGAATTCTTTCTAAGACTTACTTTGGTTGCATCTCATGAGTTTGAATTTGTAGTGATCTCATTATCTTTATTTTCTAAATTTCCAATATTTGGCTTATTGGATTTTTTTGCATTTGCTATTTCTACTCCAAATTAGAGGGTATAGATGGAGTTTTACAAGAATACACACTATTTAATTTCCACATTAACTCATTAATTTTTAGCAAGAGGTGTCTCCCACCAGACAAACTATTCCTAACAGAAATTCCCCAAAGTCTGTGACATGCACCTTTAAAGTCTGATAGTTTTCTGATCATTTTATTTAGTACTGGGAGAGAGGGTCTGAAGCCTATAAGCAAATCACCATGGTTTCCAAGACTGCTCCTTAGAGGCAACTTTGAACTGTGCCCAATTTGTTTTGACATTGCAACTAGACGCTCATTCTTCAGGTTTCAATCCAACCCTCCCTTCCTTGGGGAGACCTTTCGCATTACTCCCTATGAGGCTCAGTTTCTCCCAACAGTCCCTTCCTTGCACCCTGAATATCTTTTAAAATAATCTTCTTTCCCCTCTAGAGTGTAAGATCCATGAGATCTAGTACTGCATCTGCCTAGTTTGCTACCACATCTCCAGGGCATAGCCTGACACATTGTTGTTAGTGGGCTCTTAGTAAGTATTTGTTATCTGAATCCTGGAGGGCAGGGATCTTGCCATCTCTTGTCTCATTTCCCTCCGTGCAGTTCTAGATGCAGAGCAGATGCCCAATAAATACCACATTTCAGAAAAGTACATGGAATTGATTAGTTTTCCATTTTCCAGTTACTCTAATCTGTTCCAGGGATCCTCAGAAACTGAATTTTTATTTTATTATCTTTAGACTCTATAACTCAACAGCTGGAAAAAAAAAAAAAAAAACTAAAGGTTATTTGACCTCAAACTCTGACAGTAACATGTTGATGCTAATTCAGGCATATAAATAAAAATTTTTAATTCCAAGAAAATTGATCTTCCTTGTTTCCTTGAGTTTGCCTTAATTGTCATAAATATCTTTTTTTTAAGAGTTCTTCTTTATATCTAAACTTACTCCTGTTTGTCTCAATGTCACGAATTTGGTCCTTGATTTCCCCCTAGGTATTTTTAGCTATTTCTGGTATAATTACCAGAGGTTGTGTCTGTCTGACAGACAGAGAGACAGAGAGACAGAAAGACAGACAGTATGCCCACCTTTAAACTCAAGGAACTCCCTCTTTTTCCCTTGGAAAGCTAGAGGCAGATCTTGCAAACAGAATTCTTTGCAAAGGCCATGGGATCAAAGACAGAAACTGCACTACAAAATTGTCTCTTGAAGCCATATCATCTTTCCCCTGGAACTTGCAAAGGCCAAGTAGACAATTGCCTTCATGGCAGGAAAAATTTCTGACTGACTTCCTTACCTCCAATTCTCTTTTTCCCACAGGTCAAATTCAAGCTCACCATTTTATCTAAGGCACTGATTTACAGCTCTGAAGACTCCTGTCGTATCAGACATGATAACTGTCATGGCACAGTGAGCCACAGTCAGCCTCCAACACCTGAGCTTGGATTAGTGATGTTTTGAGTACATGATACTTAGGACTGATAAGTTTTTGGGTTTTTTTTTTTTTTTGTGGTACACAGGCCTCTCACTGTTGTGGCCTCTCCCATTGCGGAGCACAGGCTCCGGACGTGCAGGCCCAGCGGGTCCAGCCACTCCGTGGCATGTGGGATCCAGCCACTCCGTGGCATGTGGGATCCTCCCAGACCGGGGCACGAACCCGCGTCCCCCGCATCGGCGGGCGAACTCTCAACCACTGCGCCACCAGGGAAGCCCCAGGACTGATAAGTTTTGAATGGGAAGAAACATCAGAAAATACCTGGAGCTTAGGATACTCCACTTTAAGGTAGGGCAGGGGGAGACCGACCTAGGTCATCATAAATTATAAGGAAATCAAGTTTTTTGGAACTAAAATGGGGTTCCAAGCAGAGTAAGAGCAGTCAAAGTTGAGACAGAAGGGCCTGGATAAGTCAGCATCTATGAGTGGAAGTTACAAGGAATGACTTCCCACACTCCTAAGGACAAATGCCTTACACAGGGGTAGCTTTCCAAAAGTATATTAAGACATTTCATAAGGTGATGCCTTCCTAGTCCTTGGAGGCCTAGTGACCTAGTGATGGTTCTGTCCTGGAGAGGCCGGCATTAGCTTTGAAAGAGGATGATGCTCTGTGAGGTTCCTCTGACCCAGTATTGTAGAATGACCGTTCACGGTGGCCCAGACTACAGGGTAAGAATACATCCATTTCTCTATCACTCACCTAAACAGAAGGCTTTCAACGGAATCTTTTAAAGTATGTAGTGGTTGAGGATATGGGGATGGGGAAGGGTAAACTGTGACAAAGCGAGAGAGAGGCATGGACATAAAAAAATAAATAAATAAAAATAAATAAATAAAGTATGTAGTGGCCATCCATCAGTCTCTCTCCTAGTACCCATGTCCCCTGTGTCCTTTCCCAACAGCCCATAATTTCCATTGTTTTCCTTAAATTATTACATAATTTTCCTTATGGTTCTGATGAAGTCAAATCCATCCCCAGCTCCAGGGATGGAACATGTGACTCTGCTTGAGATTATCAGGATATTCCATTGCCCAAACCAGCACAATGGTTTTAATGATTCAAACTGACTTTGGTTCCTCCAATCAAGTGAGAGAAGAAGCACGCTGCCCTGGGAACTGTTGGCAGTCAAGTCATCTTGTGATCGTGAGATGAAGCCAAACCTACAGAAGGCAAGGGCTAGAGCTTGGTGATGTCGTTGAGCTGCCAGATCAATCAAGACTGTGTTGAGTCTGTCCAATCTCTGAACATTTGTGAACCAATCAATCAGTTAACCAGCAAATTCCTTTCCTTGGATAAGCCAAGTTGAGTTGGGTTTCTCTCCCTTGCAACTGCACATACTCTATCTGATGAGCATTTCTCTGGTTCCAGGCTCCCATACTAAATCAGTAAATGATTCCTTGACATTTATTCCAGGGTTTGACCAGGATCCTCCCCTCTCCTGAGACCTGGGGTATGAGCTCTCGCTGGTGGTGGCAGGGACCATTCTTTGCACCAAAAAATCCTCCTCTGGGTGGGAGGGAGCCTGGAAATGCAGGCCCAGCATCCGGGAACCAACCTTGTGCTCCTCCCACCGACTCATCTGGCCACCAGCAACCCTGTCATTTCCCTGCCACTGGGCTGGCTCAGACAAAGCTCTAGTTGAAGAGATTACAGACAGATGCTCTGGCACAAATCAGAGACCCCGTGGAAGGAAAGCAGTCAGGTTTTCTCTTAAGCGACAGCCATCATTTTCAGCAGGCAGGGTAATTACAGGTTTGCCCTTCCCAGTGCAAGCTATCTGAAGGTAAAACAATGGTGAGCAGCGTGTGCCTGCTTCAAACAACGGAGGGGAGAGGCGGGAACAGAAGGATTCCATCTCTTTTAATTTATTTTAATAAAGCAGGGGTTTTCCAAAAGGCCAAAGGGTCTCATTTGCCACAATGTGGTTGAGATCTGCCAACAGCTTCCCTATACCTCCTCTTTCCCCATAATTCAATCGGAGCCACAGATGGAAGCACTCAGCCAGCATCTTCCTTTTCTTGGCCCTTTCTGAATCCTTCCTCTCTCACTGCCTCAGCTGGAGAGGAAAGCTCTCACCCTTTAAAAGCAAGCCTTCTCATTCTTGCTTTGCTCCACACCCCTGAGCTCCCGTGAGGCTCACCTCCCTCCAGGTCCTTCCCTGGCCAACACCTGCCCTACAGCCCCTTCTGGATATTCAGAAACAGTGGGACCTCTATATTTGCCTTTATTTTTACTGCACTCACCTGGCCCTCCAGCTGAGCAGACAGTCCCATGAGGGCCATGCCCTGATCTTCTCTTCTCCGGAGACCCAGGGGCCATCCCAGCAGCTGGTGGATATGTAAGAGGGAGTGAGCAGCCTCTGAGTTATATCTGAGGAAGATATGTTCTTAGAATGACCAGAAAAAGAAGACAGAACAATCCTGAACAGACTAAGAGACTACCATTGCCATGCTTTCCAGCCAGTAATAAAACTCCCCCTTCTGAGCTCTGAAACACGCTCACCACCCCAGGTGCTGACCCCCAGACCAGCCCCACCCTCCCCCTTGGTCCCAGCCAATGCTCCAGACGTCTGGAACTTTCTTCAAGAGATTTCTTCTCCTATTCTTTCACCACAAGTTGCCTCCAAATTTCAAAGCCCAGAAACACAAATACCACCTTATCAGCTTTTCCTGAAGAGCAGAAATAGCAAGAATTTAGTAAAAGCAGTATGCCTCTGGGAGGGGATTTGGGACCATTTCTAGCAAATGGATGGTTCATTTTTCTACCTGGGGCTGTGGAAAATGAGTTCCCAAGTAAGCCAATCTCTGTTGTCACTTGGAGGCAGGGTCCTTCACCTTGCTCCCCTCATCACCAGAGAAGCGGGCAGCCCTGCCCCTCCTTTCTTCTGTCGGCGCTCTCCCTAAGATTTCTTACTCCCTCCAGACAACTGCAGGGAGAGGTGCAGCCCACAGAGGCTGTGCAGCTCCCTCCCCTCTTTGGACTGTGAGTGCATGTCCTGGGGATGGCCTCTCTGCAGGCTGTGCCTCCTGACTCCAGGCCAGCGACCTTCTCCATACCCAGCAGCCCTCTTGCCCGCTCCCTCATATGCGCCTGCTGCTTGTTTGGGGCTGAGAATGTTGACAACTGATCTCCTTCATGAAGACCTCTCTTCCTTCCAGTGCCTTCCTCCATAAAATGCTGGGCCATGTTCTAGAACCTGGCAGTGTGTGCAGGCTTGATTGGATTTGAGGAAAGGAGCTTCCCTTCTCCAGGGCTGCATCCAGAGCCACCCTCTCTAGCCGCCACCCATCTCTCGTCTCAGTCCTCCTTCCTCATCCTCTCTCCCCTGAACTGATGTGAAGGACCTTCTCTAGAAGGGCCTTGAGCTGGAGGTACCCCCCCAGCAGGCTGCCATGCCTGCCTCTCCCCATTCATGGATCCTGGACCATTGCCTTGGACTTTGGCTGAAATGTCTATCTCTGAAGATCTCAGACACCCAGCTTGTTTCCCACCATCTTCCATATGGGCAGGAAATACCACCATGAGCCATCCAAACTGGACCCATTTTGAAGAATCAAAAGGAGGGTCCAAGTAAGTGTCACTGCACAACCTAGTTTTGAGAAGCATCCTGCTATGAAGGGGTCAAGTCCTGGCATAATGCTGCATAGGCCTTTCTGAGGCAACCAAAGACCTAGAGCAGATACTACGTAAAAACAATGGGCCATCACAGAGAGGGAGTCTGGGTGCTAGAGATTTCAGACACTTGAAATTCATCTATCCTAGGCATTTCTTCCTCTGTGCTTAAACACACTCGTGCTAGAGAGGAAATTGAGTCCATATGCATGGATTCTTTTAAACCTCAAGCAGCCACATGTTTTCTGGATCCGTTTAATTGTCCATGAAACCCCAGAGTCGTCTGCAACATGGAGGGCACCCAGAGGAACCCCATCTCTATCATTGCCACAGACCACACCCTGCCAGAGGCAGCCACATCCCTGGGCACTGTGGGTGGCTGGGCAGAGGGGGCTGCGCCAGGACCTACTGTTAGCATTGTCAGTTCACATGTGTATCCTGCTGACAACTGGTCCAAAATGGGAAGGGCAATCACAGGCTGCCCTGACTTCTTCCAGACTTTGTTTCTGAAGGCAAGACTACTGTAAATGTCTGGACTAAGATTCTGAAGACCTGGTGTTGTTCCAGCTGTGAGAGGTCAGACAAGCCACTCAACCCCCCTAATCTCAGCTTCTTCCTCCCTCAAACAGGGCTAATGACACCCGCCTCATCCACTTCTGCAGCATGTTGAAATGAGGATTAGGAAAGGGAGAAGAGACACTTCTATCCACACTCAAGCCTTACTTTCCTTCGCCTTAAGTCCTGTAGTGGAGAGAGCAGGACTTGGTTTGGGGTACAGGAACCACCAGCAGTGTGCATTCATTGCCCTGCAGTTTACACACTGCTTTCATCTGGATTATCTGGATTACTTTTTACAACACTCAAGGGAAGACAGGTGTTATTATGACGCCCATCGAGGACACCCCCAAGTCCCATGGAGACGCGGCGATTTGTTCGGGACCCTACATCCCATGAAGTATCAAGGCTGCCCCCAAAGCCAGCCGTGTAGCCCTAGCCTTTCCACTTTACCACTGGGTTTCTCTGTCAGTCAGCACAACACAAAGCCCTCCTCAGAGATAGTTGATGCTCGGGTGGTGCTGGTGATGGTACCTCTGCCACAGCAGCTCAGTCGCCCACCCCCTCTCACTGTTGCAGACCATGCTGTGGTCGAGAGCTGTGCTCCCATCACTTCTAGGAAGGCATGAGCAGTCCACCTGAGGTTTTGAGATCACCTCAGATCTTGGCTTTAATGGAAGCAGGTGTCTGGTCCAGTGATGGGGGTCCCTCAGGCCAGCCCATTACCAGCCTATGATCAGCAGGCTGATGTGAGCCAGGCCTTTACTGTAAGGGTCACATATGACAAATGCCACGCACTAACCACAGAAACACATATTTAAGCAAAAACTCATGGGCTTAACCAGACAAGTGGTAGGGACATCAGGTCTGACTTGATTCGGGACTGAAAAAAAGCCACTAGTTCTAACTCCCTTATCATGTCCCTCGTTATCACAAGATGCCTGTAGTTTCTTCCACTTCTGCATGCACTGATTCACATCTCAAAAAAAGAGCATCTGCTTTTCCCCTGGAAGCCCCGACACAGACCCTACTTGTCCACTTGAGCCAAGTGACTATCTTGAACCAATCCATGTGCTCTGGGGGGGAGTGTGCTGAGGTGATTGGCTTCAGCTTAAGTCACGTACTCCATCTGTGGGTGGGACCAGACTGAGGGAGGATCAAACCATTCAAGCATATGGGCTGAGAGTGACAGAGGGAGAGTTCTCCAAGGGAAATTAAGATGTGATAACTAACAGACAAGCAAATGAAGCCAGGCATCCGAAAACCCAAATATCCACCTGAGGCACAAGGGAAATCTCATTCTTTCTCTAATGCAGTAGTTGGTGAACTTGTCCTGCAAATGGCCAGAGAGAAAATATTTTAGTCTTTGCCGGCCATAAGGTCTCTGTCGAAACTACTCAACTCTGCCATGGTGCTGTGGAATCAGCTAGACAACACATAGATGGATGAGTGTGGCTGTGTTCCAACAGAACTTAATATTTAGGGACACTAAAATTTGAATGTTGTATAATTTTCACGTGTCACAAAATATTATTCTCCTTTTGAGTTTTTCAACCTTTTAAAAAATTTAAAAACTATTCTTCACGGGCTTCCCTGGTGGCGCAGTGGTTGAGAGTCCGCCTGCCGATGCAGGGGACACGGGTTCGTGCCCCGGTCCGGGAAGATCCCACATGCCGCAGAGCAGCTGGGTCCGTGAGCCATGGCCGCTGAGCCTGCGCGTCCGAAGCCTGTGTTCCGCAACGGGAGAGGCCACAACAGTGAGAGGCCCGCGTACCACCCAAAAAAAAAAAAAAAAAGTCATGAGGTCCAGGTAAAATCCTGCATCTAGGGAGCACGAATAAGACAGAACTTGAAGAAATCATTGGAACAAAGTGAAAGTTAGCAATTTACCTATATCCTCTCCCACACTAATTTACACAGAGAAGTCTATTAATCATTCTGTGTGCAGAAAGGAAATCGCATTCTCAGCATAAACATAAATTATCAGCCTAAAACTCAAATTCCTTCCAAGGGATGGGGCAGGCTAAAAGTTTTGAATAGCTCAAATAGAACAAATGGATGAGAGGAGATAATGCATCTTTTGAAATACAAACCTGAAAAGATGCTATGCTCAATTACACTGACAAAAGATTTGGGATCCAGCAATATCCTCCGTGGAATTCGGCAGCTAAACAGGAACGCTAAATCACAGACTCTAACTTAAGCAAGAGTAATCTCGCATAAGCCACATTACATGTGCCTCCACTGGGAGTTTGAATCTGCTCTGATGTTTACAAAATGCTTTTCTCCATCTCTGTTGGAAGGTGAGCTTGTCTGCTAAGACCCTTGCACCTCCAAGTTCCCAAAATGAGACTGGGGTGCTTTGGAAAGAAAACAGAGTCAAGGAGGGTCATGAGGAGGACGGAGGTGTTAAAGGGTGGAGTCAGGACTCTTCAGAGAGAGGAGTTTCAGTTCCAAGTAGCAGTGATGGAGAAAGAAGATGCCGGGAAGGAAAATGAGGGGATTTGGTGACCAGGAAGAGAAAGAACTGGCATGTGGCTGGAGGTCCACGGTGTCACCCTAGGCACAGGCGAGGAGAACCATGACGCTGCCACCCCCCACCTGACCCCTGCTCTCAGCTCCTGAAGTTAGAACAGGCCCTGTGAATCTCTAACTCGTCCTCCCCAGCCAGCCTCTGGGTCCCAGAAGGGGAAGGGATGACCTCACGTGCTTCCCCACCGTCTGCAGTGCAGCTGCTGCATGGTAGGTATTCGTTTAACACCCAAGCAGCAACATCCAGAGACGGGTGTGTGTTAGGTCACCAGAAGAATAGAAAAGAAAGGTTAGACCTTGGAAAACAAGAGCGGCCACATGTTTCCAGAAGGCAGGCTGAGAGTCTACGTGATTTATTGGTCGCTGCCATGACAAGTGTGAAAGGCCAACCCTCGGAATTTGTACCTCAGGTATCCTGAGAGGGAGACAGATGAGCTAAAGGAAAGAAAAAAAGGTGTGGGGCGGACTCTAGAGAAACAACCGTGATCTGTGCAGCGTCCAAGGGCAAAATCGGGACTTACAGATGAAAGGCACGGGGAGGCTGGTTTGAGCAGCAGGTGGGGTGTTCTGGAGTGTCAGGGGCGACATGTGGACGATGGAGCTTCCCGCCATGGAAGCTGGTTGTACAGCAGTAAGAGAATTGTCCCCAAAAATATTACCTGGGAAGCAGTTAAACTAAAGGTCTAAATTACTTTCACCTTTAGCCATTTTGCCATCTCCAGATTTGAAGGAAGTGAGAAACGGAGCCAGGAGGCAGAGAGAGATGCTTAGACTTCATGGCTGCTTGAGCTGGATTGGAGAATAAGCCTTGACCTTCAGCTGAAGTTGGACTTCCTCATTCTCCCCCAGCTCCAGCCCGGACTTAGGGCCCAGGTGTGGGGCAGACAGATACGCAGCCAGCGGCAATGGTGGTAGTGACCTGCCCTACATGCCATGGGACACAGGGCCCAGGAACCTCAGGGACGAGCTTCTTCCTGCTTCCGGAAGGCAGGTAGGTCATGCCTGGGTGTACTCTCCACTGGGTCACACAAGGAGAAGTATCTGACTTTCAGAGACATCCCGTGGGAGGGCAGTCAGACAGCCCTGGAAAGGGCACTGGGAACTTGGGGGACCGGAGGGGTGCTGGCCTTCCATCCAACATGAACTTTGGGGGCACCGCAGGAAACCGGACCCGTGCTTTCGGGAGGCCTGGTCCTTGGGGTTTCCGGGGAAGGTGCTAGCCTCTAGGTCCTGGAACAGAGGACACATGACAAACAGCTCTTCAGCCATCTGCTGAGGAAATACCAGGGTAAATTAAAACGAGAGTGGATTTGTGACTTCTGTCTTTTCCAAAAAGATAGTGTTGGCAGGTTTATGAGAAAACCATTCCCAAACACCTTGAATTTATATGGCACGCTTATTTCAAAAGCTCTTCCACATCTGTTAGCTCTTTGAAGCCCCTGGAGGCAGGTAGGGCAGGGGGAGAGCTGGGTGGGGGAACGAGCCCCAGAGAGCTTGGACCTCGGGGACCCCTGGGGAGAGGCTGGAGTGGCCCGTGGTGCCCTGACCCTCCACACAGGCCCAAAGGGCTTCTCCTCCTCCCAGAGCTCTGGCTCAGGGCCACATGTCATAAGGCTGGAAGCAAAGTGACCACTTAAGAGCTGGGCGGCCAAGTGCACGTCAGCCCTGGGAGCGCCCCTTTCTCACACATGCCGCCCTGCACCCCTGAAAATTAGCCAAGTCTTGGAGGTAAAGGAATAATGGCTCTTCAGACAAACAAACAGAGGCTGATTGACAAGGAGGCCCCTCATAATCAGTGCTGCAGTAAACTATACTAATTATGGTGTCAATTGGTAACATTATAAAGGTTGAAGCTACATAATGAAAAAACAGCATACACACAGGCAGAGCGAGTTCAGCAAATGTAATTACAGGGTGACATTATTGGCAAATAGTATTTTATGAGGGATTAAGAGGGATGTGACATAAACACATTCCTAAACTTACGAGCTGCTCAGGGGTGGGAGGACCTGAAACTGGCCAAAGGTTCACCCCCGGCCACTACAATTTAGTTAGCTGAGCGCTTCAGGGAGCCCCTGAGGTCTTCTGGGCATCCCCCAAAAGAGATGTTGTTAGGCAGGGATCACCGCTCTCATGCTCTAATTCCTTGTAGGCTACACAATATCCTTGCTCCTGGCCTGTCCCAAGCTCTTTAGTCCTCAAATCCTAAGATCTACGACTGTCCAAGCCGGAAGGCACCATAGATGCTTTACAGCAAGTGTGCTGTGGGATGAGCGCCTGCCCATCCATTGTAACAATATTATCCATGTTCAACATTATCCATGGAGCTCAAGCCAAGGTCTCTGTTGTCCCTGTGTTCCCATTCTATGGAAAACCAAAGAAAACTAATAAAGCAAATCAATAAAGCTATTCCAGATTCAGAATGATACCAGGTGCTCTGATAAAAACTGAATGGAGTGATGTGATAACAGGTGGATGGGAGGGAGTGGAGAGACAGGCTTCCTCCTAGATGGAAGGTCTAGGAGGGCTTCTTGAGGACAGGACACATGACCTCAGTCCTAGGAGCTGAGACCCATAGAAGGAGAGGAAAACTGATCTTCCAAAGATGCCAGCTCCTTACTGGCAGAAAAAGGGAGGAACGCAGGTGCCCTCACTCGAAGCCCGGGGTCTTTCTGTTGCGTCAGGCACTCCCAGCCAGGATGTGGGCCAGAATGGGAAGGGACACCGTCAGCCCTAAGGATCTGTGGGGACGCTGTGTTCTGAAGATTGAAGGGGCATGAGGGATCACGTAATTCAAAGTCCCTAAAACACTGGAGAATCACATGTGCTGCGTGTGTGATAAAGGAGCTTCCCCCCAGCTCTGGTTGTCTATTGCTACACAGCAAACCACCCCAAACTGAACAGCAATATCTCATTATTTTTCCTATTTCTATGTGTTAACTAGACAGTTCCAGCTCCCAGTCTCTTCTGTGGTTACAGTCAGGTGATGGGGCTGGAGTCATCCAAAGGTCTCTTCACTCATGTGACTGGTGCCTGGGCCAGAATGACTGGAGAGTTGGGAGCTGGCTAGGCACCCCTCCCTATGGCCCCCCCCTACACAGCTAGGTTGGGCTTCCTCACAGCATGACAGTCTCAGGACATGAGGGCTTCTTCCATGGATCCTGGCTTCCTCCAGGGTAAGTGTTATAAATGGACTAGGCAGCAGCTACAAGTTTCTCAGGACCTAGCAATGAAGAGACAGAGCATCCTTTCTGCCACACTCTATTGATGAAGAAAGTCACTAAAGCCATCCCAGACTCAAGGAGAGGGAAATTAGACTCCAGCTTTCAATGGGAGGAATAGCAAAGAATTTGTAGCAGTCTTTAATCTACCATACACCCTCTGCATTAAAAATACACAGCCTCTATTAAAGTCCTGCTTAGCCTCTTGACAACTTAATAAACGTGCCATTCACACTCAGATTGCCTTCACTTTCCCCCAATTATTCAAAGAATTAGTCTATATTTATTGAGGGCCTTCCAAGTAAAAATGCATCACGCTTGGTACCATGTGCCATACACCATACACAATGTACAACGTACTGTGCTTTTTTTGCAGGAGCTTACACTCTAGATAAAGTGCCACATACTTCAATTTGTAATAGCTGAACTTATTTTTAAAGTGAAATTTGACATAGAGGTCCAGTATATCAAACAGATCAAGGTGGGACTATTTTGGGTGAGGTGAGAGCCACAGGGCACCTCTGATGAAGCCTGTGCTCAGAGAATCACAATGTGTGTGCCATTGCTAGAGATGGTGAAAGGAAATTAGGGAGTGAAACGTCTCTTCTCCATATAAGAAGCTTTCCTGATGAAAACATATGGACCCAGCCTTACGGGAGAGCTTGTGTGTGTGTGTGTGTGTGTGTGTGTGTGTGTGTGTGTGTGTATATATATATTCATTTTTTAATTTTTTAAAATTGTAAATCTATGCCAAACTGGCTTAAACAGAAAGAACACAAGAACAAGTAAGTCCTAGGGTGTCTTGTTTCAGGTAGGGCTGGATCCAGGGGCTCATGCAACATCATATACTACTTAACATGTAATATACTAACTAACACAGGACTGGGTCTCTCCAGTCATCATCTGTTCTAGCTTCACTCTCAGGGACACCTTCTCTATGTCTTTGGGAGGACAAGGTGGCCACCAACAGTTCCAGCCTTACTTCTACTGTTGGGCACTTTCCTCAGGCTATTTCCACTAATTCCAGCTCTGATTGGCCTCGCCTGGGTTCTGTGCTTAAACCCACACAATCTGAACGGTCAGTGGATGATGTCCTGCTCTGACTGTTGAAGTTTAAGGCGACATATGCATGCTTGAGCCACAAGTGAGCTGGGGAGGTCACTGGTACTGAGAGTGAAGGAATAAGAATTAGATTCTCTTGCCAGTAGAAGGCAGCCAGGTAGCTGGGCAGGCAAACACACCTGCACAGAAAGGGACAGCAAAGAACTAAGAGGCAGGAGGGCAAGAGGCCAGGTCTGGAAGAGCTGGGCATTCCCTGGTCCCTCCCCACAAGGTGAGAGGAGTGGTCAGCTCTCTTGACCCTATGTCTCTGGGAGGAGGTTTAAAATCAGTGATCAGGACCCCACTTTGGACCCTGGCTCTGGCTCTGCTCTCAGCTCTGTGCCGGGCACCAAGAAGTCCTCTGAGCTTGGGGAATACCCAGAAATGTTCCAGAAAGCCTTTCAGCAGGTGCTTTGGCCTGAAATGCAGCCAGGGACAGGGAAACACAAGTGCCATACAGTATCATGAAACATTGCCATTAAGTTTAATGCCTTTGTAACAAAGAATGCCACATTTATTATCACGAATAAATCCGTGGATTTAACACCCATCATGCTTTAGACTTTATTTTTCCATATAAAATAAATATGGCTAGAGTATAAGATTATGACTGCACCATTATTTTCTAAAACTATTTAATTTAAGCTCAGTCTAACTGCCTCATGCTCTGAACCTGGGCACCCTATCCTGGGGGAATGCTCGCCCCACTGAGTGAAGCAGACAACAAGGTTTCCTGAGTGCTGCACAGGAAACGTCTGGGTTTCATCACTGTTTAACGAATTGTTGCACTCTTTATAGGATAAACAATAAATTGCACATGATTTATCATATTACCCAATAAATCATGTGACAAATCATTAGGCAGAGTGATAAAATCAAGTGTCTTAGAAATATGTTAATCTATGATGCCAATGTGTAAACTAAACAGTTGCTTAAAAACCCTATTTACTAATCATTTTTACATAAAGGAAGATTAACGATTATGTAGATTAAATGTGTACTTATCCTATAAACAGCAGACAGCCATGTGCCCAATTGGCCTTCTCTTTTTAGCAAAGCCCCCCAAAAGCCTCCCTTTGTAGCACGGTTCCTTCTGCCTCCCTCCTCCCTGAATGCGCCTTGATGGGGAAAGGACGCTGAAGAAGCGAGGGCCAGAGAAAGAAGTGGTTAATGAAAAGCGTGTCACCGAGGGGCCTGGCGGAGGGGCTGTTCTCACCGTAAATTCTGTAATACGCTAATTAACACTTTCATTAGGGCTCAGAGACAGGTTCCAATGCTGCTTGCTTCTCCAGCCTGCCTTCGACCCGGCGCTTTTTCTCGTTGGTGACAACTATGTTTATAGCTTATCTGCCCATCGAGCTGGCTGGCACATCGAATTACCCTCAAGAGAACACGGGCATCATGTCACATTTACGTACCCGATATCATACGTGACGAGCTGTGCCACCGCCAAGGCCTTGAATGCACGTCCTGCAGACGGCCAGCCCACGGAATGCATAGGCAGATATTAAGCTAAATCTTTTTGGAGTCAAGCTTGTTTCACATCAGTTACACAAACATATTGGTTCCTTTAAAAGAACAAATGCTTTGTGAGTAAGGGAAGGACTCCAGGACTCAAACCTGAGAAATCATTCCACGCATCAACTCAGCCCTTCTTTCCTAAGGTTGTTTCTTAGGGGAAGAAGGGGAGAGGTCATTTGGCTTCTAGAATATGAGTTTTGAACCACATTCATTATAAACTATGGACTTTACCAGGCAGTGTAAAGGGAGAGAAAGGGAAGGCCCTGGAGAGGGTAACTAGGAAGACAATGGGAATATCAGAGAAGATATTCGTTTTCCTCTCTTGCATGAAAACGCTGCTAATCTTCTCAAGAGTCCCTCCGATTTTGGATTTCCTCAGTATTACAAATCAAACCCTGAAGCTGATCTTGCAGTGCAGAGAGAACTGAAGCCATCTCAGACGTATTCGAAGACTCCCCTTCTATTTTACATGAAGCCCATGTTAAATTGCTTGAGGAAATGCTAATAGCCAAGGTTTGGGAACCATCATTCCTGGTACCTTGCGAAGTGGCTGTTGAGAGATTGGGAAAATGTTGGGAGATAAGCAGGGTGTCAAGGATTACACCGCATTATCATTCTCCAGAAAAGCTCTAAAGAATGAAACGGATACATTTTACTGACTTCAATTTCCGTGACCTACTGGGAAAATATTGCCTCCAAGGCAGAAATCCAAGAAATGAGTTTTCACTCCTGGTCTTTAGCCCTTCCCAAGAGACAGGACATTAGGAGTTCAGAGAGGAATGTCGTAGGAGTTCCAAGTCCCTGTATAACCCCAGGTGCCTGACTTCTCCCCCATGCTGCCCCTGAGAAGCCTCTGTGGCAAAGTGGAGACAACTTTTAGAGGAACTGACCCCAACTGCCAAGATAAAACAAGAAAAGGTTCAAAGTAATTTATATTTCTAAATGCCCAGAAAAGAAATAGACTAAGTGACAACAAAATTCTCATCCTATTTTCCCTTCTTCTTGTCCAACCCACCTCAAAATCCACCCTGATTCACATTTCAAAATACTGCCTACATCAGTCAGCCTAAGTTGAGTTTTGCTTCAGTGACATAATAGCTCAAAATCTCAGAAGCTTAAAATGAAATTTTATTTCTTGCTCTTGCAATGCCACTGTAGGCCCAGGGAACTCTCTGAAATAGGTATCCTCCCTGTAATGGTGCAGCAAGAGAATCTGCTTTCGTCTCGTGTTACCTCCATAGAATTACATGCTTTCGTAATCACTGAGGAAGAAAGCATGTTCTAGCAAGGACTAATTCTTACATGCTTTCACCAGAATTGACACATCAATTTTTTTTTTTTTTTGCCAGAATTAATCACATGGTCCTTCCTAACTTCAGGGATGAGGAATTATCATTCTCCACATGCCAGAGGTAGGAAAAAAGTAGATATTGGTGAACATTCGTAATGTTGATCTCACAACCCACTTCCCAAAGCACCCTTGTCTGCAGTCACACCTACAAAAGTCAAAAAGCAGAGAGCCCTATTAGTAGGGATCATTTCCCAGTATCTTGCTGCTACAGTCTGGATACTACAGCCTCAGAACTGTGGTAAATATACTCCATTAGGGATGGGAAGATGCACAATTTTGTGCATCTTTTTGTACTGCTCAACTCTGCAAAGAGGCAATGTACTCTAATGATCAAGATTCTGGGGTCAGACAGCTTGCACTTGAATCCCAACTCTGATACTTATTACCACTATGACCTTGGAAAAGTTAATTTCTCCTTACCTCAGTTTTCTAATCTGCAATGTGGAGCTAGTAATAGTGCTTGACTCATGGGTTTGTGTGAAGATGAATTGCATTAATTCCTATGAAGCCCTGGTACTGAGTGAGTGCTATAGAAATGTTTTCTGTGACTGTGATGCTTTACAGTCTGCAAGGGGTACTCATGACCATTGGCCCACTTGGTCATTATAATTTATCTAAGGAACAAGCTCGCCCCATCTCCTGCATCTTCCTCCCAATCCCAGACAGAGCCCAGAGACAAGAGAAGGATGTTGATTTGTTTAAAGCCTGAAGAAGGACATTAGAAACTAAATTTGGGGAAAACAAATGGCTCTGCATATGAAAATGAGACGATTTTGAAGGAATGTGGCAGAAACAGTCATACCTGCCTAATTGTCCGTATGCCCCCTATGTTTCTCAACCCCCTTGTATATTGAGTGGCCTCATAGCTAACTAAAACCAATGAGTTGTGAGCAGAAGGAACATAGCAACCTCTGGGGCACAAGACTTGGTTGCTGCACTCTCCTCTCCCATCACAAAAACTGGGGAGATCCCATGTTAAGAAGGTGAAGCCTGGATTGCTGAGTTATACCTAGAAGAAGGCCATCCTGAAGACCTACAGTGGAATTGCATTTGTGAGCACTTTTGTTGAGTTAATCCATGATATTTTGGAGCTTTTTGTTACTATAGCATATCCTAGCCTAACCTAATACAAAGGGGATTTGTTCCTGAAAGAAAACAGCAAAGAACAGAGATGTTCTTCTTCTGGCCAAGCCAACTGGGGTGGCTGGAAGTCTCTTAAGAAAAATAAATAATTTATAAAATGTTTAAGCTGTTTTGCATTGCTTTGATGTTAATGTCCTTTATCTCTCCTTTTCTGTTTATATTTCATTCTGTTTTGTGTTTTATTTTGTAAGTTTTTGCACAGGGACAACAATTAAAGAAACAGACAACTCTGCATTTAACACCAGAAGACAACAGCATGGAATCCTGAGGTAGAAAGTTGGTGCTACACATGCTTATGATAATGTAATAATACATTCTCTCCAGATAGCTTAGAGGTACACAAAGCTTTCCGTAGGTTATTCAAATCAATAATAGTCACTCTGATTATATCTTACAAGGTAGACTGACCCTAGATCATAAACACCTGAGTAACAGATGAACAGTATTTAATATCATCTCACATTTACAGATGAAAGAAAAACAAACAAGATCCCAACAGACCAAGTAGTTTTCCCAAAGTCACACAGAAAAGAACGGGGTGAACTTGGGTCCAAAACTCAGATCTTTTGCACCTAATTCAATAAAATGCTCTAGTATACATATGTTGGCCATTCTCAGTAGACTCAAGGTCAACGATGATCACCATGTTGCTAAATCCAAAGGTAAATTCTCAGCCCTTATGGGTTTGACATATCTGCAGCCTTTGGTGCAATTGATTATTCCCTCTTCTTTAGAAAATTTTCTTCATTTGGCTTCCAGGACACAACGCTCTTTGTTTTCCTCCTACATTACTGGTTGCAACTTTTCAGTCTCCTTTGCTGAGTCCTCCTGCTTTTCTCAATCTCAGTGGGAAGGTGCTTCAAAGTTCAGTCCTTGGACCCTTTTTCTCACCTCTGTGTATTCACTCCATTGATGAGTACATCTAGTTTCACAGCTTTAAATTCCATCTGTATGCTGATAAACTCAACAAATTTATAACTCCAGCCAGGACCTCTCCCTTGAACTTCAGACCCATATATCCAACCACTTACCTGGGATGACATTTGCCTGTCTAATGGGCATTCACACATTTAATGTACCCCAGACTGAGCTCTAATCTTCATCTCTCATCCAACCTACTCCTGCACAGGTTTCTATATCTCAGTCAACTGCACTTCAATCCTTACTTTACCCAGCCCCCAAATTTGGAAACACCCCAACTACTCTCTTTCTCTCTCACCCACATCCAGCCTAGTAGTCAACCCTGATGGCCCTTCAGCAGCTCTAAAGAGCATGGCAGCAGCCATTGTGACCTAAAAATTATCCTTGCTCATCTGTATTCTTGTGTTAGCCTCTTCATTGGTCTCCCTGAGTCACCCTCTTCAAGTCTTTGCTCAAATGTCACCTTCAATGTGAAGCTTTCCTTAACCACCAAATTTTAAACTGATCAACCCCCTTTCCGCTGACACTCCATAGGTCCCTTGCTCCAGAACTTAGAATATTTTATCATGTTGCACAGCTTATTTAACTGTTTAAGTGTATTCCATCTCCCTCCTGCTAGAATGTGAGCTCTAGAAGGGATTTTTTTTAAACTACATCACCACGGCACAGAGAAGATGCTCCATAACATTTTGTTGAATGAGTGAATAGACAACCCTCAAGTATTCCCCAGCCTGACACCCCTAACCCTCTACTCTCAACGTCTAGTTACTATCTGGTTGTTGAATTTCTTCGTTTTCCTCACCCCTCAGATGTTTCACCTGATGTCCTGTGAGACAGTGTGCCTGGCTACTATGTTCCCTCCTTTGCTTCTTTTTTTTTTTAAATAAATGATTTTTTATTTAAGCCACTGAGGTTTTTTTGTTTGTTTGCTTTGTTTTATTTATTTATATATATATTTTTTGGCTGCATTGGGTCTTTGTTGCTGCACGTGGGCTTTCTCTTATTGTGTTGAGTGGGGGCAACACTTCGTTGTGGTGTGCGGGCTTCTCATTGCGGTGGCTTCTCTTTGCGGAGCACGGGCTCTGGGCACATGGGCTTCAGTAGTTGTGGCGCATGGGCTTAGTTGCTCCACAGCGTGTGGGATCTTCCCAGACCAGGGATTGAACCCATGTCCCCTGCATTGGCAGGCAGAGTCTTAACCACTGCACCACCAGGGAAGTCCCTTCCTTTGCTTCTTAAACAGCCTTCCAGGTTCCTGTGGCAACAAAAAGAAAAAAATTTTGCCCCTCTCACCAGGATCATCCTCTGCTTCTCTGAAATGGATTGGAAACCTCATGGTCCAGCTAATTGTTTTCCTTTGTCATGACATTTCTCGTGAATATGCCAACCCCTATTGACCTCCCCCATTTCTGAACGATTTGGAGGCATGTTTGATAGTAATAATAAATATTTACATGATTAAATGTTGTAACAATAATATTAAGGAGATATTATTCATACCCATTTTACCCACAAGGAGGCCCAGAGAAGTTAGACTACTTATCCAAGTTACAAAGAGTAAAAATTCAAATGCAGGCAGGTCTAAATTCAAATCTTGTGTCCTGAAGTCTGTCACACTTAACTGTGAGAACCAAAGTTAAATTCTTGGCCCTTTCTAATTATTTCCTGAAGGTGAGACCCAAGTTCCCTAGTGGCTCAAGTACAAGAACTGTCCTACTCCTGGTCTGTTAATCTGAAACCTCTATGGGGCCCAGCACATTCATGGCTTAATGGAGACTTCTTGCCAAATTCACCAGATTTGGTGACTTTTGCTTGGGTAGGAGAGGAAACAGGACAACTTTCAGATCCATTACACAAAGAAAGAACACCCTGGTGGGAAAGTGCCCCATGAGGGAGCCAGGCAATAAGCCTCTTGCTCTCTTCCCATCCTGCTTCACTCCTGCACTGGGCGGAAAACAAAATGGCACAGAGCTGTTCATTACTATAGGAAGAGAAAAGATAGGTATGCTTGCTCATTTTCCAACCAAATGATTTTCTGCTCCTTAAGTGACCTTTTCAGGCATTATTATGAGGGTCTCAGACACCTCTGGAATCAGCTGATACAAATTCATCCATCCACCTACCACCCACTGACCAATGTTTGTTTATTGATGCCTACCTGCGTACTCAATCCCAGGGGAGATACAAAATTTCTTCTTTGTGTTACCAGATTACAAATAAGCTGGTGCAAGTGACAAGTCAGAGAGCAAGATAAGTTACTGTCTCCATGCACTGTGCTTTACAGTTTATAAAGCGTGTTCTCATACATCTTATCTTAACTTTAACATCTCCTGGCTGCAGACACTGTATCAATGAAGAGCTCGGTCCAAGATCATAGAGTAAGTATGCAGATATTCAAAGTTCAAACCCAGTTTTCAGACTCTAAGTCCAGTGCTCTTTGCACCAATCCAATTACATGGATCCAATTACACACCAGCCAATTACATCCTAATCCCTACCTAAGTGATAGAAAATAGGTGGAGTCTGCTCTGATCTCCTTCATGAAAGCCGACACTCAACCACAAGCTGGGAATGCTCTTACTTATCACTGAGGGCTGCCACCTTGCCTTGGACATGGTTGTAATCCCTAGAAGACAGAGAAAACTCCTGTAAGGAGCAATGCTCAGCAATACTCTCCCTTAGCCACAAAGTCTTCCCCAGCTGCTCCAGCCACACACACCTGACTCCTCTCCAAACCAAGTACAAATTTAGTGCTCAATAACCATGTGCTGGTTGAGGGAATATGGACCAAGTGTGACTGTGGGCTACAGCATCTCTTACGGTCATGATCTCTATCCAAACTTCTTCCCTTTATGATCTCATCCCTCCTCTTGACTGTGGGACACAGGCCAGCCTTTGGAATAAGAGGTGGTTCTGGCATGTTTGTGTCTATGGGCATTCGATGTCTTTCAGTGGCCAGGAGAATCAACCACAGACTCTTCAAACATAACTTCCAACTTTGCTTCTCTAATTTCCAACTTCGTGATAAAATGGAAAATCCTACACCCCCTTGCTGGCCAGAGTGCCAGCCCTTCCACCCCGAAACCATCTCTCCGTCCTTGATGTCAACTGTCAACATCTCAAACCAGGGCTTGGGACTTTGCCACATGGGATGCCTTTGGTTAGTGACTCAACACAGCGTGGTTTGGGTGGATTTAGTGCAATCTATAAGGATTGCAGAGAGCTGTTTAGGGAGGGTAAAGTGCCTGCCCCCAGTCAGGCAGACAGTCCACGCCCAGCCAAGAAGAAAGCTAAAAGAGTCACCACTCCCACTGCATGTTCTAACCACTAGACTGAGCTCCCGTTGCTTGACAAAAATGATTTGCTTTTAATTAAAATAGGAGCATAAATTATTTTTATCCCTGTATTATTGGGTGGTAAGTAAATTCACAGTAACTCACTGGATTTTTAAAAATCTATTTTAAATATAAACACACTGCCATATTTTCTGTGGGTTTGAAAGCTTATGTTAAGTTTGCAAATAAGTCAACTCCATAAAGATAACATCTTTCCCTAAAAAATGTGTTGCAATCTAATAGCATGCTATGGAAAATTAACATCTTATTAACAACATACATGAACCATCCCTCAGTTGAAAAGGTGCAGAGTCGACCTGTGTTCCTTACTGGCCCCCGAGCCCAGGTTGACTGACACGGCAGCCTCCAAACTGTCTCCCTCCTCTGGGGGTGTTCTCTGCACCCCTCACAGGACTGTTATTTTATTTTGAGTGGTGCCAAACTTTATTTTTGAACCTACCTTGTTACATGTCTGACAGGTGCCGTATTCACAGAGGGACCTGTATCACTTTGGTCCACTCTGAAAAGACGCATGTCAGATAGGGCTGCATGGAGATGTGCCCAGCTGTCTGTCTGAGCACCAAGGATCCAGGTAAACCGCTGTAAGGACATTAACAGACAGACCTCAGACGTCTACAGACCCACTCTTGGTGATGGAGACAAAGCACCAGACTTCCTATCCATTCCATGGAAAATAAAAGCCCAAGGCCACATAGGGCCAGACATCAATTTTAGACATAATGAAAGTTGCCTTCTAGCATCCTCTCTTTTTTTTTTTGTAGTAAACATTTTACTTTATTTTTATTTTATTTTATTTTTTAAGCCTTTTTCTATCCTCTTCTGCCCCCTCTGTATCTACCTCTCCCTAAAGAGTGGTTTATTTGCCCAGCAGACTAACGAAGGACCCCAGCTTCTTATTGTGTCTCCATGACCAATGTTTTCAGCATCTTTCTTGGACATGAGCTTTTAAGGGGGCTCAGCTGGCACCACACCCAAGCCCGCCTTGACCTTGCTTCTCTCCCCCACCTCCCTAGACCACTGTTCTTCAAGATTTTACCAAAATAAGTCTTATGTAAATAGGAAAAGGGAAATGCTGTCAAAACCTGCATGAGTTGTTTAAATACCATGAATAAGAACCAGTAACAATAGGCACATCAATGAAGATGTGTTTCCTTCAGACTTGGCCATGTGCCACCCAACGCGAGTCCCCCAGAAAACGCCACTCGGCAAACGAGGGAGCTTGGTTCCCCCGCCCCTTCGCAACGCCCCCTCCCCAGGAAAACATTTTTGACAAGCGACTCACCCAGCTTTCCCACAGCTTTCCTTTCATTTGCATACTCATTAGAATAATGTGATTTCGCAAAGTGGGAATGTGTAAGTCCTCACCACGTGGAGAAAACCCTGAACCCCAGATTCCAGATGCTGGTCTGCCTATTAGGGTTCAGGGCAGCCGAGAGGAGCCCGGCCTAGGTTGGGCACTCGGCGCCAGCCACCCTCTGAGGACGCAAACAGTGACTTCCTAACAAAGGATCATCGGGACATTTTATGAAAATCTTCAGAATTGACCCTAAGCAGAAAGGAGGTTTCAAAACGAAAGCAATGCCTTTTTTATTAATGAGCCCTGGCATCAGAAAAGGGGAAAACAAAATGATTTCACAGAGAATAGGAGATCATGCATTT